>NC_062575.1:39844196-40152252 GCF_022837055.1 Prionailurus viverrinus | reverse complement strand
TGAAAACAAAGATCTGGGTGAAAGGTTGAACAGAATGGTTAGGTTCCAAACCCCAACCTCACAAAGCACAGCCAGGTAATATTCCCTTTCTTGACTAAACAAAGGATTTACAACCTACAGTGGTTTGCAGAGACTGTGGGAGGAGTGATGAACAAAGGAGAAAATAGGAATAGTCTTACTCAAAACAGTGTACATGCTGAACCCTGAAACATCTAGCCTGGTTCCCAAAACACTAGGATAAAGATTAGAAAATTCTTCTGTAGGATGCTGATTAAGCCCAAAACTGCTCATTTTTGTAGATTCCTTAATGAAAGAAAATCAGTTTGCCACCTTAACTCCCTATAGAAAGGACTAATAATCAAACTCCACCCGTACACACAGCTTCCTAACAGTGCATACCTCTTAAGTATAAATGGTTAGCCAAGGATCACCAAATATCTGAAGAGTCTTCACTGTTAATGTCAAGAGTAAGGAAGGGAGGGAAGGAAAAAAGGGAGAACAAAAGTAAAAATAAACAAAAGCACTGCAGAGGAAACAAAAACAATGCATGAAGAAAATTTGAAAATCCAAAAAAACAATACTGTACTCATGAAACAAGAACAGTATGCTATACCAAAGGAACATTCAAAAAATAACAAAGCAAACAAAAATACAGAGCTCCTAGCAATTAAAATGTACAGAAATATTTTTAAAAATTCATGATGCCAAAGATAAAAAGAAATCACTTCAAAACTTTAACAAAGACAAAGACATGAATAACAGGAGAAGGAAATTATTAAAGAAATAATATTAAAACTTTTCCAGGACTGCAGGACATGCATCTTCACCTTGGAAGAACCCCATCAAATACCTAGCAAACAAATTTTAAAAGAAACACAGTGAAGTAGGGGCACCTGGGTGGCTCAGCCAGTTAAGCGTTCAACTTCAGCTCAGGTCATGATCTCACAGTTCATGGGTTCAAGCCCCGCGTCGGGCTCTGTGCGGACAGCTCAGAGACTGGAGTCTGCTTCTGATTCTCTGTCTCCCTCTCTCTCTGCCCTTCCCCTGCTCACACTCTGTCTCTCTCTGTCTCTCAAAACTAAATAAATGTAAAAAAAAAAAAAAATTTTTTTTTAAAGAAACACAATATATATATCACAGTGGCATTTCAGATCATGGGGAATAGGGACAGAAACCTAGAGCTTCTAAAAACAAAAACAAAGCAAGTTACATACAGAGGAAGGAGAATGGCTTCAGACTTTGCAAAAGCAATACATAAGACAAAAAGTAACAGAATACCTTCAAATTTCTGAAGGAAAAATTGTTTAAAAAAAAAACAACCTACAGTTCTAACAGTCTGGTTACAAAAAGTTGGAGTACAAAAAATATTTTCAGACATGCAAAATTTCAAAACATGTATCTCCCACACACAAAGTTACTAAAGGCTATATACACCAACAAAATGAGTAAAACCTGAAAGGAGATGCCATGGGAACCAGGGAACAAGGAATAAATAGGAGTATAATGGTAAAGGAAGACACCAGGAAGATGACTGTTTTGTTTTGTTTTGTTTTCCAAGATAGAAGCCCGGCCAAATTGAAGCAAGACTATGAAGAACTCCATCCAGTACACAGGTCTCTTAAGAATAAAATCAAAGTGTTTGAGTGAATTAATGAAAGACACATGTCATTACACAACAAACAAAAAACAGTTAACTTCAAATGAAGAGGTATACAATAATTGAAAAGGAATTAAATCTAAGCATGAACAATGATTTAACAAAAACTATAATAAAATAATATTAAAAAGATCTGGGGAGCAGGGACAGGGAGAAGAGCATGTAAATGATCTAAATGCTAGCCTTTAATTATAGGCAGGGATCTAACAAATACTACATAAAACTGAAAAACAGTCAAGAAAGTAGAATATAACAAATAACTTGGGAAATATGGATAAAAAGAAAAGAGCAAAAGATTAGCCAAGAGACTGAAAGTAATTACCTCTGGGGAATGGGAAATGGAAGCTAAAGGGGACTGAGCAAGACCCCACTACTTTTTCATTATGTTTTCAGAAAATACATGATGTTTTAAAGTTACAGACATTTATTATATAGATAAAACACAAATCATAAGTATATATTTAAGTATTATATAGATAAAATCAAATCATAAACTATAAAGCCCAAATCATAAGTTATAACAAAATATCAATGAACTTAAAATATGTATGCCTCATGGAAGATACACAAGAACACACATATTGCCTCATTAAGATAAATCATAAAATTGCTGATGGCCATATCACATTTCCCACAACAAATATTCTACACATACTTCCTAACCCTCTAACCTCTCACATTTCTAAATAAACTTGACTTTATTTCTATGAAAATCTGAACCTTTAACTTCACTAACACAAATATTCTTCATCTATCTTTGCTCCTTTCTCTTTTTCATTGATACTTTCCAAAGCTACATTTTCTGTATATTTAATCCCATCACATCTAGGATCTGTATCATTTCTTTCTCTTAAACTGTTAATCACTCAGTATGCTTATTATAAACATGCTCAAAAATTTCCCATGTCCAAAGGAAAACAAAATCTTCCCTTAAAACAATAAGGAGCAAACTTACAGACTAAAAAGCTCTAAAAGCCCTTGTCTCCCCAGCCCACTGCAACCAGAAAACATTCAAGAACAATCAGAAACTAACTAGAAGAGCTCTGAAAAATAGTCAAAGGTCTACAACAACCAAACACCCAACCAAGAAAAAGTCACAATCAAAACAGCAGGAAATGTCATGGCATTTTTACTTGCCTTTAGCCACCTCCTCCCCAACGTGAAGCAGCTTTGGTCTGGAGAATGTGGCAGCCCAGAACCCTATTCCTTCCCTTGGACCACAGAGAATAGCCCAGACATTACTGGCAACATTCTTATCTGTCCAGGGGCTGACTAAATAACTGGTATCTGTCTCACCTAAGCCAGACCTCAGTTGGGGGAAAATAGCTGGCACTGATCATGAAAGCTGCAGGGAGGCTACAGGGAAACTACAGGCCCACAGGAACCTGGCACAAGAGATTAGGGGTAGAGCCATACAACATACAATCTGAGACCGCAAAGAGAAGTAGAAGTGAGATTCTTTGTAAACTAAAACATTCAATAGCAGCTATGTATACAGAATATTAAAAAAAATCCCCACACAGGTCCAAGAAACACACATGCTCAGAAAACACAGGAAACACCATAACCTTTCACTTTGGGTTTTATAAGAAGGCTCAGGGCATATCTACTTTATTCCAAAAATCCAGATGACTGTTTTTTCAAATGTCCATCAAAATTTAAAAATTTCGGGGCGCCTGGGTGGCGCAGTCGGTTAAGCGTCCGACTTCAGCCAGGTCACGATCTCGCGGTTCGTGAGTTCGAGCCCCGCGTCAGGCTCTGGGCTGATGGCTCAGAGCCTGGAGCCTGTTTCCGATTCTGTGTCTCCCTCTCTCTCGGCTCCTCCCCCATTCATGCTCTGTCTCTCTCTGTCGCAAAAATAAATAAAGGTTGAAAAAAAAAATTTAAAAAAAAAAAAAATTTAAAAATTTCATCAGATACCAAAAGGAATACAATAGACAAAAAAATCTGGTCCATAGAAAAGAACAAAATATATCTCTAGAAGCCATTCCTAAAGAAACAAAGGCATCAGGTGTACTAAAGAAAAATTCAAAGAACTAGAACTAAAGGAAATAAAGAGAATAATGCATTAACAAAATGAGAGTACGTAAAGACCGAAATTATAAAAAGGAACCAAACAGAAATTCTACAGTGGAAATAATAACTGAATTGTAAAATTCACCTCAGGGATTCAACAGCATATTTGAACAAGCAAAAGAAAAAATCAGTGAATCTGAAGATTGGACATTTGAAATTATCAAGTCTAAGGAGCAGAGAAAGCAATGGAAAAAAGTGAACTAAGCCTAAAGGACATATGGGATATTATCAGGTGGACTAATATACAAATTAAGGGAGTCTCAAAAGGAAAAAAGTAGCAAAGAAATTATTAGAAGAAATAATGGCCCAAAAGTTTCCAAATTTGGTGAAAAACATGAACCGACAAATCCAAAAAGCTCAAGTTACTACAAGTAGAATAAACCTGGAGACCAATACCAAGACACATAATCACACTTTTGAAAGATAGAGAATCTTGAAAGCAGCAAGAGATGAGCGATTTATCACATGTAAGGGATCCTCAATGAGAATACAAGCAGATTTCTCAGCAGAAACCTTGAAGGCTGGAAAGCAGTGGGCTGAAATATTTAAAGCGCTGAGCTTAAAAAAAAAAACAAAAAAAAAACTGTCAACTGAGAATTCTATATCTTGCAACTATCCTTCCAGATAAACAAAAGCTGAAGGAGATCCTTATCACTAGACCTGCCTTACAAGAAATGCTAAGAATTCTTCAGGTTGAAATGAACAGCCACTAGACAGTAACTCGAGGCCATACAAAGATAAAAAAATTTCTACTAAAGGTAAATAAACATGGGCAAAAATAAAAACCAGTATTACTGTCATTATGGTTTGTAAACTCCACATTTTACTTCCTACAGGATACACAGAGAAATGCATAAAAAATCTTTACAAATCTATGTTAACAGGTACATAATGTATAAAGATGTAATATGTGTCATCAATAATCAATGTGAATTCAAAATGATTTCATTATTATAACCTTAGGATGTTATATGTAGTATCCATAGTAAGCACAAAAAATATATGTATAAAATATTAACAAAAGAAGTGAGAAGGGAATCAAAATATTTTACTACAAAAAAAAAAAAACACTAAACACAAAGGAAAAAAAATCAACTAAACACAAAGAAAGGCAATAATGAAGGAAACGAGACACTAAAGCTCTAAGACAGAGAAAACAAATTTTAAAAGTGACAAAAGTAAACCCTGTCCTACAAGTAGTGATAATAAATCCAACAGAAGGCATGGCTTAGCAGAATGGATTAAAAAATTTAAAGAAAAAAAAAAAAAAAAACAGGATCCTACTATATGTGGTCAACAAGAGAGTCAAAACAGGTTGAAAGTAAAAGGATGGAAAAGATATTCGATGAAAATAGTAACCAAAAGAGAACTGGAATGACTATACTAATATGAGACAAAATATGACATTACATCAAAAAAAGTTTTCAGAGACAAAGGATACTTTATATTAATAAAAATTTCCATCTATCAAGAAAATATAATGGTTATAGACATATACACACCTAACAACACAGTGTCAAATATATGAAGCTAAAATTGACAGAATCCAAGAGAAAAACAGTCCTCCAATAAAAGTTGGAGACATCAATACTGAACAAAAAATAAGAGCAATAATAGAGGACTTGAACAAAACTATAGACCAACTGGACCTAACATACATGTACAGAACACTCTATCCAACAGAATACATATTCTTCTAAGGAGAACATGGGACATTTCCAAGAAAGACCATATAATAAACCACAAAACAAGTCTTTAAAATTTTGAAACCACTACCCAGAGGATACAAAAACACAGATTCGAAGGGGTACATGCACCCCAATGTTTATGGCAGCATTATCAACAATAGCCGAACTATGGAGAGTCCAAATGTCCATCAACTGATGAATGGATAAAGAAGATGTGGTACATTACTCATCCATCAAAAACAATTAAATTTTGCCATCTGCAATCACGTGGATGAAGCTAGAATGTATTATGCTAAATGAAATAAGTCAATCAGAGAAAGACAAATACCATATGATTTTACCCATATGTGACATTTAAGAAACAAAACAGATGAACATATGGGAAGGAGGAGTAGGAGAAGAGAGGGAAACCACAAGAGACTCTTAATGATAGAGAACAAACTGAGGGTTTATGGAGGGAGGTGGGTGGAAGACGGGCTAAATGGGTGATGGATACCAAGGAGGGTACTTATGATGAGCACTGGGTATTGTATGTAAATGATGAATCACTGAATTCTACTCCTGAACCCAGTAATGCACTAAAATTTTAAAAAATATAAAACAGGGTGCCTGGGTGGCTCAGTCAGTTAAGCACTGGACTTTGGTTCAGGTCATGGTTCAGGTCATGATCTCACAGTTCGTGAGTTTGAGCCCCCCTTTGGACTCTCTGCGTGCAGAGCCTGCTTCAGATACTCTGTCTCCTTTCCTCTGCCCCTCCTCCTCTCTCAAAAAATAAACTTTAAAATAAATAAAATAAAATATTGAAATCATACAAAGTATTTTTTTCCAATCACAATGCAATGAAACTAGAAATCAGTAACAGAAAGAAAGGTGAAAAATTCACAAATACATGGAAATTTATGAGAACATGATTTAATGGGTCAAAGAAGAAATCACAAAAGAAATTAGAAAATTCCTTGAAACCAATGAAAATGGAAAATACAACATAACAAAGCTTACAGGATGCAGTGAAAGCACTGCTAAGAAAGTAATTTATATCTGGTAAACATACCTAACATTAAAAAAAAAAAAAAATCTCAAATCATAGCCTAACTGTATGCTTTAAAAGGAACTTGAAAACTGAACTGAACTAAACTGAAAGCTGGCAGACAGAAGGAACAACTAATATTAAAATGGAAATAAACTGGGAATACAAAAATCGAGAAAAATCAACAAAACTGAAAGTTGCTTTTTTGAAAAGACCAACAAAATTGACAAGCTTCTACCCAGATGGGCCAAAAAAGAGAGAGAGAGAGAGAGAGAAACACGGCTCAAATCTCTAAAATCAGAAACAAAAGTGGAGACAATTCTATTTATTTTACAGAAATAAACAGGATTATAAGAGAATACTACAAACAACTGAATGCCAACAAACTGGATGACTAGATGGACAAATTCTTAGAAACAAACGCACTACTAAAAATGATGTAAGAAGAAATAGAAAATCTGAATAGACCTGTAAGAAGTAAGGTAATTGAATCAGTAATCAAAAACCTCCCAACAATGAAAAGCCCAGGAACAGATGGCCTCATAGATTAATTCCATCAAGCATTCAAGGAAAAAATGACATCAATTCTCAAACTCTTCCAAAATACTGAAGAGGAAGGAACACATTCTGTAAAGCCAACCGAAGACATTGAAAGAAAACTACAGGCTAATATCCCTTATGAGTAGACATGCAAAAATTCCTCAACAAAATGCCAACAAATAGGGGGCTGGGGGAATTGGAGGAAGGTGGTCCAAATGTACAAATTTCTAGTTATAAGAGAAATAAACTAGGAATGTAATATGTAACTAAAATTACCACTGCTATATGATATATATGAAAGTTGTTAAGACAGTAAATCCTAAGAGTTGTCATTACAAGTAATAAAAAATATTTTTTTGTCTATTTATTTTTAATATATGTACATGAGGTGATAGATGTTAACTAAAGTTTATTGGGGTAATCATCTCACAACATGTGTAAGTCAAACCTTTATGTTGTACACCTGAAACTGAACTGATGCAGAGAAAGCCTTTGACAAAATCCAACACTACTTCACAATACAAAACACTCAAGAAACTAGAAATAGAAGGTACCTTCCTAAACATAATAAGAGTCATATATGAAAAACCCAAATTGACAAGATATTCAATAGTGAAAGACTGAACATCTTTCCCCAAAGATCAGGAACAAGATGAGGATGCCTACTATTGTATCTACACAGTACTAAAAGTTCTAGTGAGAGCAATTAGGCAAGAAAAAGAAATAAAAAGCATCCAAATTGGAAAAGAATATGTAAAATTATCCCTGTTGACAGATATGATATTATATGTAGGAAACCCAAAACATTACACACACACACACACACACACACACACACACACACGCATACACTCTGTTAAAAAACTAATAAATTCAGCAAAGTTGCAGAATACAAAATTAACACTCAAAAATAAGTTGCATTTCTGTACACTAGCAATGAACAATCTAAAAAGGAAATTAGGAAAATAATTTCCATTTACGATAGCATTAAAAAGGTATTTAGTAATAAGTTTAGAAGGCACAAGACTTACACATTAAAAATTACAAATATGTTGCTGAAAGAACATATTTAAGGAAGACACAAATAATGGAAAGACATCCTGTGTTCACGGATTACAGGGCTTAATATTGTTAAGATGTCATTTTACCCAAAGCAATCTACAAATTCAATGCAATCCCTATCAAAATCCCAACATTTTTGCAGAAACATAAGAATTCCTCCCCAAAATTCATGCACAATCTTGAGAAACCCTGAATAGTCAAAACAGTCTTTAAAAAGATCAAAGATCATACTTCTTGATTTTAAAACTTTCTACAAAGGTAGAGTAATCAAAACAATATAGTACTGGCATTAAGACAAACATATAAATCATAAAATAGGATAGAGAACCTGGAAATAAATCCTCATGTATTTCCAAACAATTTTCAACAGGGCCAAACCATTCAATGGGGGTAAAGACAGTCTTTTCAACAAATGCTATTGGGAAAACTGGATAGCCACATGCAAAACAATGAACTTGGACCCTTACTTTACACAATAAACAAAAATTAACTGAAAATGGATGAAAGACCTAAAATGAGGAGCTGAAACTATGAAATTCTTAGAAGAAAACATAGGAGGAAAGCTCCATGACATTAGATTTGGCAATGATTTCTTGGAAAGGACACTAAAAGTAAAAGCAACAAAAGGAAAAAAATAGACAAACTGGACTTCATCAAAATCTAAAACTTTTGTGCATCAAAGGACATCATCAATATATTGAAAAGGCAAACCACAGAATGAGAAAATATATATCTGATAAATCATATATCTGATAAGGGACTACTATTCAGAATATATAAAGAACTCTTATAACTCAACAAGACAACCCAATTTAAAAATGGGCAAAGGACTTGAATTGACATCTCTCCAAAGATTTTTCTACAAATGGCCAATAAGCACACAAAAAATACTCAACAAACATCTTTAGTCATTAGAGAAATGAAAATCAAACCATTAGGATGGTTATAATCAAAGAAATAGTAAACAAAGAGTTGGCAAGAATGTGGAAAAACTGGATCCTTTTGTACACTGCAGTAATGTAAAATGGCTCAACAACTGTGGAAGATAGTATGGTGGCTCTGTAAAAAACAGAATTACCAGGGAACGGCATGGAAGTTTTTTTTGTGTCTCACATCCATGAAATACACCCAAATCAACACTAACCCATCCTGCACACCTAGAAAACTGATTAGAGGATTAACACAACAATCTGTACAACCTGAACCAAAGAACTCAGCAGGTACGTGGCGCGGAGAGGTGAACTGGGGGACAGAGAAGCCACAGAGGGCAGGGAGCTGTTTTTGCTTGCAAAGAGAGCAGGGGAAAAGCACCCCTCTCCACAAAAGCAGCTAGAGAGAAAGTGGAAAAGTGGAAACAGATGCAGGGACTGAACTAAAAAAGCAGAAAGGAGAAAGGAGAGGGTTTAGATTTCACCAAGACTCTATAAAAACGGGGAGCACAGAGTTGGAAACTCCACAGCTCAATATCCGGCAGTGCTCCTGTGGGAAGGGCAAATCTCCAGGAGCAGAGTGAGGTCCGGGGTCCTCGGGTCACAGGGGACAGACAGTTCCCCTGCTGGGAGGACATTTGGTTGAAGCTGTGTGGACCCCCACAGTCAACGGTGCCAGCAGATGCCAGAGAACAACTAAATTCGCCGGTGCTAGAACAAGATCGTTAAGGGTGAGGCCTCGTGCCAGATGTGTGCTGAGATTTTCCATAATCCCTGAAACACTCCTGCTACACAATCATGTGAACATTTTCTGGGGTGGGCTGGCAGCCAGCCGCAGTCTCTGGGCATCGGCAGCAGCCTGGTCCCTAAATGTTCCTGGGTGTGGCCGGAACCCAGCCATTGCTCAGTGAAACCTCCCCCAGAAGTTCTGAGTGGGACAAAGTCTCAGTCCCTAGGAAGTGAGGGATTGGGAAACACAGCTGCATCTGAGATAAAACTCAGGAGGGAGGTGCCGCCTGGCAACCTGACAGCTTGGTCACGGACAGTGTAAAAGCAGGGAGTGGACGGAAGCCGGAGACAAAGGACAGGTGTGCAATTGCTGATCGGGAAGAACAGAGTTCTGATACTAGAGACTGGGTAGCTGGGTGACGCCATTTTCACTCCTCCCATGTATGCACATACACACCTACAAGTGCCACAACAATCCACCCCAGTAAGCTAAGCAGAGCCATCTAGTGGAGAATAGAGCCCTTACACTAAGCCACACCCAACTGGGCCAACCTCACTGTTAAGGAACACAAGTCTCTCCACCAGCTTAGTTTACAGACTATAAACTGCTTTTCAGTTTGACTTCCAGGAGAAAACAATGTAATTTCAATCATATTTCAAACTCTTCGCTGGTCCATCTATTCAACTTTCTTTTTTTTTTTTTCCTCTTTTTCATTTCATTTCTTTTTTTGAATACAGAAAGAAAAAATTTATTTTTATCTTCAATTTTTCCTAAAAATATTAATTTTTTTACTGTATTTTTTACTTTTTTGTAAATTTTTAAAATTCTATTTTACTTCCTTAATTTCATTTTATTCTATTTCACTGTATTCATTTTTTCAAATTTTCAAACATTTTCCTTTTTTTTTCCCCCTTTTTTCCCTAACCTATCAAGTTCCTTTCAACAACCAGACCAAAACACACCTAGGATCTAGCACCATTTATTAGATTCTTTTGTATGTGTGTGTGTTGTTTTTAATTTTTTTATTTTAATTTTTTTTTACCTCATTAATTCCTTTTCTTCCTTCAAAATGACGAAACAAAGGAATTCACCCCAAAAGAAAGAGCAGGAAGAAATGGAGCAGGAAGAAAAAGAGCAGGACTGAATCAACCCAGATACAAGCAAGATGTCTGAAACAGAATTTAGAATCATGATAATAAGAACACTAGCTGGGGTTGAAAATAGATTAGAATCCCTTTCTATGGAGATAAAAGAAGTACAATCTAGTCAGAATGAAATAAAAAATGTAACTGAGCTGCAATCTCAAACGGATGCCACAGCAGCAAGGATGGATAAGGCAGAGCTATGAATCAGCGATATAGAGGATAAATTTATGGAGAATAATGAAGCAGAAAAAAACGAGGGAGATGAAGGCAAAAGAGCACAATTTAAAAATCAGAGAAATCATTGACTCATTAAAAACAAACAGCATCAGAATCATAGGGGTCCAAGAAGAGGAAGAGAGAGAAAAAGGGATAGGAGTGTTATGTGAGTTAATCATAGCAGAAAACTTTCCTAACCTGGGGAAAGACCTATCAAAAGCACAGAGGACTCCCATTAGATTCAACAAAAACCGACCGTCAACAAGGCATATCATAGTCAAGTTCACAAAATATTCAAATTCACAAAAAAGGAAAGAATCATGAAAGCAGCAAGGGAAAAAAAGTCCTTAACCTACAACGGAAGACAGATCAGGTTTGCAGCAGACCTATCCACAGAAACTTGGCAGGCCAAAGGGAGTGGCAGGGTATATTCAATGTGCTGAATCAGAAAAATATGTAGCCAAGAATTCTTTATTCAGCAAGGCTGTCACTGAAAATAGAAGGAGAGATCAAAAGTTTCCCAGACAAACAAAAAGTAAAGGAGTTTGGGACCACTAAACCAGTCCTGCAAGAAATTTTAAGGGGGACTCTCTGAGGGGAGAAAACATACATACATGCATGTATGCATACATACATACATACATACATACATACATACATACAGAAGACCAAAAGCAACAAAGACTAGAAAGGACCAAAGAACACCAGAAATTCCAACTCTACGAGCAACATAATGGCAATAAATTCATATCTTTCAGTACACACTCTTAAACGTCAATGCTCCAATCAAAAGACACAGGGTAACAGAATGGATAAGAAAACAAGATCCATCTATATGCTGTTTACAAGAGACTCACTTTAGATCTAAAGACACCTTCAGATTGAAAGTAAGGGGATGGAGAACCATCTATAATGCTAATGGTCAACAAAAGAAAGCCGGAGTAGCCATACTTATAGACTAAAGACTGTAACAAGAGATGAAGGGCATTATATCATAAGTAAGGGGTCTATCCACCAAGAAGACCTAATAATTGTAAACATTTATGATCCAAAGGTGGAGGCACCCAAATATACAAATCAATTAATCACAAACATAAAGAAATTCACTGATAACAATACCATAATAGTAAGGGACTTTCAACACCCCACTTACAACAATGGACAGATCTAAACAGAAAATCAACAAGGAAACAATGGCTTTGAATAACACATGCACTTAAAAGAAATATTCAGAACATTTCACCCTAAAGCAGTGGAATATACATTCTTCTCCAGAGCACATGGAACGTTCTCCATCTCCATCTCTATCACATACTGGGACACAAATCAGCCCTCAACAAGTACAGAAGAGATCATACCGTGCATATTTTCAAACCACAATGCTGTGAAACTCAAAAGCAACCAGAAGAAAAAATTTGGAAAGATAACAAATACTTGGAGACTAAAGAACATCCTACTAAAGAATGAATGGGCTAACCAGGAAGTTAAAGAGGAAATTTGAAAGTACATGGAAACCAATGAAAATAATAACACCACAGCCCAAAACCTCTGGGATGCAGCAAAGGTGGTCAGTCGTAAGAGGGAAGTATATCGCAATCCAGGCCTTCCTAAAAAAGGAAGAAAGGTCTCAGATATACAACCTAACCCTAAACCTTAAAGAGCTGGAAAAAGAACAGCAAATAAAACCCCAAAACAGCAGAAAACAGGAAATAATAAAGATTAGAGCAGAAATCAATGCTATTGAAACAAACAAAAAAAAACCCAGTAAAACAGATCAATGAAACCAGAAGCTGGTTGAATTAACAAAACTGATAAACCACTAGCCAGTATGATCAAAAAGAAAAAGGAAAGGACCCAAATAAATAAAATCAAGAATGAAAGAGAAGTGATCACAACCAGCACAGCAGAAATAAAAACGATAATAAGAGAATATTATGAGCAATTATATGCCAATAAAATGGGCAATCTGGAAGAAATGGACAAATTTTTAGAAACATACACACTACCAAAACTGAAACAGGAAGAAAGAGAAAATTCGAACAGACCCATAACCAGTAAAGAATTAGAATTAGTAATCAAAAATCTCCCAAAAAACAGGAGTCCAGGGCCAGATGGCTTTCCAGGGGAATTCTACCAAACATCTAAGGAAGAGTTAACACCTATTCTCTTGAAGCTGTTCCAAAAAACATAAATGAAAGGAAAACTTCCAAACTCTTTCTATGAGGCCAGCATTACCTTGACTCCAAAACCAGACAGAGACCCCACTAAAAAGGGGAACTACAGACCAATTTCCCTGATGAACATGGATGCAAAAATCCTCAAAAGGTATCAGCCAACCAGATCCAACAATACATTAAAAAAATTATTCACCACGACCAAGTGGGATTTATACCTGGGATGCAGGGCTGGTTCAATATTTGCAAAACAATTAATATGATTCACACATCAATAAAAGAAAGGACAAGAACCATATGACCTTCTCAATAGATGCAGAGAAACATTTGACAAAATACAGCATCCTTTCTTGATAAAAACCCTCCAGAAAGTAGGGATAGAAGGATTGTACCTCAAGATTATAAAAGCCATATAAGAAAGACCCAACTCTAACATCATCCTCAATGGGGAAAAACTGAAAGCTCCCTCTAAGGTCAGGAACAAGACAGGGATGTCCACTTTCGCCACAGTTACTCAACACAGTATTGGAAGTCTCAGCCTCAGAAATCAGACAACACAAAGAAATAAAAGGCATCCAAATCGGCCAGGAGGAGGCCAAATTTTCACTCTTCACAGATGGCAGGATACTCTATATGGAAAACCCAAAAGATTCCACCAAAAACTGCTAGAACTGATCCATGAATTCAGCAAAGTTGTAGGATATAAAATCAATGTACAGAAATTGGTTGCATTCCTACACATTGACAATGAACCAACAGAAAAAGATATCAAGGAATCGATCCCAAATTACAACTGCCCCAAAAAACATAAAATACCTAGGAATAAATCTAACCAAAGAGGTGAAAAACCTATACACTGAAAACTATAGAAACCTTATGAAAGAAATTGAAGACACACCAAAAAAAGGAAAATATTCCATGCTCTTGGACAGAAGGACAAATATTGTTAAAATGTCAATACTACCCAAAGCAATCTACATATTCAATGCAATACCTATCAAAATAACACCAGCTCTTCACAGAGCTAGAGCAAACAATCCCTAAAATTTGTATGGAACCAGAAAAGACCCCGAATAGCCAAATCAATCTTGAAAAAGAAAACCAAAGCTGGAGGCATCAGGATCCTGAACTTCAAGCTGTATTACAAAGCTGTAATCATCAGGGGTGCCTGGGTGGCTCAGTCAGTTAAGTGTCTGACTTCGGCTCAGGTCATGATCTCACCACTTGTGAGTTCAAGCCCCGCATTGGGCTCTGTGCTGACAGCTCAGAGCCTGGAGTCTGCTTCAGATTCTGTGTCCCACTTCTCTCTCTGCCTCTCCCTCACTCATGCTCTGTCTCTGGCTCTTCCTCAACAATAAACACAACATTAAAAAATTTTTTTTTACAAAGCTATAATCCTCTAGACAGGATGGTACTGGCACAAAAACAGACACTTAGATCAATGGACCAGAATAGAGAACCCAGAAATGGACCCACAAATGTATGGCCAACTAATCTTTGACAAAGCAGGAAAGAATATCCAATGGAATAAAGACAGTCTCTTCAGCAACTGGTGCTGGGAAAACTGGATAAAGACATGTAGAAAAATGAACCTGGACCACTTACTTACACCATACACAAAAATAAACTCAAATGGATGAAAGACCTCAATGTAAGACAGGAAGCCATCAAAATCCTCAAGGAGAAAGCAGGCAAAATGCTCTTGACCTTGGCTGCAGCAACTGTTTACTTAACACGTCTCCAGAGACAAGGGAAACAAAAGCAAAAATGAACTATTGGGACCTCACCAAAATAAAAAGCTTCTACACAGTAAAGGAAACAATCAGCAAAACTAAAAGGCAACTGACAGAATGGGAGAAGATATCTGCAAACAACATATCAGATAAAGGGTTAGTCTCCAAAATCTATAAAGAACTTATCAAACTCAACACCCAAAAAACAAATAATCCAGTGAAGAAATGGGCAAAAGAAATGAATAGACACTTCGGAAAATAAGATATCCAGATGGCCAACCAACACATGAAAAAATGCTCAACATCACTCATCATCAGGGAAACACAAATCAAAACCACAATGAGATACCACCTCACACCTGTCAGAATGGCTAACATTAACAACTCAGGCAACAACAGACATTGGCAAGGATGCAGAGAAAGAGGATCTTTTGCACTGCTGGTGGGAATGCAAACTGGTGCAGCCACTCTGGATACAGAGGTTCCTCAAAAAAATTAAAAACAGAACTACCTTACGACCCAGCAATTGCACTACTAGGTATTTATCCAAGGGATACAGGTGTGCTGTTTCGAAGGAACACATGCACCCCAATGTTTACAGCAGCATTATCAACAATAGCCAAAGTATGGAAAGAGCCCAAATGTCCATAGATGGATGAATGGATAAAGAAGATGTGGTATAGATACACAATGGAGTATTACTCGGCAATCAAAAAGAATGAAATCTTGCCATTTGCAACTACGTGAATCCAACTAGAGGATAGTATGCTAAGTGAAATTAGTCAGAGAAAGACAAATATCATATGACTTCATTCATATAAGGACTTTAAGAGACAAAACAGATGGACATAAGGGAAGGGAAGCAAAAATAATATAAAAACAGGGAGGGGGACAAAACATAAGAGACTCTTAAATATGGAGAACAAACGGGGTTATTCGAGGAGTTGTGGGCGGGGGGGTGGGCTAAATGGTTAAGGGACATTAAGGAATCTACTCCTGAAATCACTGTTGCACTATACGCTAACTTGGATGTAAATTTAAAAAATAAATTAAACAGAATAAAAAAAATAAGATTAAACTCCTACCATGTGGAAAAAAGAAAAAAAAAAAAAAGAATTATCTCAGAAAATGAGATAGAAATCCATTTTAACTTTTGTCCACATGAGTAACACTGGCCTGGCACTAGAGTTGCCAGATTTTAGCAAATAAAAAAATACGTAAAATAACCAGTTTAGTTTGAATTTCAGATAAAAATGAATAATGTTTTAGTATAAGTATGTCCCATGCAATATTTTGGACATGCATACTAAAAAATTATTTGTTGTTTATCTGAAAATTAAATTTAACTGAGCATCCTGTATTCTACCTGGCAGTCCTACTTGGTAGCATTTATTGAACAAGCTATTCTTTATCTCTTGACCTGCAATGGCATTTCTGTCTTTTCTCAGATTCACATACATGTGTGGATTCCTCTGTGTTCTCTATTCTGTTCCAGTGTCTATATATTTCTTAATTACAATAGCTTTATAGTAAGATTTTCTGTGACTGCTCAAGTCCCCTGATGATTCTTCTTATTCAGAATTATTGACTAGTGCCTTCAGACCTATGTTAGATAATTTTAGTAAAAATGGAAGTTTTTGCCATGTTCTTTATTGGGAGTGCTTGTCATTTGGCAAGTCATTTGGCAAGCCATTTGGCAAGCAGTCTTCTTGGCTGAGATATATAAATATATATCAGGCTAAGGAAATGTCTATCTAGTCCTATTTAATTTTTAATATCAAGAATGAACATTAAAATTATTGAATCAAAAAAAGTAGAATTACCATACAACCTAGCAATTCCATTTTTGAATATATACCTCAGTCAAAAGCAGAGAATTGAACAGATATTTTTTATACCCATGTTCACAACAGCCAAAAGGTAAAAACAACCCATGTGACCACTGACATAAGAACAGATAAACAAAATGTATATATATATATACAATAGAATATAATTCAACCTTAAAAAGGAAGGAAATTCTGATGCATTCTACAACATGGATGAATCCTAAAAACATTATGCTCAGTGAAATGAGCTAGTCACTAAAAGACAAATATTATGATTCTATTTATATCAGGTATCTAGAATAAACAAATTTCACAGACAGAAAAAGTAGAATATTGCTTACCGGGTGCTACTTGGGAGGGAGGAATGAGGAGTTATTGTTTATAATACAGAGTTTCAGTTTGGGAAAATGAAAAAGTTCTTGAGATGGATAGTGATTATGGTTAAACAACCACCATAAATACACTTAATACCACCAAACTGTACCTTTAAAAATGGCTAAAATGATAAACTTTATGTACATTTTACCACAATAAACAGATGGAAAGAAGGAATAGAGGGAGAAAAGGTGAGGGAGAATGGGGGAAAAGGAGGGAAGTCAGTTGAGTGGGAGATAATCTTATTATTTACCATTATGATCAAAAAAGGAGTAGCTAAATAAATTATGTCATACCCATACAACGCTCTGCAGCCATTAACAAAGATAGCAAGATGTAAAAAAAACATGCTACCATTTCAGTAGGTGTGTATATAATGGGTTAGGAATGCATAAGTCTTTAGATGCAAACACACAAAATGGTATGATCCTGATAACAGTAACGTCTCCAAGTTGACCAAATGGATGCTAAGGGACAGCAGAAGGGATACTTATTTTTCAAAGAAATCCTTTAAATTTTGTGCCATCTCCAAATATAACCTTTTCAAAGAAATGAAGTCTCTCTCCAATTTCCCCCATACCTTCCTAGCCCTAAGTAACCACTAATAGAGTTTTTGTTTTATAGACTGCCTATTCTACATATTTCATATAAACGGAATCATATAATATGTAGTCTTTTGTAGCTTTTTTCATTTACCATATTGTTTTCAAGGCACATTTCTTTTTCTTGCCAAACAACATTCACATTTATCTATTCACTAGGTGACAGACATTTAGGTTGTTTACACTTTTTGGCTATTACGAATAATGCTACTAATATTCATGTACAAGTTTCGGTGCAGACACATGTTTTTACTTTCTCTTGGGTATACTGCCTAGGTGTGGAAAAGAACTATATGGTAAACTCAATGTTTAACTTTATGAAAAATTCCAAACTGTTTTCCAAAGTGGCTACACCAATTTACAATCCCACCAGCAACATATGAGGTTTGAGTTTTCCATATCCTCTCTAATACAAGTTATTGTCTGTCTTTTTAATTACAGCTTATTCTAGTTGGGATGAAATGGTATCCTTTTGTGATGTGGACTACTAATTCACTTTTGACAAAAGTACAAAGGCAACTGAATGAAGAAAGGATTTGCAACAAATGACGTTAGAACAACCGGACATCCATACGTAAAAATATTGAGACTTGAACCTCACACCTTGTACGGAAATTAACTTAAAATGGGTCACAGATGCAAGTATAAAATGTTCAACTATAAACATTTTATCGAAGAAAACAGAAAATCTTCATGAACTGAGATTAGGTAAAGCATTCTAGATATGACACCAAACACATCATCCATAAAAGAAACAAATAAACTAGATTTCAAAATTAAGAACTTTGCTCTGGAAATAAACTGTTATGAGAATAAAAAGACAAGATGCATCCTGAGAAAAATATTTGCAAATCACGTATTTAACCAACAACTTGTATCCAGAATATATGAAGAACTCTCAAAACTCAAGAGTAAGACAAAATACAACCAAACTTTTAAAAATGAGCAAAAGACTTCAACAGATCAAAGAGGATACGTAAATGACAGGTAAGTACATGAATCAATGCTCAACATCATTAGCCATTAGGGAAATACAAATTAAAACCGCTTTACATCTGCTGAAATGGCTTAAATTTTAAAAAATAACACCAAATGCTGGTGAGGACACAAAGCTACTAGGGCTTTCACACCTGCTAGGACTGGGGGAATGTTACACAATACAGCTTCTCTGGAAAAGAGCTTGAAAGTTTCTTAAAAACTAAACACACACTCACCATATGACCTAGTAATCTAACTTGTAGGTGTTCTATCAACAGCAAAGAAATTTAATAGTAACACAAAGCACAAAGGTTCATGTCAGCTCTGTTCGTAATTCCAGAAAATGAAAGCAAACCAAATGTCCTCTAATGGATGAACAGAAAAACTGTGGTACGTGAATATAATGGAAAAATACTGAGCGGTAAAAAAGAATGAGCTTTTCATACACAGTACAACTTAAGTGAGGCATTATGGTGAGTGAAAGAAGTCAGTCTCAGAAGGTTACGACATTCTGGAAAAGGTAAAATTAATAGTAATAGATACAGATTGTGATTGTCAGGTCTTACAAAGGTAGGGTGTGACCACAAAGGGAAAGCATGAGGGAGTTTGCCCTGACTAGTGTATCCTGTATCCTATATTCTGATAGTGGCAATGGTTAAATAAATCTTTACTTATGTCGTGATTCACGGAACAGTATACCAAACTAAAAAGTCAATTTCACTCTAATAATCTTAAAATTTTTGAAAAAATTTTAAAAAGCTGATCATATTCATGTTAAATGGCAAAAATGCAAGATGTGAGCACAAAAGAATGGGCCACTCTTAAAGATCATCTCCTTTAGAGACACCTCCTCTGAATCCTTTTGTAAGTCCATTCTTGTCCTTAATTTTGACTACTTTTGAAACATGCAGACCTCCCTCCACCTTTTCCAATTACTCTGTCAACAGTGAGGTAGGTGACTGTGTGTTTAATTTGCTATATTTCTTCTTCCATAAGAAAAATAAAGTATCTTTTCTTAATAAATGTTAGATATCACAATATATCTAAACATTTTCTTTAGTTATTAAAATGAGTATAAAATTGTGTGCAGAAAACAACTTTTCAGAATTTATAATAGGTTCTCAAATGTAATGTATAGGTATGTATTCTGAAAATTATTTTTTATCAACACTGATCCCAAAAGTCATGTTTGGTCATTTCCCAAAAACATTTTTAACAATGGAAAATGATTTACCAAAACATGCTTCTCTATTCTAGAGCTCTATTCTACTAGAAGCATTCTCTCATTAATATATGAAGTCATAACTGATTTCTAAAGATTTCTTTGCTGAAATATCCATATGATAATCAAAATGAACAACATTCAACAGACTATGAACTGATTTCATATCAGCAGAGCCACCCTAGTAAATAAGAATGCTTTCCCCACTAAGGAAGGCCTTTAAGAAAGAATTATGCTCATTCTTTTTCCTCTAATGTACATGACTTATTTTCATGAAGTAATGCCAAAAGAATTACCATTGCTAGAAATTATATACAGGCCTAACAATAAGATTCTGATTAGTGTCACAAAAGATCAAAATATGTTATCAATTATAAACTTATAGGAGTTGATTTGCAATTAGAGTATCCAAATATAGATCCCACAATTTCACTGAGTAAATGAGTTCTCTAACTAGTACCCACTCAAATGTATAAGAGAAATAATTTCAGCTTTAGAAAACTCAGCCGCTTTTTATCTATATGACCTCATTTATGCAGAAGAATCCTCAAAAATTTATTTTCAAACACACATTTAACTAGAAGGTTAAAAAGCAGGTAGGGGTGATATTATACTATCAATTTAAGCTTTTTAGAAATAAAAACATAGATATTAAACAAATCTAATTTTAAAATGCAACTACGCTAGAACTGAAGCCAATTACAACATGTATATGTGCATATGTATACACCAACAAACAGTATCACAGATAAACAAAACTTAAAGAACCACCTCAATAAAATGAGGCAGAGTCCTCAAATCACTGAACAAGTATAAGGGCCCTGTTTTGGGTAGCAACTTCTCCACACCTGGACTCCTCTGTAAGATGAAAATATGACTTCTTCTAAACCAAAAAGCATGTTTAAAAATTGTTTCTACTTTTGCTAATAGGGATCTCTCTTAGTTCAACAAGAAAAGGAAATTCCTTCTGTGTACTAAAGAATTAAAAGCAAAAGTAAGTTTATGGAAGCAACTGAAACAAATTATAAAATATAAAATGACCCCAAATCTTATGTCTTCCCAACTTCTACTCATAAAACCACATATTAACAACTTTTATACTTTGTAGTTTCTGAAAACATACTAATGTGGGTGGCTTTTCCAACTCAGATGTTCCATTCTCCAGCTTACATTCTCAAATGTTGGTTCTACTCAAACTACCTACAGTTCAACGGAATCACAAATAGTCTGGACTAATACATCATGAACAATACTTTTAGTATCAGCTTGGCACTTTGTGAACTAATAAACATCCAGCAGGGATACATCATTTGTAACTGGTACATACGTTCTTTCCGATGCTCGACTAAGCCCACAGCCTGCTTTGCTGAGCACTTTGCAAACCAATTGTCCCCAAGTAAAACGGTGACTTCATTAGTATGGACAAGTTTTCCTGGCATGAAGGCAAAGGGACCAAATGGTACCTATTGTTGAAAGAAAGGAGAGAGAGAGAGAGAGAGAGAGAGGATGGATGTGGGAGAGAGGAAGGGAGGCAAAAAAATTAAAAACACTAAAAAATACATTTTATGACACACTTAGCATTAAAAAGCTCTGTGCTGACACTAAGAAAAAATGTCAACTTCATAGAAATTTAACATTAAAGTTACACTAGGAAAACATATACAAAATTGCTTTAGTTTAATAAATCAATGTTAAAACAAGAAAAGCAATCTGCACATTTACATAAGCTTTCAGAGAAATTAGCACTGTCTCTGAATGTTTATACTTTGTGTTCATTCATAAATCTAAATGAAAGCAAACTAATAATGAAATATTAAGTTAATAAAGAATACCTTTGATTAAAAAAACTGAAAATTGTTTCTAAAAAAATAACCATTTTTAAACAAAGCTGGAATTAACAAATAGCTTTAATGAGTCTACAAATTTTACAAAATAATTGGGCTAGTATAATAAAGAACAATACATTTACAAAACATTTGGGCTAGTGCAATTAAGAACAAAGTCTTCATGAAAAAGAAAATTCATGCAATGAAAGAATCTAATCCAGGGCTCACAAATAGATCACTATGTCAATACGAAGATCACTCAGACAAAAATCAGCAGTACCTTTTTATAAAAAAAATCAATGTTCTAGGATGTAATTCTGTGAATTATACAACATTATGGTCTATTCCTGCTCTGGCTACCAGGAAACAACTAAGTGCCATATTTCTGTCTTAATTACAGTTTTCTAACACAAGTAAATTTGCATACCAAATCTGTCAAATTTTGTTCTAACATTTATGCCATTTGTGTTACCAAAATGTGATAATTTAATATAAATCTGAAAAAAAAAGAAAAAAGTAAATACCAACTATTACAACAATTAGTGGATTGTTTTAAAGTAAAACAACTTCTCTTGCTATGGTAGTTACTTCAGATACTATTAGCTTGTCAATTTGTGAATCAATATACATAAAGCAAAGAAACATCTTACTTTACATAGTATCTTTATAAGAAACAGCATACTACTTTAAAAGCAACACACCAAACATACCATGATATTATAAGACAACTTATCAGGCAAGGTACTGAGTCTTTCTTGAAGGGCATTATAGTCATTATCTACCTTCTTCCTGTTGATGAAAAAATAGCAGATACTAAATGAACACACAAATTAACAATTCCTCGAGTAGACTACGTATCAAAAGACAAACTAATCAAAAACCCAATTTTAGCAATTTAAATATTAAAGTATTTTTTAATTTTAAAATCCTATGTTTACCAAGCTTAGCAGTGGCATTATTCAACCATACAGTTATCAAAGAATTAAGCCTTTCAAGGACTTTGGTTTTAGAACTAGAACACACGTCTTGAGAATTAGTGTTTCGTAAGGTAGAAGATCATCTGAACTAAATAAAATATGTAAATAAAGGAGATACTACTGAGGAAGGGCCTGATGTTTAGAGAAAAGAGGGACTTACAATGAAGGAAGAAGGGATTTAATAAAACTTGAGGAAATAAGCTCTGGCTGCAGAGCAGAAAGCATAAACCCAAAATTCGACCAGATGCTTCAGTCCTCTGAAACCTTAAAGCTGAAAACTGTGTAATAACCCTTCAGTTATTCATACTAATGTGATTAAGATGAGGGAGAATCAACCAGGAGCTAGAAAACACTAGGTAGAGGTAATACAAATGTGGCTTTGGAGCCTGTTTCAGGTATACCAAGACAGAGCTACCTAATAAATTAATTTCAAACAACCAAAAGATATAGGAGCAGAGATGGTCATATGTTTCCACATTATGAACCCAGTTCTTACACCTGTTGGAAATGAACAGTCCTTCATGCAGATGCCTGTTTTCAAACCTTCTCTGAAAATTAGGTTTTCAAAGGGTTCTTTGCAAGTATAGGCTGCAGGCTAAACCAGTGTGTGCACAGCAAAATTTTAAAGCAAAGGGGTGTTTTCAACTTACAAAAAAATAACAAAAACTCACCAATTCAGCAAGTAATTTTTAAAAACATGTAGATATTGCTAAACTGAAATTAGAATAAATTGCAACACAGATAATCGCTCTCCAGATAATAAAAATGACTGCTCTAAAAACATCCTGGAATTGATTTCAGTTTACTCCTCCGTGCCCATAAAGCAAGAGGAGCATATTAATAAAAATTATTTGATCTGAAAAATATCAAGGAATTTCACTTATATACTATGTTATTCATCCTAAAAATATTCCTGTAGTAAATGTCACTCATCAACATTTTCCTTATTCAAAAAAAGTAGAAGGAAGATGGGAAAACCACAATTTAAGAGAAATCAGATTGCCTTGATCAAAAGAGCAGCAAGCAATGAATTTATCCTAGGTCTTCTGACCTACATTCTTTCACGCGAGCTTTTTTATTTTCTAGTGTTCGAGTGCTTTTGTAAAATGTTCCCTCAAAATATTTTATAAACATAAAATGTCTTTATTCTATTTGTTTAAGGAGGAAAAAAAATCATCCTTCTGGATAAGTTTTATAAAAATAAAATGATTTAAAAAGGCTTCATGCCCAGGGCTACATACCAGAAAGAGCTTGGCTTTGAAGTCAGGCTAGGGGGTGAATCCAGCTCCAGTTAAGACTAACCCTAGTCTTAACATCTTCAGTGGTAAAAACCTGAATAATGCCTAACTATCTCTCAGGTTCAAGAGAGAGAAAAAGGGTTTAGCAATAACATCTATGTTGAGTATCTAATATCCTTCATGAGCTATCAAAAAACACCAATTTAAAAATTTTCAAGAAAGACTATTACCCACTAAGGTAAAATTCCATTGTGTTAAATTCATTCAACTTGATACAAAGAGCAGGACTTCTTGAAGTACAGTAGAGCTAAATGTTACCATTCAGGGGGCTTCTGGAGATAGGGTTGGTGTGAGCAATAAATGGGATACTGTCTATAAAGAACTGATTTGGTACAATACCTGCACATAGTAAACACTCATTACTAAATCTAACAAACACTAACAGTTTGTATGTTTTAGATAAGTAATTCAGCAAATGCTCAAGGACTATACATCAGTTTAGATGTCTAAATGTTTCTGCGACTGCTAAAAAGCTAGTATTAGGGGCGCCTGAGTGGCTCAGTCGGTTGAGCATCTGACGTCAACTCAGGTCATGATCTCATGTGGTGGGTTCGAGTCCCACGTCAGTCTGTGCTGACAACTCAATGCAGCCTGGAGCCTCCTTTAAATTGTGTTGTCTCCCTCTCTCTCTGCTCCTCCCGCACAACGCTCACTCTTGTGCTCTCTTGTTTCTCAAAAAAAAGTAAAATGTTTTTTTAAAAATTTTTAAATAAATAAAAATAAAAAAAGTAAATAAAAATAAAAACAAATAAAAATAAATATATAAGATTAAAAAAAACTAAAGTTAGCATTCAGTATGTTTTATTTTAGTAACTACACCTGGAAAAAGGAGACTCCCTAAAACATCTCTTTTGTATATTAAAAGAATAGTAGATTGAACCACTGACGAGATCCATGTCAATATTCCAAATCAAGTATGTTCAGTTTTAAACGTATCACTGATTCTCTCTAGAACAAAGCTGTGGATATACTGGAGAACAGTTTAAGATCAGAGTTGCTATTTATAAATTCGGAGTTGTTTTCTAAAAATACAAAAACAAAAACAAAAAGAAAAGAAAAAATTTAAAATGCAGCCCATGCAGAATTATTTTCTGAAGGAAGACAAGTAGGAGACAAGCAGTGTCCCTGGGAGAAATTATGGCTTGAGAAACTCTTTCTCTAAAGGTCCCACTAGTAGAAATATCCAGGATCAAGCACTTTGGTAAAAGAGTTTGTCTGTTCTACAAATAGTCCCTCTAATAGGGATTAAATAATCCCATTAAAGATCATAAAGCCTATGCAGCAGAAAATACAAGAATGAATCTAAGAACTATTGTGTTACAGAAGGTAAGTAGGGGATCTTTATTTGCACCAAAATTTGAAGAGTTTGTTTTTTCTATTTTACTACTTAGAAACACATACTTTTTAGACACTGTAGTAATATTTAAATATGTATTCAGAAGAGGGAATTGCTTAATTTTTTTTCAAATGGAAATAAAACACAGATATCATCAGAGATAAACCACTCAAGCCTACTTACTTATAATAACCCTAACCTGGAGGTCTTCATCATATCTGATACTTACAGATTAGGTTCAGGCTTCGATTCTTAACTTTTAAAAGTTATCTAATAAAGAAGATTTAATTTACAACAGATATCCTCCTGCAATTTTCCTTATAGAAAATAAGAATTCAGGGTGCCTGGCTGGTTCAGTCAGTAGAGCATGTGACTCTTGATCCCATGTAAATTCAAGCCCCATGTTGGGTATAGAGATTACCTAAAAATCTTTTTATTTATTTATTTTTTTTAACGTTTATTTATGTTTGAGACAGAGAGAGACACAGCATGAACAGGGGAGGGGCAGAGAGAGAGGGAGACACAGAATCTGAAACAGGCTCCAGGCTCTGAGCGGTCAGCACAGAGCCCGACGTGGGGCTCGAACTCACGGACCGTGAGATCATGACCTGAGCCGAAGTCGGACGCTTAACCGACCGAGCCACCTAGGCGCCCCACCTAAAAATCTTTTAAAAAGTTAAATAAGAACTAAAGCACTGCACTAAGTCATATGTAAGAAACTTTATAATCTTCTTCTGAATCTTGCTAATCATGTGCTATACGCCTTGAAAAGCACCTTTTGTTTTAAAAAGCAGAAGCAAAGAAGGACATAGAACAACTACAAATTAGCTTTAACCTTAAGGATGAATCAGGATAAATACCATAAGAAACACCTTATTTTCATAAAACTGTGAAAAGTATGAGAGCAAGTTAAATGATGTGAATGCTCAAGTATTTACAGGTGAAGTACACTGACTTACTTTGAAATACATCAGGGAAAAAGGGATTAACGGCTTGAGATAAGGATAGGTATATGATCAAGGTTCACCTACACAATTCTTTCAACTTTTCTGTATGTTTGAAGATTTTCATAATAAAATATTAAAAAGGAGATGGAGGGAATATGAGAGTGAGTCCATATTTTTAATCTTCTTCTTAAATGCAACTGACAAATCTTTGTAAAGAAAAAAAGTTCTATATTCCTTGTTTGAGGGAAGAAGAAAGTCTCCAAACCAACATTCATCTTTATATAATAAAAAAGGAAATAAAATTTAAATAACTGATTGAAATAAGATTTTGCTAATTTTCAACTAAAAGTAGTAAGCTGGAATAGGCAGAAATAGTGACATTAAGCCTGTAGGGTTTTTTGGGTTTTTTTAAATCTCCATTCTCTCTCCTTTACTTAATGTCCTAAACATAAAAAGCAGGAAACATCAAACGATTATTGGGGGGGGGGGGGGGGGGTTGCGGGAAGGAAAAGGGCTTTACATTCATATTAATATCTGGATTAATCTGGGACAGAGTTATTTTAAGTTTTTAATTTAAGAAATTATAAAACCCAAAGATTCTGGAATCTAAGTAACTATATAATCTTATTTAGAAATGATTTTTAGTCCATCATACCCACATTAGAACTTCCTGTTAAGAATTCAAGAAAATCTTTGTTTTAATTCATTTCACCATTTATTGAGTTTCTACTCTGCTACCAAGCCTTATGCCATATGCTGCAGGGATCATCACTCAAATATAACATGCCTTGTTTTATTTCTTTGCATTGCTTCTTTGTTAAAAACCCACTAGCTTGATGGATGCCTGGGCTTTTATCTCTAAAATTAAGAAAATATAGGCACAGATTATATACAGGTAAAGAGGAAAGTCTTCTTATTACTAAAGAAAGGAATGATAATGATTTTTTTTTCAAAGTATTCTCTTAAAAAGTCTAAATAAATTGTTAAGGTTATATTAAACAATGAAAACATTCTTGAAAGGAGGATTTACATTGTAAAGGATCTACAATTTGGGTGAGAAGGGAGACACATTAAAGATTAAAATGTATCTGTGTTAAATTTCTATTACTTTTTTTTAAATGGTTAAGGCAAAATACCATTAAATGAAATCTACAACAAAATTCAGGCAATATGGTGGCATACTCCTTTTTCTCAACTCTTTATACCTAGGAAATTTATGCTACCAGAAGACACTGATGAAATATTCCATGTTCTTTATACTTATGAATCCATCAAAAAACTTTATTAGAAACAGATACAAAAATGAACCTAAATATAAATACTTCTAATTTTTCTAAAGTTAACAAAAGAAAATTATCCAAGAGAGACAGACACAGCTAACATTCTGCTAGATTTCCTCAATTTAACGTCTCAACAATAAGACAACAGAGTACAATGGATTATACACAGCAAAGCTGGGACTAAGGAAATTGTTTCGAGTATTCTACCAACAAACATGTACATGTGACTTCAGACTTGTCAGTTATCATGGGTACCTGTTTCTTCATTCATTAGTGTTCTTTCACTCTAAGAATAAAATGAGATGCAAATGTGAAGAACATTTAAAAATTACACAAAAACACATCACTCTAAGTGTGAAAGAAATGCCCCAAAGTGCTTCCTGGTTCAGTTAGCTTTGGGTGATGAGTATAGATAATTTTAATTTTGTTTATTTTCCAAGTTTTTTACAACTGATACATATTTCTGTACCAAATCAGAAAAAAGCCTTTCAGAAAAGATGAATTTAGCTACAAGTTTATAACTCACTTAAGCTCTGAATGTTTGTGCCATTCTGGATTCTAATTTATAGGTTTTGTCATTTTGTTTTCAACTTTCTATGCTTTATTTCTAAAGTATATTTCAGAAAAAAGAAAACTTTTTGTATGTTGTTTTCCTAGAGCAGTGGTTCACAGCCATTTAAGGTCACTGATACCTATGAGAAACTGATAAAAACACTAGATTCTTGGGGCACCTGGGTGGCTCAGTCGGTTGAGCGTCCGACTTTGGCTCAGGTCATGATCTCGCAGTCCAGAGTTCAAATCCGGTGTTGGGCTCTGTGCTGACAGCTCAGAGCCTGGAGTCTGTGTCTCCCTCTCCCTCTGCCCCTCCCCCGTTTGTGCACACAAGTGCATGCTCTCTCAAAAATAAACATTAAAAAAATTTAAAAATAAAATAAAATGATTAAAAAACCCTACTAGATTCTTTCCTGATAGAATAAAAGGCCCTATAATCTGCATATAATTTCAGTAGAAGCCACTCATAAATCCCTTGAGGTCATAATTTTTTTTATGAGGTCTTGTAACAGAAAAAAAGAGCAATCCTGTTTTTAAATATGTAAAATTCTCAAAAGTATCTTTAACTCAGTTAATTTAAATAAAAACAGGAAAACCACTGCCAATGTAGTCAAGTTCAATATAAATTAGTAAAAATATTAAACTGTACTCATGCCTCAATTTTTTTTACCACCTACATTTTCCTTAGTCACCCTCAAGTATCTTTAGTGTATCAGAATTTAGACTTTTGTACCTCAAAAAGGAACAAGACTCTGGATTATCACTGAGTGCTCCACCTCTTGGTCAAGCACTGTTGTTGTCATATTCACACCTTTATCCCCACATGGTACTCTTCAGTGCTTAAAAGTTTTATTGTATACTGTCTTATAAAAAAATAAATTAACATGAATAGAAAATGAAAAACCTCAAAACGCAAGGAGATGTAGCTGTCAAACAATACAGTTAAGAAGAGGATTTTGAAAAGTCATTATGTATGCCAAATAAAATTGAGATGTAGCATCAGTCAGAGTCACCAGATTTAAGGTGATGTGGGAAACTGTGAGCCAAACAATGTATATATGAACACTGTGAATAATACATAATCAAAGACTCTGTTATAGATGACAAGATGTACTTAGGGATTTTTGTAAAATCCCTTAAAAAATTCCCTTTTATTTAAAAAAAAAAAAACAACTCCGCTATAAAAAAAAATCCTCTATAATGCATTATTTTCCATTTTATTTTCAGAAAACCATCAAGCATTAAACTACTGTGGCTCTTACAAAAATGATACAAAGGCTAGGGGACTACTAGAAGTAACAAATTCTAACAGCAATTTAAAAACCATTAACTTTTTTAAAAAACAAAAGCATTTACAGTTTGACCTTGGTGACATAAATACACATACAGAATTAAGAAGCTGAAGCAAATAAAACAAAATGTTTTAAAAAGAGGGAGAATTAGTTTCTCTTTAGAATTATGAGTAAATTTATCATTATTCTATTCTTATTTCAACCTTTCTATATATGTGTATTCATTTTATACTCAGGACAAAAAATTAAAAACCTAATTCAGATTCTGCTTTTAAAAGTATCACCCTAGGGGTGCCTGGGTGGCTCAGTCGGTTAAACGGCCGACTTCGGCTCAGGTCATGATCTCGCGGTCTGTGAGTTCAAGCCCCGTGTCAGGCTCTGTGCTGACAGCTCAGAGCCTGGAGCCTGCTTCGGATTCTGTGTCTCCCTGTCTCTGTGCCCCTCCCCTGATCATGCTCTGTCTCTCTCTGTCTCAAAAATAAATAAACGTTAAAAAAAAAAAAATTTTTTTTTAAATGAAAACATCATCCTTAAAACATTCAATTTGGGGGTGCCTGAGTGGCTCAGTCGGTTGAGCATCTGACTTCAGCTCAGGCCATGATCTCACAGCTGGTGGGTTCAAGCCCTGCGTTGAGCTCTGTGCTGACAGCTCAGAGCCTAGAGCCTGGAGCCTAGAGCCTGCTTCAGATTCTGTGTCTCCCTCTCTCTGCCCCTTTCCTGCTCATGCTCTGTCGCTCTCTCTCAAAAATAAACTTAAAAAAAAATTTAATAAAAAAAAAACATTCAATTTGAATCTTTTTTTTTGCAATTTAATTTGTTTTGAAACATCACATGCAGAAATTCCAAAACTTACTTAACGTCCCACATTCAGTACTAAGGTACCATACCATTAAAAAAACAGAAAAACAAAACTATGCAGGAACTTAAGAGTGGCCAAGAAAGGGATTACTATATATGATTCCTCCCTCTGTCCCTTGTCCCTAAGGACACTTTGTTAAATAACTACAGGATTCCAACAACAGAAGCACGGAAAATCTTCAGAAGTTTGGAAGTTGCTCCCTGCTCTACCGGGGGTGAGGATGGGAGTAGGGAAGACACATGAAAATGAAAAAACCCAAAGAGAAGGCCCTATACAAAATAGTGACTAAAAACTTTTGGTCAGTAAAATGGGAACTATGAAAAACATGGTTTTGAAATTTACCTGACACTGAAAAATGAAGTCATCACCATGAATAAATTTAAAGTTTTAAATGCATGCAAATCAGTATTTCATAGATTATGCATAATAAAATAAAACAAGTTTTATATAAGTAGATGAAGTCAAGTCAGAAAAGCACTGTTTCAGGTAATTCATGAGAAATATACCACAGACTACATAGCACTGTTATGAAACAGCTCGGTGCTTCTGTGGGGCAAAGAATCCCTAAAAACCTCAGACAGTGATAGATATACACATCCATCCATCCACACCGCCTGACTCGAAAGAGGAATCCCAAAAAAAACAAAAACAAAAAACAAATCTTCATCTGTGTTTTTAACTATTTAGGTATGCTTTCTGGTTATTTCCCACTATATACTTTGACTATAGACCGTACCAGAAACTAGTTACCCAACAGTATTTTTTCCTTTGAAAAAAATAACAAATACCAAGTATTTGCTTTAGAATCCCTCTCTCAAAATTCTTATGAGCAGCACTGGGTGTCACACGTAAGTGTTGAATCACTAGACTGTACACCTGAAACTATCACACTGTATGTTAGCTAACTGGAGTTTATATAAAAATTTAAAAATAAAATAAATAAAATTCACATGCTCAAGTGTTTCAGCATTTGTATGCCCATATTTAAATCTATTCTTTCCAAAATTAAATATTTGAACAACATAAAATGCCTTTTTCTGTATTTTCATTTAAGTCTGCTTCAAGTAATTTTGCAGGTATCTTTACTACTTAAAACTCTCTTAACATGATTTAAAGGAAGCATGACAGTGAAGTGTTCACAATTCATATGCATCCAATTTATGGTTACAAACAATGCCTAACAGACATATGATGTGTATGTATGTGCCAGGCATCACATGCCATATTCTCGCAAGTCAACACAAGTAATGGAACTTTTTTCTTGTGGGACATATTCAATACAAGTAAATACCTATGATGCATTAAAAATAACTATAAATTCTTCACTCCTCCCACCAACTGGAGCCTATTTCCCACCTTCTGAATCCAGGCTGACTGTGAGTTCCTTTGACCAACGGGATATGGCCTGGCAGCTTCCATTCTTGCTGCCCTGAGATCACCATGTAAAGTGAACCAGATAGAAGAGCACGTGGAGAGAGAGGCCCAGCTAACAACCAGCACTAGCCGCCAAACTTGTGGCCTATGGGTGAGGCCATTTTGGACAACTCAGCTGACACAGCCACCAAAAGGCTGCAACCACACCAGTGAGCCCAAACAAGAGTAGCAGAAGGACAAAACAGGTAAGTCAAGCCCAATATGTACATCCACAGAATCATATACAAACAAATGGTCGTAGTTTTAAGCCACTAAGTTTTGGAGTAATTTTATTAAGAAATAATAAATATGGACTTAACAGCTTGGGAAGAATATATTTTGAGTTGTAAAGCCATACTCTTAATAATATCATCATTTATTTTTTAAAAAATCAGTACAAAACTTATTTGGTAACTCTAAAAATTAGACCTTTAAAAAACAATGAAATTTATGGAAATGAAATAAAGAATAAGAGTTAACTAATAATTGAGAATGAACTCCAAGGTATAGAATCAAAGGAACAGTATACAGTCTGATTTCATTTTTGCCAAAAAGGGTGGGAGAACAATATATAAAAACGTGGATGAATACACATACACACATATACCTACATACATATACACACACATATATCCTTTATGAAAACTGTTTCTGAAAAGATTTGCAAGAAACTGGCAACAACAGTTGTTTACAAAGATAAATGAGAATTGGGGGATAAGGGCAGGAGAAAAACTACACACCATTTATACCCTTAGAACTTCCTAAATTTTGAACTATATAAATATACTGACAAATTTAAAAATTTTTAGTTTAAATTTTTAAAAGCTTTATGTCTTAAAGATATATACTGTATTTCTAGATGGAATACATTTTCAGATTCATTTCAAAATAGTTGGGGGTGGGGAGAGGGTAGGATAAGCTGTTTAAATGCAAACACTCAGATGACACCATGAGTTGATCATTACTGAGGCTGAGTGATGAGTACAAGTGGATTCACAATACTACTGTCGTCTTTTGTCTGAAATTCTTCCAAATAAAAAGTTATCTAAAACATTAATGTAAAGCTTTAATAACACTGCTTAGAAAGCCATCTCTCCATCATGATAAAAGAAGATAATGGCATGAATACAAAATATTCAGGAATATTTACAAAGCTTTGACAGGTTTTTTTTTTTCTTTATTCATCTGGCAATTAAATTTCCAAAAAAGATTTCAGAGCTACTATTAATATTTATTGAGAGCCAGTCTGGGTGTTCTACAGACATTATCTCACTCGATCTTCAAGTTAAGTAGTATCATAGTCACTTTACAAGGAGAAAACCAAGAATCTTAGTAATTCACCCAAGGTTACAGTTAGTAAATGACAGGATTCAAATGCAGGTCTGAGACTCTGAATCCCATGCTCTTTAGGGAAGAATTAAAAAGATAAAAAATTACAGATAATCTATAAACAGAATAATCAGGCCCTGGTGCATTAAACAGTAGAAAGTATATCCATATTTTAATGAGAAAATAGTGTGTGGGTTTTAAAAAACCTTATTTCTGGAGTTAAGTAAAATGTATTTTAAGAAAAAAAAGTTGTACTTAAATTTTTTTAATCTTCACTAAGTTGTAAACCACTGTTAGCTGTAAAAGTGTTGCACAAATTCTCAACTATTAGGCTCAAACATTTCCTCACTATCTTTTATTAACTAAACAAATACTACAAATGTTTCTAGTTCACCAAAGTTCTGCAGTTTGAATTAATTTCCTGGAAGAGATTTCTTTTTTTTTTTTTTTTTTGGGGGGGGGGGCATATCCTGTCTGCCCCAGGCCATTTTTACCCCTACACTTCTACAAATATTTTTACTTCCTGTCCTACATTTAAAAAATAATAATAATAAGATTACTTTTGAAGCCTAGAATATTCATTACTTTTCCCTTAAATAATGCTTTAAAACTGCACAAAAAGTATAAACATCACTAGCACCAGAAAGCATTTTTTAAAAATCATGTATTTTGTTTTTCCTTATTATGTCTGTATGTTATGTATTCCATGAAGAAGGGGGGAGCTTAACTATATGAATTGTATTTTAGACTAGGCTAAAGCCAAGGGCTAAAGAAAACTGAAAAGCAACATGCTTTTAGAAGCAGTTATAAGACACCCTTAAGAATGGTTCCAGCTTCTGTTCCTGCTTCCTAGCTCTCTGCAAATAGCCCAAAATTATTGTGATTTCCCTGTATAGTGTCTGACTATGAATTCTTCCATGGCAGGGTCGTTCAATTCCAAACAGCAACACAATACTGGCATATGGTAGGAACTCAATCACTGTTTGTGGAATTAACAGAATAAAAATATCATGAGAATGCCACAATGCTCCCAAATAGCTATTTCCTGGCTTTCAGAGGAATAGAGAGACTTTGGTTTCAGTTTTTTTTAATTGCTGAGTTCACTGGCCATTTACATTCTAGCAGTATCAGATCCTCATTAAAAACAAACAGAAAAGTCTGTTTCCCGAGCCATAGTAGAAATGATAGAGGAAAAATCAAATTTTAACTAGAAAATTTCTTTAAAATTTTTAACATATAAATAAGGTACTATACACTACTTTAAGATATGTGTAGGTAAATATCTAAGCTTCTGTAGTTGGGAAAGCTTTGGAAAACTGGCAACTGAAATTGAGAGTCACATGAAGATGTTCTGAATTAAATATCACATTTCTGTCTGTGTTTACCAGGGCTGGGCACTGCTACAGTACTTGCAAACTAAAACGTTATATATAGCATTTATCATTTATAATGTTATATATTTGGTCTTCACTTACTCAAACATTTATTAAGTGCCTATAATATGCCAAACACAGTAGGAGGTGCTGTGGATTAAAAAAAAAAAAAAAAAGAAAGAAAGAAAGAAAGAAAATACGTCCCTTGGCCTCAAAGGATTTTCAGTCTAACAGGGAAAGAGTCTTGCAAAGCAAACCAGAAGCAAGTTATTCACACATATGCGTCAGTCAATTAGTATCTGTTCTGAGTGAATCCAATCTCTTACTGATTTCCTGAATTCCTTACCAAACCAATAGAGAGAAGTCCACATGAATAAAATTTCCCCAGAATTATTTGTAAAATGGATCTCTTTGGCCAAATTAGTGGGGGTTGGGGGAAAATGATTAATCTTTGGCCAACTACTTACATTTCAAGTTCCAACCTGGACTGAATGTGTAATGAAAAGCGAACGTCCATCATGGAAATGTTGACAGACTTACACTACAGTAGATGCAACTACAACACTGCATTTATTGAAAATTATGAAGTCCCTGAATTTTTATTTATAAAGTGGACATTATTAGTTTTAGATTATTTTCTGCACGCCAATAGTCAGAATTTAATAAGATGATGTGTACAGATTGCACCGATTTTCACTCTTATCCACTGCTTGCAGCCTATGTGCATTTAAACCAAAAAACATTTGATATATACTAACTATAAATTATTTCCTTGGAGATCTCTCAGGCATGAAGAAAAAGCCTCTTAAAATAAATTTAAAATATTATATGCTTGATGGTGTATAACCAAAGGTTTAATCTCACCACTAAAGGGGCAGTTACCATGATTTTGCAATAACCCTGCAGACAATAATCAAGACAGCTCCTGTTGTTCTCTCAGTAAAATCTTCGTAAACACAGCATGGATATATTGTAATTTGAATCTGTAAGATCAACAGCTATATCTCATGACAACTCATAATATAAGATTTTATTCACCATTAAATTGAGCATTTTCCTCAGAAGACTTAGGAAAGTGTGTTATTTACCAAGCATTGTCCTATTAACTAAAGATTAGCACATTAAAATAGATACGCTTTCTTTCTGTCCACACTCTAAAAAAGTGCAGTCCATAAAGAAAGCTCTGGGATGTAGGCAATTAATTAGATTTTTCAAACTTCAGGGAAATGTGGATATTTCCATCATTATTTTAAAACAACTGATTCCAATCATTATTCTACTACAAATATAAGAATATTCCCCAAACAGAGTGCTCTGTGATAACGCATGTTCAAAAATGTCTCAGTCTCTATCTATCTCATAATGATATTAATACTATGCTAGTTTGAAAAAAAGGAAAGGAAAAAAGGCAATTAGAATAAACACAAATGGTGACACAATTTCAGGAAATCAGGGAACACGTAATTCAGTAAACAGTGAAGGACAATATAAATTAGTATCAAAAGCATTCAAAATGGAGATTACTAGAAGAATTCAATTATGGGTTGCATAAAAATAACACACACTTTATTTAAATACAAACAGATGACCCCATCAGTATTTCAGAAATAATATAAAACCATCTTTCACTCACCAATGCTGGATTTTCTCTTGGCAGTTAGTGACCACCTGTCATGAAAACAGATAACTACTCATGAAAAAACAGGGCTATACACAAAGCTACAAAATCAGTGTATCAGAAAACTAGAACAGTGGCTTTACAGATTTAATGGCATCTCGGTATACATTTTTATTTGTCAAATGCACAGAGATGTGACTGTTAGTTTTTAAGCAGCACACTTTATCATAACCCCTAATGCAGGCTGATAACTGCAGAACAAATTACAGCCTTCCGATTCATACTTTGCTACAAAACCCGCTTCATAACTATTAGGTGACATATGATATAAGATAACTAGTATTTTGTACAATCTACAGACCTGCTTTCAACGTTACATATTTTGTAGAATACGCAAATGTTATAAATAACAAAAAACCAATGTAACATCCACGTTTCATCACTAAAAAAAAAAAAGACAGTAGTAAAAATATTTTATTTTGTCACTATATCTCCAAATGTTTTCACCTGTAATTTTTATTCTGGTGCATTAAAAATGAGTTCAGGGATATTTTTCTACTAACATTTTTGAGAAGAAATACTTGGGATAAAAGAGATGCTCTGAACAGCCCATTTGTTCCCTCAGTGAATTGATAAAATTTTAGGCACTTAATAGCCAGTTTAAACTATGTTTATAATGTTAAAACAATAAAATTAAGTACAAGAATTATTTGCTTTTCTTAAAGATATTTCAGCAGATTCTCAAAATACTGGGGGGGGGGGGGGGGAGGGGTGGTGGAGGGAACAATGCTAACCAATGAGGAAAAACTAACACTTGAATGGCAATTTAAAAATAATAACCTTTTCAAAGATTACTAATTGTTTTCAATTTACCCATTAATAAAAATTTTAAACAATAATCTCAAATACTGTAGCACCATTTTAGAGACAGAGAAACTAAGGGATACAAGCCAAAATGCTCAATACAAGGCCATGTGAAAAAGACAGCAGTTATTATCTCGTTTGAAACACATTGCTTTAGTTCACTATTCTAAACACCAATATTCTCTCTTGTCTCTCTTGCTCAATGTTTCCACCCCAAAATCACAAGACTTTGGCGGGGAGGGCTGTCACTAAATTCCTATTATAACATTTAATTCCTGAAATAAATGTCCCCTTTTGGTACATTTTAAATACTAAGGCAGCAATCCTGTACCAAAATACATGCTGTAATCAGATACCCAACCATACTACACATTAACTCAGCATAAAAAGTCCGTCTTAGAATGAAGATCTCTCAGTAAGTATCAATCACATAGCAACACTTAATAACAGTGGTAATATATAACAGAGTACTGACTTTACATCTGGAAGAGCCAGGCTAAAACTACATCAATCCATTTCACTGTTTCTGATTTGGCAGTAATTATAAAATAGACAAACAGAATTAAATGTAAATTGAAAAAGAAAAAAATCTTCATGAAATCCTTTTCATAAAGTTCCTCTTTAACAACCCCATTAAAAGATGAGACCCAAAAAACAGTCAGGATGCTTTCCAATCCCAATGCATGTGTTTCCAAGCATGAAGTGAGCCAAAAGCACAAAAAGAAAAGCCCTGCAAACCATAAGAGCAGAATGTTCATTAACCTCTACATGATAATCCTTTCGTAGCTGCATATTAACTAGTTACATATTCATAATCATTTACATTATTTAAAGGACCTTCGATGAAATTTTCTAAGCAATATCCATTAGTGACAGTGTTAAAGGTTACAGAAGATAGTCTACTTAATGTTTCCAGGAAGCCTTTTTAATTAGTAAATATGTAAATTTGGCACATATGCTTTTTATGTTTAAAAAACAAGTCCCTAGAAGAATGGCATGTGTTCTTGCCATCACCCCCGACAGTCCAGTATCCACTTTGTTTTAGCTCTCTTTTCCCCACCCCACAATCACCTCACCCTCTCTTTCCTAAAGTCTCCCCAAGAACAGATATTCTAGGATAAAACAACAAAAATCCACTTCAAAATTTATGAGAGAAATTTTCACTGCCAAAATAGTCTTAAAGTCTTTATCAGTTACATATGGGGTTTAAGACAACAGAGACTTCAGTTAGGCACTAATCGAAGGTATAGGCTCTTTATTTTGAGAGTCAGATAAATATAGGAAAAGGTGAGAGAGGCAGGTATGAAAATACATAGACAGCCTTCTGACAGGACTACAAGTTATCTTTGTTTACATGATTTATAGCCCACTTACTTCCTAAAACCACTGGGTTCCTAAAACACAAGCAGTTGTATTGATATTTTGAGAGATCTTTCTAGTTTTCTTCTCTTTTACAGCACATTTTTCAAAAGAAAATTATTAGTAAATTCCAACGCTTTAGATGCCAAGGAAAATTTTAGAAGAAAGAAAAATCTGATGATTCAAAGTTGAATCTGCATGGGTTAAAAAAAAAACAACTAATTTTTCTGTTAAATAAATCCAAATAATCTTACTACTTCTGAAAATAGACTCATATTAATTCAAGTATTAAATAAATAAAACTGACCTGCTTCTATAAAAACTCTTGAAAAATAAAGCAAAACAACAAAAACCATTTCATTATTTTGTTGTCCTTCACAAAATCTTTTTTAAATAAGATGCCTATCAAGCAACAATAGTTTAAGTTAAACCTACCAAAACATGTAACTATTATTCCTGAAGAAAATAATCTTATTGAATCATTTTTATAAAAAGAATTAGTTAATAGGCTTCAACTATTAAAACAATTGACCTAGTAAATACTTTAATGTGATATAATTGCACTTAAAGCCAGAAATTTATAAAGAAAATATGTACTTATGTAGTAGTACAGCACTAAATCCAAAGTAAAGACTATAGTCCATAAAAGAGTATGAGGTGATTTACCACTTTTTAAGATACATTCCACCATTAGGAGTCTTTACCAACAACCCAGTAGTTAAAAAGTCACACAGTACACTTAATAATTCAAAACTGCCCTTACTCTAAGAGTACTAACAGTGGTATAGGCCAAAAGACTTCATATGATGACAATGGAGCTGTAACTGTTCAATAAGGTAGGTTTTAACTTCTTAAAGAGAGGAAACCGGAGTTCAAAATTGAAGTATGTTACCCAATATTATACAACTACCCAGGAACTGGTAAGAGATAAAATCACTTTTAGAAACAGGTCTATCTAACCAGGACTATCTAATGTCAAAGCCCATACTCACTGGACTGGACCACTTCCAACCATCATTCATCTTACTGGGTAACAGAAGAAAAGCAGCTGTTTTGGGGAGTTTTTTCAAGAAAGAGAGAGAAAGAGCACGAGCGCGCACAGGCAGAGGGAGGGGCAGAGGGAAGGAGGGAGGAAGGGGGGAGGGAGGAAAGGAGAGAGGAGGAGAGGGAGAGAGGGAGGGAGGGAGAGAGAATCTTAAGCAGGCTCCACATCAAGTGCAGAACCCTGTGTGAGGCTCAATCTCATGACTGAGATCATGACCTGAACTAAAATCAACAGTCAGATGCTTAAGAGACTGAGCCATCCAGGCACCCCTATGGTCTTTCTTAAAGCACTGACTGCTGCTACTACTACTTCTCCACTTCATCCACAAACCCACATGCACACACAAAGAAGACCTTGCCAATGTTGGTAAAAGCAAATAAGCTTAAATTCACCAACTGGCTAATAAAAACCCTCATTTCTTCCAATGCCTCATATAGCATCTGACCCTGGTCAGGTCAAGTGACTATAAACAACAGATTTCCCAAGCTCCATTTACTTGTATGTGTTCGGGGTAAGGGCGGGGGGGGGGGGGGGGGGGAGGGGGGGAGGAGAGACACTAGCCCCATAATTACTATCACATCTCATCATATTTTTAAGGCATTTGTAACTGAGTTAGATGTCCAGGATGACAATGGTAGAAGCCAACCCAACAACCTCTTTTTCTTTGTATCAGTGTCCAGCTAACACACATGCACGTTCTGTTATATAGGGTTAAAATAACATTTGATAAATTTTAAAGTCAATAAAGTATATGGAATATAGGAATAATAATGCCTTTACTGTTCTTCCTCAGAAGTCACTTTCTTAAAACTATTTTTAAAAGGAGGGAATGAATTATTTAACATGTATTAAGATCTCCATTACTTATTTCCATTTGTGCTATTTATTTTGTTAAGAGACCACAAGGGGGCATCAACCTATGAGTTTTCTCTGTTAAATACAGCACCACATTAAAACTAGACTGGAACAGAAAGCCTAAAAGGGTAAGCCTGCCTAAGTCTCAAGTGATACTTCTATCAAAAATGATCCACTTCACTTCTAAAACCTTTCTAACTGTATTTCGATTTCAAATTCCCCATGTCATGGGTTCATATACAGAAAAATAATCTGAGGACTATATTAATCAGAGCTGTCTAAATTTAGTTTGCTTCTCTTGCTGGACTGTCTTCAGAGAGATTGTACAATTTTGTGTTTTAGAGTTGCTGAGTTAAAAAGGAAAAAGTAACAGTGGTGGCTAAAACCAATGGGTACTACACATACACTGTTATCTGACAATTACTTCAAAACGTTGAAAATAATTTCTTAAAAGACATATTATCAGTTAATTACAAGAATGTATAAATGCTATTAGCAAAAATGAACAAGATGTGTACTTCAACAAAATTAGCAAACTACTACAGGTCTTATTATTAAGACTCTTTGCAAAGAAGGAAGAAATTGACCACAGGTTCCTAAAAGAAAAATTGCAATAAACAGTAATAAACTGTAATAAACTGAGTGTTTCTACATAAAAATTTTTAAATAAATATACTCTCTAAATATGCTGAATAAGGGCACCTGGGTGGCTCAGTCATTTAAGCATCTGACTTCGGCCCACGTCATGATCTCATGGTTCATGAGTTCAAGCCCCACGTCAGGCTCTGTGCTGGCAGCTCAGAGCCTGGAGCCTGCTTCAGATTCTGTGTCTCCGTCTCTCTCTGTCTCTCCCCCACTCGCACCTTGTCTCTCTCTCTATCTCTCAAAAATAAAACGTTAAAAAAATTTAAATAAATAAAATAAATATGCTGAAAACCAAAAATACCAAAACTGCTACCAAAAGTTTATCTCCAATTATACAGAGCCAAAACAGTTAAATTGTCCTTATTCAAAAATACAGTTAGGATGGAATCAAAATGATCATCTTAATCCTCACTTTTACATTTAGCCCAGTTTTCTCCTACAGACTTCTGATGCATTTCTCATATTCAAACCCAGCCTCTATTTCCACAAATACCAGACATGCTTTGGTATTGTATATTCCATTCCCTTCATGGTTCTACCTGCAAATTAGGGCTCTTTTTTTTTCAGTTGTTACTCATAATACCAAGTAAAAAGATACAGTCGTGTCACAATGGAAATATTAAAAGACTAAAATATACATCCAACAATATTTCTAAAAATGAAGACCCTGATAGTTCTGTTTTTAGGATTGGGAATTGGAAATCCAGGAAACTCTTAACTGTGCTGGCTGAAAGCCCAGTAAGTTATAGGCCATGTCTACTTAACTCACCATGTATTCACCTGCCCTACAATAAGTATGCATCAAGTCCTTTTAAAGAAGTACAAGTCTACAATCACTTAGTCAAAAACCTCAGGAGCAGACAAGTTTCTCAATTTAGAACTTTTCATACCTTAACAAGGTAATACAGTACACACACCATACATTATGACACCCCCCCCCCCGCCAGTGAAACACCATGCAGTATCAAATATAGTAACAGTGGCAATATAACATGAATATTAAAAGTAGGTGGAATAAGTGCCTCACTGAAATCAGTTCCAATCAGTTTGTCAACAAATGAATATGCCACAAACTTAGGCAGAACTTTGTTTTCAGTGCTTTTTAGACTTCTGAATTACAGATTGGGTATTATGACCTGTATTTCTGAATGTGAAATAATGCTTGAATTGCAGCTTCCATGCCCACTCTTTTACTACAGATACCAATCATTTTCTCTTCTTTCCCACACCTTACTCCGAGAAACCCTGCCTTTCTCCTACCTACAATTGGCAAAGGATCCCATTTCTCCATCTGTAGCCACAGTGAATGGAGAGGGTGGATATCTAATACTAACTGGGCTAAATTTACTCTGGACATAAAGACAGGCTGAGGTGGGGGCACCTGGGTGGCTCAGTTGGTTGGGCGTCCAACTTCGGCTCAAGTCATGATCTGGCAGTTTGTGGGTTCAGGCCCCACATCAGGCTCTGTGCCGATAGCTTGGGTCCTGGAGCCTGCTTCGGATTCTGTGTCTCCCTCTCTCTCTGCCTCTCTCTCTCTCTAAAAATAAAATTAACATTAAAAAAAAATCTTTAAAAAAAGACTGAGGTGATAACAAATTCTGGACCTGAAAGATGACCACAATGGAACTTGCACAAACTACCGAACCATCTAAACAAGCAAGCAAGTAAGGGTATAAATGTACAACAAAACACATGCACACACCAACAAAAAAATCCTGCCTGGGGTTCCTCCTAAATTCTTCTGGTAAATTCTTTCAGAACATTCTTCCAAACATTTCTATGGTTTACAATTGACTAAGAAATCTGACACATAGATTAGAACGATGATATGCCTGTGAAGATCTCAAAGAAAACAATTCATTAAAGAGAAAATACAAATAGAAGAATGATGAATAAAAATCTCACTAGTGACCAAAAAAAAGTCAAATTAAGGAAATCTATGAAATGCCATTTTGCACCAATTAAAGGTAAATTATGGGTCAACTGGGTGGCTCAGTCAGTTAAGCATCTGACTCCACATCAGGCTCCGCACTGACAGTGCAGAGCCTGCTGGGATCCTCTCTCTCCCCTCCCCTACTTGTTCTCTCTCTCTCTCAAAATAAATAAATAAAATAAATAAAAGGGTAAATTTTTATTTTAAAGAAATACTATGCACTGTCAATGAGACTATAGTAAAGTTAATACTAAATCATTATAAGTAGCTATGTAACTTCAAAACTTAGTCCACACTTCTACCAAGTAGGGACAAAAAGCTTCTGACAAACCAGTAATCCCTCTGGGAAATGGAAAAGCCAGATAAACAAAAATCTTTTCTTCACAGGCATCTTTAGAGTTGCCAAAGCGATGGGAACAAGAGAGACTAAGATTTAGAGAGCAGATGACTATAAAGGAGTGTGTATTCTGAAGCTGCTTTTTTCTCGGGCAATTCTAGGCACAGGAAGAGCTAGAACTATGTTTGCCCCCGAGCAGACAGCCATGAGTGGGAGACAGAAACAAGCAGAGCCTGGGGAGTCTGAGAAAGCCACAGAAACAAAATCAGAGACATGAGTGGGCTTAAACATGTACTCTGTTTCCTTTTCATGACATTTATCAAATTCTGAAGCTCAAAAAGCTAACCTGAAACTCTGAAAAAGCAAAAAGTTCAGGATACTGATGAAACAAATTTAGAATTCAGAAACCTCCGAAGAAAGAAGTCTTGGTGAAAGTCCTAAAGGAATCAAGAATAGCTGATACTTTAAATAAGCAAAACCTGGCCTGTACGTCATTTAGCACTTGCCATTAAAGTGTCCAGCTCCTCCTCTCTCTACCTAGCAGAAGAAAGGTAGTGAACTTTCCAGAGTCACTCTCATCTTCAGGAGTACCTGCAATTTTTAAAGACACAATCACAGCATTTAACTAAAAATAACAAGGACACCAAAACACAAGATCATATAACCAAATATCCAAAAGAAAGAAAAAGAAAAAACAGAATCAAACAAACATGCAATCTACATATTGAAGCTAACAAACTAAAACATAAAGTAACAATAATTAACATGTTCAAGAAAATGAAAGAAAGAAATACATGAAAAGATGACAAACTTCACTAAAGAACTATATCTACACACACACACACAAAAATGAACTGTATATTCTGTAATTGAAATATCCAAAATGGGCTGAATAAATGGTGCTAATGAGAAATTACACACAGCAGAAATCAGGATTTTAGAGGTGATTATAGGTCAATAGATTATAGGTCAATAGAAAATATCCAAATTAAAGCTCAGAGATTTGAAAACAAAAAATGGAAAATACAGAAAAGACCAATAAGAAACATGTGAAATACTGTATAACTGAAAATCCAGAAAGAGAAGGAAAACCAAATGTGGCAGAAGCAGTATATGAACCTACCATGAGAGGATTTTCTAAAATAAAGATGAAGGTATCAGCCAGATATAAGACATACTAAGAACCTCAAGCAAGAGAAATAAAAGAAAAATGTATCAAGGAACAACGTACTTACACGAATGAAACCCTCCCTGCCAAAAAAAAAAAGAAAATTTTATAAGCAGCAAGAAGAAGCAAGTAGATGCACTGTCTTCAAAGTAGCAACAAGAAGAGTTAGAGCAAATTTCAGCAAAAAATTATGGAAATCAGAAAATAAGATAAAATTTTAAAGCAATGAAAAAAATAACTGAAAATCCATATACATAGTCTACAGCAAACAGATCTTTCTTTCAACATGAAGAAAAATTAAAAACATTTTCACAAAGAAAAATAATTCTTCACTAGCAAATTTTCACTAAAGAAACACTACATGTAATTAGATGATGTGATGGAGGTGTCAGCTAACGCTAAGGTGATAATCACTTTACGATATATAAGTATCAGATCAACAGTTGTACACCTTAAACTTATACAATAGTATATGTTGATTACATCTCAATAAAGCCAGGGGGAAAATACTACAGTGACTTTTGAAAACAACATAAATGCAGAAAGAAAGAGCAATTGCAGAGGTAATTTCAGAAAGTAAAGGTATGTCAATATTAATCACATCAAACAATTTTAAATGAAGTACTGTGGTGTTTAAAACACATGGAATCAGGGGCGCCTAGGTGGCCCAGTTGGTTGAGCGGCCGACTTCGGCTCAGGTCATGATTTCGCGGTCCGTGAGTTCCAGCCCCGCGTCCGGGCTCTGTGCTGACAGCTCAGAGCCTGGAGCCTGTTTCAGATTCTGTGTCTCCCTCTCTCTGACCCTCCCACGTTCATGCTCTGTCTCTCTCTGTCTCAAAAATAAATAAACGATAAAAAAAAAATTTTTTTTAATAAATAAAATAAAACACATGGAATCACAATGCATGAAAGCAATACTGCAAGGGGTGGGATGAATAAATGAATTCATGTCGTGACCTCCAGGAAAAATTACTCTAGTAAAAAAGAACACAAGTATATGGTATATTTAATGCTAACACAGATATAGTACTAACATACCATAATAAAAAAAAGAATGTATCACAAAGAAGCTCATAGACGAGAAAAAAATGCAATATGGCATATTTGATTAAACCAAAGGAAGACCAAAAAAGCAGAGAAAAGAACAATGAGATACCACTTCACATCCATTAGGATGGCTCAAAAGGAAGCAAGGAGGAAAGGAAAAGAGAAAAAGAAAAAGAAAAGAAAAAAAAAGGAAGGAAAGGAAGAAAATAACAAGTGTTGACCAAGGATATAGAAAAACTAAACTGTGCATTGCTGGTGGGAATGTCAGATGGTGCAAATAGAAGAATGATGAATAAAAATCTCACTAGTGACCAAAAAAAAGTGGAAAACAGTGGAAAACAGTAAGATGGTTTCTCAAAAATTAAACACAGGATTACCATATGATACAGCAATTCCACTTCTGGGTATACACCCAAAAGGGCTGGAAGCAAGGTCTCAAACATTTATACACTCAGTCCACAGCAGCATTATTCACAAAAGACAAAAGCTGAAAGCAACACATGTCCATCAATGAATGAACGAATAATAAAATGTGTATATTATTCAGCCTTTAAAAGGAAAGAAATCCAGAAATATACTGTAATATGGGTAAGCCTTGAAGACATTATGCTGAGTAAAATAAGCCAGACACAATAGGACAAATACTATAAGATTCCTTACGTGAGTTACCTAGAGTAGTCAAATTCAAAGACAGATGGTAAAATAGTAGTTGCCAGCAGATGGAGGAAGGGGTCATAGGGGGTTATTTTTTAATGCATAATTTCAGCTTTACAACATTAAAAGAAAAGTTCTGGAGACGGATGATGATGATAGTTTGCACAACAATCTGAATGTACTTAACATCAGTGAAATGTACACTTAAAATTGGTTTAAATGATTTTGTTATGTGTAGTCTACTAAAATTTTTAAAAAATAAAAAGTTCAAAGGTGATAGAATGAAACTAAAATACTTCAGTAACTTCATTATACAGAAATTGACTAAATATCCTAGATAAAAGGAAAAGGGTATCCAGACTGAAGTTGTAAAACCACAACTAAATGCTATTTAAAAGAGACGGAACACCAATAGATTGAAGTTAAAAGACAGATGTGTTATGAAAAGAAACAAAACCAAAATAAGCTGGTGTAACCATACTAATATTCAATGAGAGACTTGAAGGCAAAAAGCATCACTAGAGATTTTTATTACAGTCCTAAATTTGTATGCACCAAACAACAGAACCTCAAACTGTGTAAAGCAAAGATTAAAAAAAGAAGAAGAAAAATATAAATCCACCCTAGTTAGAAGAGATTTCAATACACGTCTCTTCAAAAATGACAGAATGAGCAAACAAAAAAAAATCAAGGATATAATAAAATACTTGAACACTACTTTCAACTAACTTGAGCTAACAAAATTATGAAACTCAAAATCTGCAGAATTCATATTCTTTCCAAGTAAATTATGGGACACTGACTAAAACTGACTAAAACAGATCATATAGTAGGCCATGGGACAAGTCTTAAATTTCAGTTTTGCAAGCTGTGTTCTTTGACCAGTATAGAAGTAAATATGACATCAACAGAAAAGTAGAAAATATTCAATGTTAAGAAATTAAAGCACAGATTTCCAAATAACTCATGGGCCAATGAACAAATCATAACAGAAATCAAAAAAATATATAAATGGCTGATAATGAAAATAATATGCAAATTGTACGGGGTACCTAAGGTAATAATTAGAGAAAATTTTAAAACTCAAAGTGCATACATTACAAAGAATAGCAAAAATCAATGACTTTTTCATCTCTATTACTTTTCATGTTAAGAAGCTAGAAGGGCACCTGGGTGGCTCAGTCAGTTAAGCCTCCAACTTCAGCTCAGGTCATGATCTCACAGTTCCTGAGTTCAAGTCCCACATCGGGCTCTGTGCTGACAGTTTGGAGCCTGGAGCCTGCTTTGGATTCTGTGTCTCCCACTCTCTCTGGCCCCTCCCCCAGGACATGCTCTGTGTCTCTCTCTCAAAAATAAATATTAAAAAAAGTTTTTTTTTTTAAAGCTAAAAAAAGGGGCACCTGGGTGGCTCAGTCAGTTGAGGGTAGACTTCAGCTCAGGTCATGATCTCACAGTTCATGAGTTCAGGCCCCGCATCGGGCTCTGGTGCTGACAGCTCAGAACCTGGAGCCTGCTTCAGATTCTGTGTCTCCCTGTCTCTCGGCTCCTCCCCCACTCCTGCTCTGTCTCTCTCTATCCTTAAAAAATAAATAAAAACATTAAAAAATAATAATAAATTTAAAAAAATTTTAAAGCTAAAAAAAATTATAGCCAAAAGGAAATTTTTAAAAAGAAGAATAAAAGCAGAAATCAATGAAGTAGAGAGCCAACATACAGAAGAAAAATTAAAAGTTAAAAATTGTTCCTTTAAAAAGATAAAATTAAAGTCTTAGCCTCAGCAATCAGACAACACAAAGAAAGAAATAAAAGGCATCCAAATCAGCCAGGAGGAGGTCAAACTTTCACTCTTCACAGATGACATGATACTCTATATGGAAAACCCAAAAGATTCCACCAAAAAACTGCTAGAACTGATCCATGAATTCAACAAAGTTGTAGGATATAAAATCAATGTACAGAAATCAGTTGCATTCCTAGACACTGACAATGAAGCAACAGAAAAAGAAATCAAGGAATCAATTCCAATTTACCAAAAAACATAAAATACCTAGGAATAAACATAACCAAAGAGGTGAAAAATCTATACACTGAAAACTATAGAAAGCTTATGAAAGAAATTGAAGACGACACACCAAAAAAAGGAAAAATATTCCATGCTCCTGGATAGGAAGAGCAAATATTGTTGAAATGTCAATACTACCCAAAGCGATCTACATATTCAATGCAATACCTATCAAAATAACACCAGCACTCTTCACAGACCTAGAACACACAATCCTAAAATTTGTATGTAACCAGCAAAGACCCCGAATAGCCAAAGCAATCTTGAAGAAGAAAACCAAAGCTGGAGGCATCATGATCCTGGACTTCAAGCTGTATTACAAAGCTGTAATCATCAAGACAGTATGGTACTGGCACAAAAACAGACACTCAGATCAATGGACCAGAATAGAGAACCCAGAAATGGACCCACAAATGTATGGCCAACTAATCTTTGACAAAGCAGGAAAGAATATCCAATGGAATAAAGACAGTCTCTTCAGCAACTGGTGCTGGGAAAACTAGACATGTAGAAAAATGAACCTGGAACACTTTCTTACACCATACACAAAAATAAACTCAAATGGATGAAAGACCTAAACGTAAGACAGGAAGCCATCAAAATCCTCAAGGAGAAAGCAGGCAAAAACCTCTTGACCTTGGCTGCGGCAACTTTTTACTCAACACATCTCTGGAAGCAAGGGAAACAAAAGCAAAAATGAACTATGGGGACCTCATCAAAATAAAAAGCTTCTGCACAGTAAAGGAAACAATAAACAAAACTAAAGGCAACCAATGGAATGGGAAAAGATATCTGCAAATGACATATCAGATAAAGGGTTAGTATCTAAAATCTATAAAGAACTTATCAAACTCAACACCCAAAAAACAAATAATCCAGTGAAGAAATGGGCAAAAGACATGAATAGACACTTCTCCAAAGAAGACATCCAGATGGCCAACCAACACATGAAAAAATGCTCAACCTCACTCATCATCAGGGAAATACAAATCAAAACCACAATGAGATACCACCTCACACCTGTCAGAATGGCTAACATTAACAACTCAGGCAACAATAGATGTTGGTGACAATGTGGAGAAAAAGGATCTCTTTGGCATTGCTGGTGGGAATACAAACTGGTGTAGCCACTCCGGAAAAATATGAATAGTCCTTTTACTAACAAAGAAACTGAGATTGTGGTGTGTTTTTTTTTTTTTTTCCCTAATCTTTATTTTTGAGAGAGAGAAGGAGAAAGAGACAGAAACGTGGGCAAGGGGCAGAGAAGGGAGATGGAGGATCCAAAGCAGGAGCCCGATGTGGGGCTCAAAATCACAAACCATGAGATCATGAGCTGAGCTGAGGTTGAGCCACCCAGGCACTCCAAGACCATATTTTAAAATATTCATGAAAGGAAAATACTAAGCCCAGACAGCTTCACTGACGAATTATTTCAAACACTTAAGTTAAAAACATTACCAATGGTACACAAGCTCTTATGTAAAATACACAAAAATGAGTTATTTTACGAGGCTAGCATAACCCTGAAACCCAAACCAAACATGAACATTACAAGAAAAATAGAAAACTATAAACCAATACCCTCATAAACACAGAAACAAAATACCTTAACAAAATAATAAGAAATTTAATTGGATAACATATGAAAAGATAAACACATAACAAGGGGCTTTCTCCAGGAATGCAATGGTGTTTCAATATTTTAAAAAAATCAAACTAACTCACCACATTAACATCTCAAAACACAAAAAAAGCATGTGATAAAATTCAACATCTATTTATGATAAAAGGAGCAAAGTAGGAACAGGAGAACACTTCCTTATTTTCATAAAGATTATCTACAAAAAGCCTACAGTAAACATCATTTATAATGATATAATATTTAAAGCTGTTCCCCTGATACACAGAACTAGATAAGAAAGCCTACTAACACTACTTTTAATCAACACTATATTAAAGGTGCTACAGATCATTCAAAAGGCAAAAAATAAAAGCCTGAACAACTAAAGAGAATAAAGTGCTATTATTCAGATAACATGCACATGCCTGTATATATTACACATATAGTATCAGAATATACATTTAACAGTCAATATACAAAAATCAAGTATGAGACTATATACCAGTAAAACACGAACACCAAATAAATCATAAAATGCAATTAAAAATAACAAATATCAAGGGATAATCTAAAATACATTCAAGATTTATATACTAAAAAAAGACAATACTAAGTTAGAGAAGAACTAAGTAAACAAAGATATAACATGTTCATGGGTTAGAAAACAGCGCAATAATGTTGATAGTCCCCCAATATTTAGATACAGTGCACTCCAAGCAAAACCCTAGGCAGGTTACTCTGTATTAAAAAGATTTTTAAATATTCATAACAAAGCAAAGGCTCAGGGCACCTGGGTGGCTCACTTAAGCATCCAACTTGATTTCAGCTCAGTTAGTGATCTGACAGTTCATGAGCTCAAGTCCCATGTCAGGCTCTGCACGGAGAGTGTAGAGCCTGCTTGGTATTCTCTCTCTCTTTCTCTCTCTCCATCTTTCTCCCTCTCTGTCTCTCTCTGTCCATCCCCCACGCATGCTCGCTCTCTCTCTCTCTCTCTCAAAATAAATAAACTTGAAAAAAAAATAAAGCTATGGTTCAAGAACAGTATAGGCAATTTTGAAGACAAAGCTAGAGGAATTTACCACTAGATATCAAGACCTAGCCAGAAAATGTGGTATTCATGCCAGTATAGGCAAATGACCCAATGAAATGAAATCGAAGAGAAACAGAATTACATATACATGATCACATAACTTATGAAAAAGACATACTCTGTATGGAATTAGAGCTATGCCTTAGAAGTAAGTGTTACATGCTAGGAATAAGAGCAAAATTCAAACAGACCAAAAGAATTTCAACTGGCTGCTAAAAGAAAACTTACTAATAATGTTTGAAAAGATAACATCATCTACAGTCCCTACAACTTTTCTACAAGGTCTGTCATCCAATCAAAAATTACAAGGCAGCCTATGAAAACAGGAGCAGCTGATAAGAAACCAAGAGCAAAAATAAACAATGGTAACAGACTCTCATTTGATTTACATATTGCAGTTATTAAGACACTTTATGATAAACATACTCATGAAAATAGAGTGAAGGTTGGAGACATCAATTCTAGATGCCTAGAATCCACATAACGTGAAAACACAAGTTACGTAAATAAAAAACAGAATAACTGTCACTAGGCATTTGGTAGATGGGTTTACTAGCAGACTAGATACATAAGAACAGAGAATTAGTGAACAGGAATACAGCTCAATAGAAGGTATCCAAATTGGCATACAGAGCAAAGAAGGACAGAACAAAGATGAGGAGAAAAATCCTGAAGTAGATAAGGGGAAAAATATACACAAATTTTTCAGAGAAGAAACCAATCAAGACTGACAGAAGACTAACAGAAATGAAGGAAGAAAATCAAAAGATAATGTAATGGCATCTTAAAAGTGTCAGGGGTGGGGGAGAACCTACCAGCTTAGAGTTAAATAAAAATGAAAAACAATGTTTAAAACCATAATCCTAACATTTTAGAGCATAAAACATATGTGGAGGTAAATGTGATAATAGCACAAATGAGAGAGGGTTAGTTAATGAAATTAACCTATCAAAAAATTATTTGAATAATTTCATAAGTGACAAAATTTCAGAAGATGAACAATTTCCTACTAATTTAAAGTAGACTACAGTAAGTAAATGTTACATATTATAATCTCTAAGGTAATAACTAAAAGGAAAGTAAAATAAAGCTAATAGAGTTTAAAAGAGAAATAGTTATGTTTACAGATTAGAACTTCAAAAATAAAGGCATGAGAAATAACGAGAAAGAGAAATACTTTGCTCACAGATTAGAACTTCAAAAATAAAAGCATTAGGTAACATCAGAAGGCTAAAAAAAAAAGACTGAAAATAGCAAAAATAGTAACCTTTAACTGGAAAATGTGATATTATTTTTCAAATAAGAGCCTAATTAAGATATGCTAATGGACCCTTAAAATACAAGTTATCACACACAAAGAACTGACAAGATCTTAGTAAATTCATAGTATTAAAGAGATGGATCGGGGCAGGCTAAAAAGGCTCTGGTTTAAATAGAGTTCCTGAGAACTAGGATGAAGATGTACATGTAGATTAGGGACAAAGGAGATCGATTCAATTTTAGCAAATAAGATTGAGCTGTTTGTGGGCCATTCAAGGGAAGCTGCCCAAAAGGCAACAGGTCTGGACAAGAGAAGGCATACAGAATTATATGAGAGAGGACAGGCGGAGTAGAGGACAGCCAAAAATGAAAAGTACAGGATGTTTAGGGATCAGATGAAGAAACTAGAGACAAAGTAGTAATGAAGAGGTAGAAGACCCAAAAAAAGCAAAATCACAAAAGTTCCTAGGGTACACAGTTTCAATAGTTTACCAGGGAGCAATTAAAGTTTCCAGTAAAGCACTGAGGTCAAGTATGGCCAGAACTCAGAAAGGGTTCACTGAGTTTGGCAAGTGAAATATAGTAACTTTAGCTAGAGTAATTTCAATGAAAAGACAGAGGCTAGCTTCTAGTAGCTTGAGAAGCAAATGAAGAGCAAAGAATTAGAGAAAATTATTACATTGTATTATGTTTTAACACATTTCCCTACAGATTTATAAGTCCCTCGAGGGCAGAAAAAATACCCTATGTATCCCAGTTTCTAGTACAGTGTCTGGCACAAAACTCAATCTTGTATTTTTGTTCCTAGAAAAAAGCATCAATTTGCAATTACTTTAATATGACTCGATTCATAAAATAAAGAAATCAGGGGCGCCTGGGTGGCGCAGTCGGTTAAGCGTCCGACTTCAGCCAGGTCACGATCTCACGGTCCGTGAGTTCGAGCCCCGCGTCGGGCTCTGGCCTGATGGCTCAGAGCCTGGAGCCTGTTTCTGATTCTGTGTCTCCCTCTCTCTCTGCCCCTCCCCCGTTCATGCTCTGTCTCTCTCTGTCCCAAAAATAAATAAACGTTGAAAAAAAAAAAAATTAAAAAAAAAAAAAAAAAAGAAATCAAAGGCTTAGGAACAATGGTCAAATCCATAGATTAAACAGGATTTTTGTTTGTTTGTTTTTCTGTTTGTTTTTTGCTATATTGTATTAGGATGTCTTTAAAAGAAACACAGTATTATTTTAAAAACATACTTAGGTTATTCTGCCCCCCAAAACTCAGGTCATCATTTTAAAGTACAGTAAGTATGTGAGGAGTAGCTAGAAATGAACCTAAAAACACAGACAATACAAAGGTCTCAAATCACATTTTATTGACCCTGGATTTTACTCTAAGTACAATCAGACTTACAATGATAAAATGACAAAATTCTATTTACATTGTTTAAAAAAAAAAAAAAAAAGACAGCTCTCAAAAACAAGTAGAAGTGGAGCAAGAGTGGAGTCACCAAGACCAGCAAGGAATTACTTGCCTCCAGGTAAGAAACCATTACCTTGAAAATGGCAGTGGAGATCACTAGAAACTAAGCACACTGTTCTCTAGCTTTTGAACATCTTATTCTGCTCGTCTTCTTACCTCTTTTTACTTCATATTTTAAGTTAAACTGATTAGCATAGAAGTATAGTTTATAAAGCTAAACCAATTTACCCTCTGACCCAATTACACCTCTAGGAATTCATACGAAATCATTTCACAAATGAGAAACAACACATGTAGAGTGATCCACTGAAACATTTTTGCATTATCAAGAGACTGAAAACCACCAAATGTCCATCAAAAAGATACCAGATGAATACCAGATATTATGCCCATACAATGAACCATAAAATACGATGAGGAAGATCTCTATGAACCAGAGTAATTCCTAGGTATAAATTTAATGAAAAAAACAAGGGGTAAAATATAACATGCTATATTGTATGTAAAAAGGTGGGAAGGGAGATAAGAGTATATTTTAAAATTTACTTTCAAAGAAGAAACACAGGGAGGATAAACTAGAAATTACTGAAAATGATTATCAATTGGGACAGGTAGAAGAACAGAATTAATTACTTCAGTACACCTTTCGATACAGTGGTGATTTTAAACCACGTAGATGTTTTATGTATTCATAAAACAAAATTAAATCAAACTGATAAAAAAGCAAACACTAAAATTCAATACAGATAGAAACTGTACATCAAATCCAAGAGATAACTGCACAGCAAAAGCGGTAGTAATTCAAGCACCTTTGAGATCAGTATCCTAACTCTACATGCCAACATGGTTAATTCTATAAGAACAAATGGAACTGCAAAGAAATCCTGAACTTCACTTCATAGGTTTGCTGTTGGCAGTGGTATATATGTAGCAGTTCTAAAAACTGTTTTGTGTATATTGTAGAACAGAGCAAATGAATACATGCAGACGTTGTTGAGGACCAAGGTCTCACTGCGGAAGAAGGGAGATTCAAATACAGATTTTGCAGAAAGTTGAAGAACCCTGTGGTAATGGATCTGAATGGAAAGCATCAGGATCCACTGAACAATTCTTTTTTTTTAAGTAATTCTAATTATTTGCAAAGATTGACATTCCATGACTACTTAGAGGTTTTGCAAAAAATAGAGAAAATAAGCTTAGTAAAACAAAAAGAATGCAACTCATTTTATCTTATAATTATTATACGAGTACAGCAAACCTTTTTATAAGTCTAAGATACATTATGGGATCCTACTGATTGTATTTTCCCTATGTCTTGTTATTTCATCACCCTAGTAATTGTACTTCATGATTATAATTCCTAACTATGCTTTAAAAAAAAGAACTATATAATAAAAAATGAAAAAAATGATGAAATCACCTAGAAGGATACTGCAATCAACAGTGAAAAACCATCCTTCACTTTTCTTATTGTATTGTCCAAAGTACTGCATCATCTTTTTAAAAAGGTATAAAAGACTAGAGATACTACCTTTGTAGTCCGTTTTTTGGTTTTGAAAATAGTTGACAATTCAGAAATTTTCATTTTCTGCCAATAATGGCAAGGAGAAGAAGATGACACAGGAAGACATTTCATAATTATTAAACAAATTAGAATGCAAATTTTAAAAATAGTAGCTCTCTTGACTAGCACAGTCCAGTAGAATTTTCTTTGATGATGGAAAGCTTCAAAATCAGCACTGTCCAATGCAACCATGTGTGGCTACTGAGCACCTGAAATGTGGCCAATCCGCCTAACAAACTTAATTTTTAAATTTCATTTACCTTTAATTAATTTGAATTTTAAACTTTAACATCTACATGTGGTTAGTGGCCACCCTATTTGCACAACTGTACACAAATGATAGTGAAAATTATAATATAAATTAAATCTTAGATTATGAACCTTCAGATAACAACATCCTAAATTTTCTCAAACTCAACAGTCAATGGGCAACATACAAAATTAACTCAAAATGGGTCAAAGATATAAATATAAGACCTAAAACCACAGAACTCTTAGAAGCAAGCAGGTATAAGTCTTCATGGCCTTGGATTTGGCAATGTGTTCTTAGATATGACACTAAAAGCATGAGCAACAAAAGAAAAAAAAGATAAACTGGACTTTATCAAAATTAAAAACTGTCATACGAAGAACATTATCAAGAAATTGAAATGACAACCTATAGAATGGGAGGAAATATTTGCAAATGATATAGCTCATAAGGATTTAATACCTAGAATATATAAAGAACTACAACACAACAAAAAGATAATGCAACTTGAAAATGGGCAAAGGGCTTGAATAGACATTCTTCCAAAGAAGACATACAAATGGTTAATAAACACGTGGAAAGATGCTCAGCATCCTTAGTTATTAGAGAAATGCAAATCAAAACCACAATGAGATATCTCAACACCTATTAGGATAGCTATAATCAAAAACAATGGAAAATAAGTGTTGGCAAGGATGTGGAAAAATAGGGAACCTCATGCATTGCTGATGTAAAATTTTGCAAATGCTATGAAAAACAGTTTGGCAGTTCCTCAAAAAGTTAAACACAGAATTACCATATGACTCAGCAATTCCACTCCTAGGTACACACCATAAAGAACTGAAAACAAGAACTCAGATACTTGTACACCAATGTTCACAGCAACATTACTCACAACAGCAAAACAGTAGAAACAATCCATATTTCATCAACAGAACAAATAAACAAAATGTTGTGTATATATGTACAATGGAATATTATTCAGTCTTAAACAGAAATGAGGTTGTAATACACACCATAACATGGATGAACTGTGAAAACATGCTACATGAAATAAGCCAGTCACCAAAGGATACCAAAGGACAAAGGACATATGATTCCACTTCTATGAAATACTAGAATTGGTAAATTCATATAGGCAGAAAGTAGTTTAGAGGTAATTAGGGGCTCAAGAGGGTAACTAGGGGAGAATGAGTTATTGCTTAATAGTTACAGATTTTCTGTTTGGGGTGTTGACAAAGTTTTGCAAATAGTGGTGATGGTTGCATTAATAGTAATTGTAATTAATGCCATGGAAATGTACATTTAAAATGGTTAAAATGGCAAATTTTATTATATATATATTTCATCACAATAATCAAGACTGTCAGAATAAAAGGTCAGTAAATTTTTTCACTCCAAGTTTTTAAAGCTTCTTGAAGTCAGAGACTTGGGTAGGGGGACTAGGAGGGTAGCGGGGGGACAGGGGGGCAGGGGAAGGCATTGACAGCACTGGAAATAAACTTTGAAAGCAAGGATTATGTAATGGCTCATTTTTGTGTCTCTGTAAGTCCTAGAACAGACCATGCAAACTGGAAAGAGAATTATACATATTTAAATATAGAGGATGATGAATAAAGGATGACTGACTTGAATAAGAGGGGGGAGGATCAATGAATGAACAATGATACACTTCCAAGAACACAAAGAAAATAGAGCATTCCCATCCAGTTCTTGTCATTCAACAAGAATTTCATCATGTAATATAGCAGGCAGCAAAAACCTGGACTATCCTACCTTTCTAAAAGGACATGTGGCAGTATTCTTAAGTCTCTTATGATCTCTGTATACCAAAATTTATTTAATACGAAGAGAACCACAATGTTTAAACTCTTATTAAACTATCTAGTAATATTTGACACCTAGGCAGCTCAGCTGGTTGAGTGTCTGATTCTGGATTTCGGCTCAGGTCATGATTTCGTGGTTCATGAGATCGAGCCCCTCGTTGGGCTCCACACTGAGCTGAGCGTGAAGCTTGCTTAAGATTCTCTCTCTCTCTCTCTCTCTCTCTCTCTCTCTTTCTCTCTCTCTCTCTCTCTCTCCCCCCCCCCCGCCCTTCTCTCGCATTCTCTCTCTCTTTAGCTAAAATTAAAAGAAAAAAAATGTAGTAAAATTGTTATTCACTATCCCTTACTCTTACTTTTATATATCATTTGTGAAAATTACTTCAAGAAATAAAAAGTAAAAAGGATCTGTTGGACCTGGGACATGCAAAAGATGATGACTATTTTTCCTGGCATACTAAAGGTTAATGTATTTCCTTAGCACTGTCCACTGAAAAGCCTTGATGAAATATTATCCCAGTATGATGAGCACTACTGGGGCCCTGATCTTGATTGGTTTCTAAGCATTTCCCATTAAAAAGAAATAAGGTTCTTTGAAGAAATAGTCAATTTCAGGACTAAGGCAAGAAAACTACAAGGTAAGCCTGGAATACCTTGTGCCCAAAAGCAGGGTAATGAATGACCAAGGAATTATGGAACATGCCAAAGGGATGCAGGAACTGGCTGAAAGGGGCTTCCACTGGACAAACTGGGACAATTTAAGCATCAGAAGGAATAATGACAAATTATCACAAACATTTAAAAAAAAAACACACACAAAAGTTTATAGTAATGCTAAAAGGGGGGAAGGGCTCTCTTCTTTACAGAAAAATGCCAGCTATATAATTAGAAAATCACCAATCTGCTAACATTAATATAGTAACTGATTCAGGCAAGGATCATCCATGGTAAAACGCTGTGAGGGAACAGGATATTTAGTCTTCAAGCATTACTACCATTAAAGCACTTATTTCTTACACAGGGAACAGGTAGTTTTATGGTAGAAAGATCTAGTAGATGCCACCTTAAGTAATCAGCAACACCTACAATGGGATAAAGTAACATCACGTGTCTCCTGCTGTGATGCAGTGAGAAGTTATCATCTATGTAGTATCCAACCAAAAATGCTTAATGTTGTGTTTTCATGATTATATTCATTGCACATCTCCAAATTGTGGGCCATTCTATGAGAAAACTGTCATCAACTCTTCAAAAACACCAATTTCATAAAGACAAAAGGCGGCAAGGAGATTGCTGTAGAAGGAAACTAAAGAGATAAAAACAGCCAAATGCAATCTTTGATTGAATCTTGGATGGAAAAAGAGTTATAAAAAACATTTTTAGAAAAACTAAGGAAATGTGAGTATGTTAAATAACATTGTATGTCAATGTTCATTTCTTGGGTGTGAAAATAAGATACTATATTTATGTAGAAAAATGACCCTGTTCTGAAAGAATATGTGTTTAAGTACTAGGGGCGTGATGATGTCTGCAATTTATTTTCAAATGGTTTAACAAGAAAAAAAAAAGGCACAGAAAGAAAAATCAAATGGTACAAAATATTACTAATGACTCTATTCTCTCAACCTTCCTGTTGTTTTTACAATTTTTCAAAATAAACAGTCGCAGCTTAAAAAAGAAAAAACTGCCATCGGGCAGACTAATTCACCAATCTGGATACGAAGGAAAGAATGATACAAGCTAAAAGATTTTTAAATCCATACTAAAAACATTAGATGAGAAGACAAAACCAATCAGTTATGGTGAAACATAGACTCTGCACATTCTCTGCCCTTTCCCCACCAGTGTTTTGGAACTATTCTTGTCTTGTACTCCAATCTGGACAGGTCTAATATAATGAAAAAAAAGTTTCCCCTCCTGAAATACTGTTTCATAATGTTTATTAATAACTATCAAAAGACTAAAACCAAAGTTGTCTTTTGGCTCAGGTCACAATAGGGCTATGCACTGGCAATGCAGAGCCCGCTTGGGATTCTCTCTCTCCTCCACTCCCTCTGCCTCTCCCCCACAAACTCTCTCAAAATAAATAAAGAGCTTTGAAAAAAAATAAAATTAAAATAAAGGATTGTTAAAACCGAGAATTTCTGGGGCACCTGGGTGGCTCAGTTGGTTAAGCACCTGACTTTGATTTCGGCTCAGGTCATGATCTCATGGTTCGTGAGATCAGCCCCACTTGGGGCTCTATCCTGACAGCACAGAGCCTACTTGGGATTCTCTCACCCTGTCTGTGCCCCTCCCCTGCTGGAGCGTGCAAGCTCTCTCTCTCAAAAATAAGTAAACATTTTTTTAAAATTGAGAATTTCTAGCACTGGGTGTTGTATGTAAGCGATGAGCCATGGGAATCTACCCCCAAACCAAGAGCACACCGTACACACTGTATGTGAGCCAATTTGACAATAAATTGTATTAAAATAAATAAATAAAGTTGAGAATTTCTTCTCTTCATCAAAGGACACCAGTATAAAGTATTAGTCAAGCACAGACTAGAGAAGAAATTTACAAAACTTTCCTAAAAAGCACTCATATCAAAAGTACATAAAGAACTGCTACGAATCAATTAAAATATGGCACACATCCCAACTGAAAATGGACAAGAGATAGCAGGTATTTTACCAAAAATAAACAAACAGAAAAGCATATAGCCAAAAAATATTTGAAAAAGTGATCAACGGTTAGCAAATATGAATGGCTAGCAAATATGAAAAAGACAAACAGTACCAAGTGGTGATGAGGATGTGCAACAGCTAGAACTTTCACCTGCTGCTGACAAGGAACGAAAATTGGTATCACCACTTTAGAAAACAAGCATTATAAGTAGAACTGAAGACCAATACCCCACTAGAAAGTTCAGGGCAAAAACTGTACAAACAACCGAAATTGTTGACCTGAAAAATTAAGAGAGTCCATGAAGATTCTAATATCAAATTTGTAACATCTTTCACAACGCCTAGCACACAAAGAATTTATTTTATATTACATATAATACAACCCCACAATCCCATTATCGCACCCTTTCCTCACACATGAGAAACGGATGGTTATAATTTAAGATCAGTACGATTCTCAAAATGTATTCCAATGGCTTCTCATCTCACAAAAATAAAAACCAAAATCCTTACAACTCACCTGGACTCATTCTGAGCTGACTGCCCCTGACTAGAAACTCCTCTCCAAAATACCCTCCCTTACCAAAACTTTCTTCTTCTATCTAGCCTTACCTATCACAAACCATCTGACATTTTAAATGGGCCTCTTCCATGCCTAGAATGTAATCTCCGTGAAAGCAAGGACATTATTTTTGTTTCTTACTAGGTCCTCAGCAGAAGATGGCATATAGTAGGTACTTGTCTGCCATGTGGAGGATATATGCCTGGCATGTAGAAGTGCTCAGTATTTGTTGAAAAAATATATGCTTGGATTCTGGGCGTGGAGAGAACAGCTGTTGTATGAGGTACATGACTGACAGTTTCTTAAACTATATGCAGTTCAGTTTATCATAAGAAATATGAAAACCCTCCATTAAGTTAAATTAGTTGTTCCACTTTATGAAGAATTTGAGATATTTAGTGTTAATGCATTTAATAACCCAGGTTTTATATCAGGAAAGAATAAATTATTCCAAACTCCAATTGACAATTATATGAGCCACGCAGCAGTAATTATAGCAAAATAATAAATATTATTCTCATCAATTTTCCAAAGTTACTATTCTCCAGCAAATAAACCTATGAAAATAATACTATATACCACTTTTTTCACATTACAATAAAATCTCAGTAATTATGCTAAAAAAAGATAATAAGATCTGGAAATATAAAATGCAGATATTGTGGAAATATCACCTTAGCAAAGAAACCAAAATTTCAACATAATGCAATTCTAAGACAGAACCAGATTTAAGAAGATCTGAGTATGAGGAAAGTTCCCTACAAAAACAGCCCACTACAGTCCTGAATCAGAACTTTTATGGCATAGGTCAGTCTAGAGAAGCTCCTAAGTAGCTCACATTTTTCCACCAAATATTTTACTAACACTGGTAAAAAAAAAAAAAAAAAAAAAAAAAGAAAAAGAAAAAGAGAAAGAAAAGAAAAAAAAAGATGAGCGAAGTTCTTTCTTGTCCCTGTAATCTTTTGACAGAGAATTAAGACTAAAACCTCCAAGGAAAAATGAAAAAAGGAAATCAACTGGGAATAGATGTTGAATAAATTATATCTATCAACTCTGAAATAACCAAGAAATAAACCATATGAACCGGTGTTCAAACAAGCCAAGAGTTACTTTTCAGGCCCAGAAAAGTATTCAGCAGTTAAAGATACAACATCCTAGTTTTCATTACAATTAAAGTAAGTTTTATCAACAGCCTTTATTCAAAGAGCTAAAATCTCAACCAATTTCACTCACTTTTAGTAAAATAAGAAATGAAATTGTTTTTAAAACATTTAATGGTGTTTTCCTATATAAACTGTGAATACTTATAAACATAACTATAACCACACTATTCATACTGCTCTATAATCTTTAATGCCTGCATAAAAAGCTCATCATACGTATCATGATTTATTTAATCAATCCCCTAATGTTGGATTTTTAGTTTTTTCATTATTATAAACAAAGCTGCAGGGGACCTTTCTGTATGCATCTTTTTTGGCTAAATCAAAGTTTTAACAGGTTTTAAGTTTAAAAAAATGTTTTTGGGGGGCCTGGCCGGCTCAGTCAGCTAAGCGTCCAACTTCGGCTCAGGTCATGATCTCAGTTTGTGGGTTCCAACCCTTCGTCAGGCTCTGTGCCAACAGTTCGGAGCCTGGATCATGCTTTGGATTCTGTCTCCCTCTCTTTGCACCCCCCCACCCCCGAGCTCTGCTTGCATTCTGTTTCTCTCTCCCAAAAATAGATTTTTTTTTTAATTTTTAAATGTTTTTGAAAGTGTTTTAGCATTGATGCTATAAATGAAAACAATGTTAAAATATTTGATCCTGTCCATTTATTACAGATGTTGTCATTTACTGGGGCTCATTTACGCATCCCCCACCTTTGTTTTTTTTCCTTAGTCACTAATTTTGTCGTTGTTACTCAGTGTTCCAAAGTATAAATGAGGGGAAAACAGAGAGAGTTACACTTCTCAGCTGAATTTAAAAATAAGTTGGGGGCAGCTGAGTGGCTCAATCAGTTAAAAACGACCAACTTCTGCTCAGGTCATGATCTCAGGGTTCATGGGTTCAAAGCCCCACATTGGGCTCTGTGCTGACAGCTCAGTCTGGAGCTGCTTCGGATTCTGTGAGTCCGTCACTCTCTGCCCCTTCCCCACTCGTGCTCGCTCGCTCTCTCAAAAATTAACATTAAAAAAAAAATTTTTAATTAAAAAAAAAAAAACCTGACGAGCAACACTTAAGCCATATTACCTAACAGTCTTCTCAACCAAGGCTCCCAGTGAAAATAAGGCCCAAAACCTAAAGTATCCTTGTATGTAATGAATTAATTTCTCTCCTCTGCATCTAGAGCCTACTAGCTAGGTACCAAAAAAAAAAAAAAAAAAATCAAGTCATTTTCTTCAGGTGTTAATTCTCTTTCACACTGGGAAAACCACTGCAAAAACCCAAGTCCTAAAGCACATTTAGCTGGATTTATATTAAAAAAAAAAAAAAAAAGTACTAAGTGCCACACAAATATAAAGCTACAATGACATTCTTCCCTTTTTCACTCCAAGAATGTCAAAACACTTCTATTTTACTGAGTTAGCTGGGTTGGTCTTAAAGCCTAAATAAAGTCCCTCACAAAATAACTGAATATTTACTATATACAGCTTTCCTATACCAAACTATAATTGAAGTATAGCTATCTCTAACTAGGATATTTTGTGGCATTATGGGTCTACTGTTCACTGAAGCAAATCCTGTAAAATACTGTGCAGTCTACTTACAGAAGGGCTTTATCAACTGGGAATTTTACACACGCATGACACACATGCACATGCTTACTTTAACTGCCAAAACATTAACATAATACAGAAAAGTAATTTGGTAACATAGTCAATGTCTACTGAAAATAGTTATTTAGATTCCTACAGGCCTGTAACTGAAAAGACAACTAGATACTATATCAGAAAGCTGTTCAGAGCACCCCAAAAGGTATCCTTTGTATTTCAGCCACACTAACATTAGAATAAAACTAAGGATCTCTCTTTCACAATGACAAATGGAAGGAAACATATCAAGTGAGCATTATGCATGTGTTATACTATGAAAGAGAGAGTAATTCCTCTATAGACCAGACTAAAGGCAATGGGAACACCATCTTCTGAGGGTCTGTTTCAAATTTCCTAAAAAAGCAAAAAATGGAAATAATTTTGCCAAAAATGAACAAATTAATTTCAAGAAGGGCTGTCTTTTCTTCTTTTTCTCTTCAAAAAGGAAAAATTATGATCTATTAACGTCTTATAATTTAAATAACACAATACTTGTTGGATTAAAAAAAAAAAAAGCCAAGTTTAAAACCCAGCAGTTGTACATGACATTAGAAGAAAATGGCCCTATGGGGCGCCTGGGTGGCTCAGTCAGTTGAGCGTCCGACTTCAGCCCAGGTCATGATCTCACGGTCTGTGAGTTGGGCTCTGTGCCGTGTTGGGTGTTGGGCTCCGTGTTGGGCTCTGCGCTGACAGCTCAGAGCCTGCAGCCTGCTTCACATTCTGTGTCTCCCTCTCTCTCTGCCCCTCCCCCAATCGTGCTCTGTCTCTCTCTCTCTCAAAAATAAATAAAAATGTTAAAAAAAAAAAGAAGAAAATGGCCCTCAGAAAAGGAAATTCAATGTATAAAATAATTTAGAACCATAACAAAGTAGGAAAGATCCCCACAGTTCATCCTAACAGGTGGTTTCGAAGCAAACCAGGATTTTTTTTTTTTTGGTTCTGTGAAAAGCCCCTCATCTAGATGAACTGAGTATATTTGCATACCTATGCAAGTAGTTATTTTTATACAGGAATGTTCAATAGAAAAAGTTAGGGATTCCCATTGTTTACACTTTTGAAACAACTTCCTAACCCTTTTAGCCATGATACTCTCAAGAAGACATAAGACATTTTAAGTAAATATTGCTTTTCAAAGTAAGAATTTCAAACTTTCTGGAGACACCGACAACCTGAAATGCTACAAAATCCAAAGGAAAAAATACTCAAACAACACCGTATTTCTTAAATCGGGCATACTTCTTCATATACAATCCCACTAGGAAATGCAAAATTTTCTTCCCTACACTGGCAGATTAAAACTTATTATACGATTAAAGTTAAAATTTAATAAAATTGCGTTCCACTTTGACCAACACTAAACAACCAAGTTGTTTATCAATGCGTGCAACCTGATAAAGAGCAACAATGTGTATATATTTTAGCAACGATTTTTAAGAAGATACTAAGGTGAGCCCTCCATTGACCGCGTACCCCAAACCAAAAAATTCCCACGCACTGCTGTCTATATTAGGTCTAAAAACTCACTTTGATACGCAATTTAAAGGGATAGTCACCTCCCTCTTTCCCATCCCTTCCCTCCCCTTGAAGGTCAAAGGGCTCCAGACAAAAGACAACAAAAGCACGTGACAAAAGTTTCTCCCAACACTTTCTCTCTCCAAGCCTGGAGGCTGTGCTCCTCCCCGGTACCGCGTCAGGATCGAGCTGGGCCCGGGACCAGAAGGCTGCGGCCCACAGCGGGAAGGAGGGGGCCTCCGGGGCGAGCGGGGGAGGCGGACCCCGAGGAGGGCCCCAGCCCCAGATTGGGGGGGCCGGGCGCCGAGGATGTGCCGGGGAGCGGGCGCCTCCCGAGACCACCGCCGGAAGCGCGGGGCCCGGAGCGCGGCCTGTTACCTTTTCCTGCTCCTCTCGGAGCCGCGCCACCTCCGGGGCGCGCAGCGGCGCCGCGGCCGAGGACGAGGCCGAGGCCGAGGCGTGGGACCCGGGGTCGGCCGGGGCCTCCATGGTGGAGGCGCCGGGACCTCAGCGGGGCGAACGAGTCCTAAACAAATGTTTATGGAGGCGGCGTGGCCGGCGGCTGCCCAGCACCCGCGTGCTCGCCCTCATGCACTGCGTGCCCCTCGCTGAGGAGGCCGCGCCTGTCTTCTCCGCTGCCGCGGCGGCCGCTGCTCGCGTCCCGGCTGCCCGCGGCCGCATTTCACACGCGCATGCCGCCCGCCGCCGCCGCCGCCGCGGGCTCGAAGCAGCAGGCGGGCCGGTGAGAGCCGGAGGCGCCTGTCCGGTGACCGGGCCGAGACAGGCGTCCTGTGGCGGCCGCGCCTCCTCCGCGCCTCCCCCGTAGGCTCCGCCCCTCGCTCCGCCCCGCGCGGCACGCCGGGAAGCGCGCGGAGCCCCCGCCCCTGGCCCCGCCCCCCTAGTGGGTCACGTGGTGCAGGAGTGACGCGGCTGAGGCGGGCTTACCCCGCGAGGTTTGCGCTGCATTGTAGCCTCTGGAAGCTTTCATTCTATCCGGGATCCACGCTGAGTGAGTGCTCCTGGAGGTGAGCCTTGTGTCCCCTTCGTCTTCCAGTCGTTTAGCGCTGCATCTGGCGGTGGAAGCTTAATTCAAGAACCAAAGCTGCTTTGTAAGAACATAATTTAATTTTAGCAAGTTCAACTCTTTCCTGTGCCTGTTTAATGAATTAAAATATGCAATTATGTTTTGCGTGTGTATTAATTACTGTGCTTATATTAATATAGTGCTATGTTTGGACTATTTAAGAGATTTTTTCAAGGATAACTTAGCCCACACTTTTTCTCTTATTTCAGAACTATGCTCTCTCCTACAGCCTCTGGACACAGTAGGCACCCAATTAATGCTTCCTAGCCGGAACTGGCCATGCCCTAAGCACCACCTCTGCTCCAGTTCTTAACAGTAGCGATGGATCCTGTTTGTTTAGCGTTGTACAGATGGGAATAGGCTGAGGGGTATCTGCCGTTTACACCTTTGTATGCCTTCTTGCAGTTTCTCTTCCCTTTCTCTTAGCCAGCTCTCCAGTCCAGATACACCCTTTTTCCATTTGCTTCAAAGAAAGATGCAAGGAAAACTTGGGCAAATGGTCTATGTTAATTCCTCTTTTCCTCACTGCATATTCAACGTCAACACCTCTGAAAGAGGCAGAATCAGAATGTTTCTCATACCACCTCCTCTATCTCCACCATCATCTCTCTATCCTCACCTACCTCAGTAGCTTCTTCTCTGGCCTCCCTGCTTCCACTCTTGCCCCTGTAATGGACTTTGTCAGCTGCCCTTTGTCTATCTCCCCTCCTTCACATGGTCTACCCTAGCCCACATAGTTCCTGTGCCTTTGGGAAGCTGACCCACCCCAGCTCCAGTCTAAAGGCATGATGCATTTTCCCTGTAAATAGTTGATTCCGGAAAGGGCATGTGATACTTCACAAACAGAGTTCCTGAAGGCTTCTGAAAAAGTTCTCCCTCATTCTTTGGAAGTGTTTCCATAAAAAAAAAAAAAAATCTATCCATCCCTTGGTGGGGAAGTACAGGGCATATGGCCCTGTGTATTTCAGCTCTAGTAAAACCACCCGGACACCTCTTAGCCTCACAATGAAGTTGAGTCTGTGGTCACCAGAGCCAAGAGACAGAACTTGAGTTCTTGACTATATCACAGCACTGGACTCAGGGCTGAATCAGCCAGCTCTGAAGTCTACATTACCTCTACACTTCTGGTTAAAGAGGCCAGTAAATTTTCTGATGGATTAAGGCAGTTTGCATCATATTTTATGTCACCAGCAGCCAAAGATTCTGATTCATGTACCCCCAATCTATTTTCAGCTCAGCAGCCTGAAGGAGCTTTTAAAAATAACCAGATCATATCACTCTCCCTGCTTGAGCCCTCCATGAATTCTCACTGCAACTAGAATAAAATCCAGATGTCCTACTAGAATTCTGTATTATATCTGACCCACCTTTCTAACTGCCTTGCAAGCCCCCTTGCCACTCATACCAACCATAATGGTTTCGCTCTTCTCCTGCCTTGGGGTCTTGGCACTGGCTGATCTTGCTGCCTGCAATACTTCTGCTGGATCGTTGCATGGTCTACTCCTTTGCATCACTCAGGCCTCGATTCAAATAAAAAAGCTTCCCTGATATCCTGTCTGTAGAAGACCCTCCCCTCTCCTCCAAGCATCCTCCAGCACCTCACTTTTTAAATTTTCTTCATAGCACTTACCCCTTTTTAGGATTACCAATTTTATCTGCTTCTATACTAGTTACCATCTCTTCACAGTAGAACACCAGCTCCATGAGAACAGGGACTTGGTTGACATTCCATGAACATTTGCTGCTTCCTTCACTCAGTCCTAAGAGCTCTCAGAAGTAACAGCAGAAGAACTTGAACTGTAAAACCCAAACAGACCCAAGCTGTGGTCCCAACTCTGCCACTTGCCTGCTGACAAGTCTTAGGCAAGACCCTTAACCTGCTGAGTTTCATTCTCCTGTACAACAAGTCTTAGAGCTATACCTGCCTCAGGGTTGGCTTGAAGAATGATGGTGATCACAAGTATAAAAGCTGACAGTGAAAACTTCCTCTATCCATCTAAAATCCTTCAAATTATAATCACTCATCCAGGTGAACATCAGCCACCCCAAAACACCTTCAATAAAACAAAACACCTTCAAATAAAACAAAACAGCAAAAATTATTGACCCCCTTCCATGTACCAGGCCCTCCCTTGTGCATGAGAAGCAGGAGGTGATCAAGGCAGGGACCAGAACTGTCTGTGGATCTTGGAGTCAACAGAGGGCCAAAGACCTTAGATGAGGTTCTTTTAATTCTATAGGAGGTTCATCCTTAACCCCAAGGTCAAAAAATCATCCCTTCCATGAAGTTCCCCTGGTACTTCATCTGCTTATCCTTAGGGATGTCACTGATCACTCAAATCCTTCTTGTATATGGTTTTTCTGTACACTTCAGCCTCCCCTCCAAGGAAAGGGATGAAATCATCTTTAAGTCTGAAAAATACATAGCACCAAGCATGGCAGTTGCTACAGTTGTTGCCATCTCTCAGATGCCAGTAATAGAAACTCAAAGTGAGTTATGGAAAAAAACAAAAATTTTAAAAGGAGGGATTCAGAAGGGCATGAGGCAAAATGGTGGAGTGAAGGCCCTAGGGATCAGTCCCTTCATCGAAACAACTGTCAGAGCCACTGGGTGGCTCAGTCGGTTGAGTGTCCAACTCATGGTTTCACCTCAGTCTTGATCTCATGGTTTGTGAGTTCAAGCCCCAAGAGGGGCTCAGCGATGGCACTGACATCGCAGGGCCTCCTTAGGATCCTCTTTCTTCCTCTTTTTCTGCTCCTCCCCTTCTCTCTCTCCCTCTCTCTTTCTCTCAAAATAAATAAATAACCCTAAAAACCAACCAAACAAAAACAACTGTCAGTTGGAAACGGAAACACTCACAGAGTCAACAATATTGAAACTCTGGAACTTGAACTTTAAAAAACCAGGAGAGTGCATGATAAAAGAAAAGGTCACCAACTGTTGGTAGGGGTGGGGAGGGGTGAGAACCAGCTGCCATGCCCCATTCCTCAGCCCGCACCCCACCATGCAGCTGTGGGATTAGCAGCCACCATTCCTGGAGTGGTTGGCTGATGCCAGTGTGAGCAGTAAGGTCCTTGTCCTCCAGAACATTTCGGTCAGTCTACCAGCTCCCTGAGAGACAGGTGGAGACTGGCCTTCTAGAACTGCAGCAATTTCCCCTGACAGCATCTACTGGAAGATTTAAAGGGACAGACTTTTTTTTTTTTTTTTTTTTTTTTTTTTTTTTTAAGAAAATCTTCAAGTCACTGGCTGGCTGTAGAGATAACAGAATAAAAACTTCAATGACCACACGTTCCAAGGAATACACTTTGAAAAATAGTTTGGAAAAATCACTAAAGAGATGACAGCAAACTTCAACAAGCAAAAATCAGCAATCCCTGAGGAGCAGGAAAATCGGATTTCCAGAGTTCACATACTAATACTCAAAATGTCCAGTCCTCAACAAACAATACAAAACATACCAAAAAACAAGTATGTAAAGCCAATTCGCAGAAAAAAAATAATAATAATTAGAAACCATCCCTAAGGAAGCCCAGACATTGGAAATATTAGTCAAAGACATTAAATCAACTATCTTAAATATGCTTAATAAGCTGAAGGAAATCATAGACAAAGAACTAAAGGAAACCACACAAAAAAATTTATGAACAAATAGGGAATGGCAATAAAGAGATCAAAATTATGAAAAGGAACAAAAAAGAAACCCTAGAGCTGAAAAATACAATAAATAAAAAATAAAATAATAAATTCACTACAGGAGCCAAAAGGATTTGAGCTGGCAGAAGAAATATCAAAAAACTTTGAATATAAGGCACTCAAAATTATCCAGTCAGGTAAAGAAAGAAAGAAAAAAAAGGAGATATGAACCGAGCCTATGAGCCTGGGGGACACCACTGAGCATACCAACAGTATGCACAAGAGGAGTTCCAGGAGGAGACAGAAAGGGACAAAAAATTTTTGAAAAAATAATGGCTGAAAACTTCCTAAATTTGATGAAAGATTTGAATACACACATCCAAGAGGCCTAAGGAACTTCAAGCAAGATAAACTCAAAGAGATGTGTAGAACTGAGACACATTATAATCAAATTGTCAAAACACACAAAAAAAGACAATCTTAGAAGCAACAAGTGACAAGTAACTTGTCACATACAAGGAATCCTCAACAAGATTAACAGCTGATTTCTAATCTGAAATCATGTAGGCCATGGCACATAGGTGGCTCAGTTGGTTGGGATCAGGTCATGATCCCAGAGTCATGGGACTGAAGCCTGCATCAGGCTCTACACTGAGCATGGAGCTTGCTTAAGATTGTCTCTCTCTCCCTCCGTCCCTCTCCCTGCTCATAGTCTCGCTCTTTACTAAAACAAAAAAATAAAAACAAAAAAAGCACCTCCTGTTTAAAAAAAGAAAAAAGAAATCATGGAAGCCAAAGGGCATATTCAGTTCCGAAAGGAAAAAACAACCTCTCAACGAAGATTTCTTTCTTAGATGAACTATCAAGAATGAAGGAGAAATTAAAACATTTCCAGATAAATAATAACTGAAGGGGTTCATTACTAGTAGACTTGCTTCACAAGAATTGCTAAAGTGAGTCTATTGGACTGAAATGAGAGAACACCAGACAAGAACTCAAAGTCATATGAGAAATAGAGAACACTGATAAAAGTAGTGACTAAGAAAAAAAAATTTTTTGATAAAAATAAAAAAAAGTAGTGACTACGCAGGTAAATATAAAAACCAGTATTACCGCAGGTTTGGTTTGTAATTCCTCTATTGTCAACTACAATTTAAAAGGCAAATGTATAAAACAGTAATTACAAATCTATGTTAAGGGGCACACGATGTATAGGAATGTGATCTGGGACAATAACAATATAAAGGGAGAAGGACAAAACTGTATAGAAGCACAGTGTTTGTATACTATTGAAACTAAATTGGTATTATTCAAACTAGGATGTTATAAGTTCAAAATGTTAATTATAGTTCACAAGGGAACTACTACTACAATAACTAAAATATATACATACAAGGAAAAAAGGGAATCAAAGCGATACACTATAAAATAATCTAATAAATAAAAAATGTAGGAATTGAACAAAAAAAGGTACACACACAAAAATGGCAGAACTAAGTCCTTCTTTACCAACAATTTCTTTAAATGTAAATGGATTAAACGGTCCAATTAAAACAAACATTGGTAGAATGGATTTTTTAAATGATTGATCTATATGCTGTTTACAAGAAATTCACTTTAGATTGAAAGACACAAAAGAATTGAAAGTAAAAGAATGGTGATACGGGCTGAACTGTCACCCCTTCAAATTCACACATAGAGGTCCTAACCCCTAGTACCTCAGAATGTGACTATGTCTGCAGATAGGGCTTTGAAAGATGAATATGTTAAAATGAACACATTAAAAGGGTCATTTGAGTGGGTCCTAATCCAATCTGGCTGGTGTCCTTATAAGAAGGGGATATTTAGAGGAGAGCTTGATGGCTCAGTCGGTTAAGCATCTGACTTTAGCTCAAATCATGACCTTCTGGTTGGTGAGTTACAGACAGGTGTCAGCTCTCTGCTGACAGTGTGGAACCTGCTTCAGATTCTCTCTCTCTCTCTCTCTCTCTCTCTCTCTCTCTTTCTTCCCCTCCCCTCCCTCTCAAAACTAAACATTAAAAAAATAGCAGGGAATATGTAGAGACACAAGGGACATGTGCACACACAGGGATGACCATGTGAAGGGGCAGCAAGAGGGCAGCCGTTTGCTAGCCCAAGAGAGGGGCCTCAGTGTTAACCAACCTAGTCACACCTTGATCTTGGACTTATATCCTCCAGAACTATGAAAAAATAAATGTCTGCTGTTTAAGTCACCAAGCCTATGGTATTTTGTTATGGTGGCCCTAGCAAACTAATATATCAATAACCTAACTGTATACCCCGAGGAACTAGAAAGAAAAGCAAGCAACCCAAAGCTAGCATAAGGAAGAAATAACAAAGATTACATGAGGGAGAAACAGAGAATAAAAAACAACAGAGGAAATTAATGAAACCAAAATTTATTCTCAGATAAATATCGATGAAATTGACAAACCTTTACTAGATTAAGAAAAAGAGAGACTCAAATTTTCAAAACCAGAAATTAAAATAGGATACTACTAGCTATTTTACAGAAATACTATGAACAATTATATGCAACAAATTGGATAAGTCTACATGAAATGGGAAAATTCCTAGAAAAATACAAACAAAACTAACTCGAGGAAAAATAGAAAATTATAAAAAGGCCATTAACAAGTAAGGAGAATGAATCATTAATCCTACCAACAAAGAAAAATACAGAACAAATGGTTTCAAAGGTGAATTCTACAAAACATTTAAAAAATAGTCATCAATTCTGCTTAAACTTTTCCAAAACATTGAAGAAGGAATGCATTCTATGAGGTCACTAAGACACTGGAAGAAAGAAAACTATAAGGGTGCCTGGGTGGTTCAGTGGGTTAAGTGTTCTACTCTTGGTTTCAGTTCAGGTCATGATCTGGGGATAGAGCCCCATCATCTGTGGGATAGAGCCCCATGTCAGGCTCTCTTGGGATTCTCTCTTTCCTCTCTCTCTCTGCACCCCCTAGTCACTCTCTCTCTCTCTTTCTCAAAATAAATAAATATTGGGGGAAAAAAGGAAAACAATAGGCTAAAGTCCTTATGAATATAAATGCAAAAATCCTCAACAAAATATGAACACACAAGTTCAACAGCATATTATAAAGATTATACACCATGACTATGCAGAATTTATCCCAGGAATACAAAGTTGTTTCACCATATGAAAATCAACCAATGTAATATACCACATTAATAGAACAAAGGAAAACAAAACACATGATAATCCAAATTGATGCAGAAATAGCACTTGATAAAACCCAACACCTTTTCATGACTAAAAAAACCAATAAACTAGTAATAGAAAGAAACCTCAACATTATAAAGGCCATATATGAAAAACGCATAGGTAACATACTCAAGGGTAAAAGACAAAGTTTTTCCTCTAAGATCAGGAACAAGAAAGAGATGTTTGCTTTTACCACTTCTATTTAACATAGTATTGGAAGTTCTAGCCAAAGCAATTAAGCAAGATAAAGAAATAAAAAGAAGCCATATTGGAAGAGAACAAAAAAAATTATTTCTTTCAGTAGATGATATGATTTTATATATAGAAAACCATAAAGAATCTACACACAAAAAATAGCTTAAAGCAACAAACTCAACAAAGTCACTGGATACAAAATCAACACACGAACATCAGTTACATTTCTATACACTAGCAATGAACAATCTGAAAAGGAAATTTTTAAAAATCTCACTTGTACTAACATAAAAAATATTTAGTAATGAATTAAACTAAGGAGGCATAAAAAATTGTGCACTTAAAACTACAAAACATTCTTGAAATAAATTAAAGAAAACACAAATAAATGGAAAGATATTTACATTCATGGGTTGGAAGACTTAATAATGCTAAGAGGAGAACTGTTATGGTTGGAATGTTTCCCCAAAATTCATATGTTGAAGCTCTAACCTTCAATATACTATATTTGGAGATAGGTCCTTTGTGGAAGTAATTAAGGTTAAGTGACATAATAAAAATAAGGCCTGTGGGGTGCCTGGGTGGCTCAATTGGTTAAGCGCCTGACTTTGGCTCAGGTCATGATCTCATGGTTCGTGGGTTTGAGCCCCGTGTTGGGCTCTGTGCTGACAGCTCAGAGCCTGAAGCCTGCTTTGAATTCTGTGTCTCCCTCTCTTCTCCTCCCCTGCTTGAACTCTCTCTCTCTCAAAAATAAATAAACATTAAAAAATTTAAAAAACAAAAATAATAAGGCCTGATCCAATAGGATCAGTGTCCTTATAAGAAGAGACACCAGAAAACTCATTCTCTTCACACACACACTAAGGAAAGGCCAAGTGAGGACACAGTGAAAAAGCTGTCATCTATAAGTTAGGAAAAAATCTTTTACCAGAAACTGAACTTGCTTGATCATTACCTTGATCATGGACTTCTAACCTCCCAAACTATGAGAAAATAAATTCCTATTGCTTAAACCACCCATTTTGTGGTATTTTGTGATAGCAGCCCAAGCAAATTAATAAACAGTGCTCCTAAAAGCAGTCTATAGATTTGAAGCAATCCCTATCGAATCCCAGTGTCGTATTTTGCAGAAGTACAAAAACCCATCCTAAAATTTATGTGGAATTACAAGGGACCCTCAATAGCTGAAACAATCTTGAAGAAGATCAAAGTTGGAAAAGTCTCACACTTCCTGATTTCAAAACTTACTTCAAATCTATGTTAATCAAAACACTGTTACTAGCGTAAGGATAAACACATTGACTAATGGAATTGAATGAATAGCCCCAAAATGAACCCTCCCATATATGGTGAATTGATTTTTGACAAGAGTTCCAAGATCATTCAATAGGTAAAGAACAGTCACATCAACAAATAGTACTAAGGACACTGGATATCCACATGCAAAGTGATGACATTGATCCCTTACCTTATACCATATACAAAAATTAACTCAAAATGAATCAGACCTAAACAAAAGACCTAAAACTTTAAAACTCTTAGAAGAAGTCATAAGGGAAAATCTTCATGATTTTGGAATTGGCAATTTCTTAAATATGACACTAAAAGCACAGGCAGCAAAAGAAAAATATAAGTATATTTGACTTCATTAAAACTTAGTAAAAACTTTTATGCATCAAATGACACTTTCAAGAGAATGGAAATATAACACAAGGAAGAAATATTTACAAATCATGTATCTTATGAGGGTTTAATATGAAGAATATCTAACTCTATATTTATCTATCTCTATTTCTATATTTATATATATTTATTATATATATTTATATTTATATATAGATACATAGAAAGATATAGTTATATCTCCTACAACTCGACCACAACAACAAAAAAGAAAACAATTCAAAAATGAGGAAAGGACTTGAAAAGAAAAAAGGACTTCTCGAAAAAAAGATGTACAAATGTCCAATAGACACGTGAAAAGTTGCTCAATGACCCTAACCATTAGGGAATGCAAGTCTAAACCACAATGAGATACTGCTTCATGGCCTCTAGGACGAATATGAAGAAGAAGGAGGATGAGGTGGATGAGGAGAGGGAGGGAGGGAAAGAAGAAAGGAAGGAAAGAAGAAATAACAAGTGTTGGCAAGTATGTAGAGAAATTGGAACACCCTTTCACTGCTGGTGGGAATGTAAAATGTTATAGCTGCCGTGGGAAAGTTTGGCAATTTCTCAAAAAGTTAAACACAGATCGTATGAACAAATAGTTTCACTCCTCGACATATACCCCAAAGAACCGAAAACAAATACTCAAATACATCTGTGTTCGTAGCAGCATTACTCACAGCAGCCAAAAAGTGAAAAAAATCCAAGTTTCCCTCAACAGATAAGTGGATAAACAAAATGTGGTGTGTGTATATATTCTGTGCGTATACATATGCATATGAACGTTACTCAGTCATCATAAAGAGGAATTAAGTTCTGATCCATGCTACAGCATTGATGAGCCTTGAAAGCATAAAGTAATAGAAAATATGAAATTATGAAAACCCAAGTGAAATAAACCAGATGCAGAGGTAAAAATATTGTATTATTCCACTTATATGAAATACCTAAAGCAGGTCGATTGATGGAGACATAAAGTAGATTAGAAGTCACCAAGACCTGGTTGGGGGATGGGAGATGGGGGCCATTGCCTAATGGTTACAGAATTTTTCTGTTGGGAGTAATAAAAGTTCTAGAACGAGTGGTGACACAACATTGGTTAAATGTTACACAACATTGCGAATGTACCCAATGCCACTGAATTGTATAAAGATGGCTAAAATAATATATTTTATGCTATATTTTCCCACTGAAAGAAAAAAAAAAACAACGGGCTTTGTTTCCTCATGTAACTGAAAAGTTCAGTTACAGAAAGTTAGTTTCAGATAAGGCTACACCCAGGAGCATCACGGATATGTCTTTCTCCTCTTCTTTGTGCTTTCTTCTGCGTCAGCTTTCTTCTGAAGTTTCCTTACACGTGGAGGCTCCCAACATTCCTAATCATCATTGTACTTATTGAGCAATCTCAGGGGGAAGAAGGTACCTCTTTCCTCCTAAACTGGCTGGCTTAATTGCCCACGCCTAGAGCCCAAGAGGAAGGAATGGACCAACTCCATTCTAAACATAACGAGTATGGGTAGGAGAAGGTGTCTCCCCAGAGAACATCTGAAAACATAGGAGAGGAAGCTATACAGGCAAAGCCTCAAATGCCCACTGCAAGCTCCAGCCCTTCAACAAGAGCTGCTGGCCCCCAGGAGCCTGGATATTCCTCACCTTTTCAAAATTTTTATTTTTTTTAACCTACTTTTTCCCTGATGTAGAAGTTAGCCGACCCTCAAGTGATAATACCAGAAGAAGAAAGATGAGAGTCCTAAATGACCCATTTAGTGGATGATCAAATGCCTATGTCAATTAGAATTTATTAAGCTGCAAATCTGTTGCAAACTGCCTTCATTTAAAAGACAATTTATTGGCTCTCAACTCTGAAAAGTTCAGGAGTGGTTCAGCTTTCAGCTGGGCTTGATTGAGTCCTAAACAACAACAACGGAGCTTGCTTCTCTTCTCAGGGCCCTGCCTTTTACTGCATCTACATCATTCTCAGGTGTCTGGGAGCTCCAGACTCCCAACTTCTAGGGTCAAGCGGGGACCTCTGCCTGCTCTGAGTAAGAAAGAGAAGCATCAGTCTCCCAGTTTTCCCAGCAAAAGTCTCAGGGCATCTCATTCTCTCTGAACTAGGTCACATGCCCTGTCCTGAACCAATCATGGGGCTGAAAAACAGCAAAAGCTGGACTGACGCCCAGCCCCACGTGCCCCCAAAACTCAGGCACCGGTACCAAAAGAGGAGGGAGGGATGCTGGGTGACCAAAAATCAAGCAAATGTCTGTGACACCTTGTGTACTCACAGGAGTTTGGTAAAGATGGTTAGTTGGGTCATTTAGTTGGCAAATTGGGACTTGAGGCTTGATGGCTGTGCACCCCCCTTCCACTGCCCACCTCAGGCCCTGAGGTTTCTCTGAGCCTTTCTGACTCAGAACGGTATCAGTATGAGGGGAGAGAGAAGCCACGATGGGATTGGGGAGATTTGTGGTCCTATTAAATTCTATCATTTTACCAGCAAAGGACAGGTTGGGGTGAGCCTGTTGCTCAAGGTCTCTGCCTTAACCATAGCCAGAGCCCCTTCTCCAAGAATCTGCTTCTTTCATACCTGCTGAGTGACACCCACCCGTGTTAGGCCTGGTTTTCTGAGAAGCAGATGCCCGAACAAGACCAACATGCACAAAATTTATAAGAGAAACACCTGTGAGGGAAAATGGGGAGGGGGGCCATAAGTTGTAAGAACTTTGGCCCATAGTGTAGGTCTTGAGGCCAAGTGAAGGAAGAAAGGAAATTTGGGGAGAAGCATCTAAGATTGCAATGCAGTTCTAAGGAAAGTACAACAAGGCTGGTTTGAGGAGCCTTCATGCTGAAGATGGCCATCAAAGGAGTCCTCTGCCTCCCAAGAACAGGCCTGACTTAGTATACCCACCATGCCCAGTGATGAGATGGGAAGCATGGCCTTTGCAGTGGCTTTCAAGCATATCAGCTGGGCCTTGGTCATTAAATTCCTCTGGTCAAAGACCTGGCTGCCACACTCCACTGCCCAGTTTCTGTGGGGTAGATGTCTCAACTGACTGTACTGCTTGGCTTTCTCTGTCAGACTGGAACCCTGAAGCCTGAGACCAGAGATTATACACTCAGAGATCTGCAGGGGACAGACCCTTTTACATAATTGAGCAAAGGGGGCTGGAAGGGCTGGCAGACTAGAGATCCAGTTCACCCAAGGGACCTACTGCTACTTAGCTCCAGCCGACTCATGGGATTCAGGCCCAGCATGATCCCATTCTCCAGGAGAAGCCAGATTTCCGGACTTCTTTGTGAAATCACCCAATGTGAAAATATCAGCAACTAATTCAACTTTAAGAAATAAAACAAAACTGTGTGCTAGCCAAAACACAGCTCTCAGTTGTTTGTGAGAGGCCCATGTTGAGGGTAAGCTAGAGTGCTGGGGCCAGAGGTGCTGAGACAGGCCTGCAGAGAGTGGAGAGTGATACAAAGGCACAGAAGGCTGTGGGGATGCTGGGCCATGAGGCTGAAAGCAGGTCCCCCAAGAGGATCAGCTGCTCTTGACTCAGCCCAGTACCACTCTGGGGACAGCAGGTGACCTGCTGGCCTGCAGCAATCTGAGAAGACCCTGGTTCCTTTCAACCTTCTTACGTGCATTTAAGTAGGTCTCTCATAGCGAAAAACACTCACATACCTGAATTCAAAGCTATGCTATTATATATTGTGCTGTATATTATGTATGGTAGTATATTGTGCTGTAAAGCTACGGGAATCCCAACAATGTGATAATAGCAAAGAGATAGACACACATCAATGGGGCAAATAGAGAGCCCGAAAATAGTCAAGTACAAATATAAGCAACTGAGTTTTTACAAAGGTGCAAAGGCAGTTCAATGGAGAAAGAATAGTTTCTCTAATAAATGATGCTAGAACAATTAGATGTTTATTTGCAAAAAAAAAGCTCTATTCATACCTCATATTTTGCACAAAATTAACTCATAATAGATCACAGACTTAAATGCAAAATACAAACCTATAAAACTTCTAGAAGGAAACATAAAAAAAATCCATGTGACCTTGATTTTGGCAATGAAAAAATTGATGGATTGTACTTTATCAAAGTTACAAACATTTGCAAAATATACTGTTAAGAAGTTGAGAAAAAAACAAGCTACAGACTGGGAGAAAATATTTGCAAACAGTATGTCTGAAAAAGGACTTGTATCTAGAGTATATAAAGAATTCTTAAAACTCGACAATAAGAAAACAGCCCAATTTAAAAATGGGCAAAAGATCTGGACATTTCACCAAAGATATACAGATGGCAAATAAGCATATAAAAAGATGCTCAACATAATTTGTCATTGGGGAAATGCAAATTAAAATAACGAGACACTACTACATACCTGTTAGAATGGCTACCATCCAAACAAGAGACAACACCAACTGCTGGCTAAGCTATGGAGCAAAGGAACTCTCTCTTATTGCTGGTGAGAATGTAAAATGGTGCAGCCCCTCTGGAAGACAGTTTGGTACTTTTGCACAAAATTAAGCATAGACTTACCATACAACCCAGCAATCATACTCCCAGACATCCCCCAGCGGATCTAAAAATCTATGTTGACATAAAAACCTGCATGCAAATGTTGATACATTTGCCAATATGCGTGGGTTTGGTTAGACAATATCATGCAAATCAAGGACAGCCTGTTTTGGGTTTATTACTTCCTGTTTTGGGGCCTCACTTTCCTCTAACAAGGGAAGTGACCTGAGGATTCCTGAGGTGTATCCTACCCTGCTGTTGAGGGACTCAGGAATCTACAGGTGTCCCCAGGTGAAGCCCAAATATCACCTTGACCCGGCTTCATGCTTCCGGTTGCCAGATTTCACAAATAAAAGTATAGAAAGCTCAGTAAAATTTGAATTTCAGATAACAATACATAATTTTCTAGTGTGGCCATGTACCATTTGGAACACACGTGTACTAAAAACAAATTCACTGTTTACCTGAAATTCAACTCTAACTGGGCCTCCTGTACTTTATCTGGCAATCCTATTAACACACCCAGCCTTGGGAGCCTCCCTGCTGCATAAGAGGATTCACTTTCATGTGCCCAAAGAGGGAAATGGGAGTGGGGGTGTGTGGGGGGGACAAGAACCAAAAGGACAAAAGGAAGCTGGGCGAGGGGGAGGGGGCGAAATGGGAAGCCATCTCCTGAAGCTAACCTTTGCTCAAGCCTTAGGTTTGGTCTACAGTAATGGTTCTCAACCTTGGCTGAACACTGGGAGCCCCAAAGAATATTAATGCTTGGATCTGGCCTGGGCATTGGGAATTTTTTAAGCTCCCCTGCTGATTCTGCCCGACGATCAAGGGAGCCGTTTTCTTGCTGCCAACAAACCACCCAAACGTAGTGGCATAAGGCACAGTTCTGGAGGGAGGCAGGGTCAGCTGGGCAGCTCTCAGGACCTCAGCGGAGTGGCCAGCTGGAATGCCTGCCTGGGGCCCCGGCTTCCTTACAGCATGGTGGCCAGCTTCCGAAGGGGAGCCAGGTGGGAGTTTTACTGCCTTATCTCGTCCGGCTCCAGAAGTCACTGAGCATCACTTCAGCCTCATCCGGTTCATCACTAACAAGTCACTGAGGCCAGCGCACACGCTAGAGATGGGCAATTAGACTCCATCTCTTGATGGGACGAATGTCAAAGAACTTGTGGTCGCTTGTTATATCCCCCAAACGTACCATTTGAAAAAGTGGTCTCTGGGATTCATTCCCTATTCTACACTCTCCCAGGCCCAGCTGCCATCACTGCTCACTTAGCAAAGTCTGGTGGCCTTTTCAGGGTCATCTCCCTGCCTCCCATTTCCCACCCCATCTACCCCACCCCCTGCAACTGGAGTCTCAAGCTCACAACCCTCACAACCGTTCATGGCAACCCATACTCGGCAGGCCTGGGAGGCCCCACACAGGCCGGCCTTTGTGTCTCTTGTCCTCTCCACCTCCTCAAGCTCCAAGGCAGAGCCAGTCCTACCCACCAGCCCATGCTCTCCCCAGCCATGCATTGCTCACCTCCCAAATCACAGGCATGCATCCCCTTTGCCAGGAACAGCCCCACCCTCACCGTTTGCTCCCTCCCTCAGGACATTTTTCAGACCCTCTTCTGGGAAATCTTCTCTGAACACCCAAGGGTGGGTTAAACACAGCACCTTAGATTTCCCTTAACTACATGCAGGTCCTTTCACAAATTTTCTCTTAACCTGATACTGAAGTGCAACGTTCATGAGGAAAAATGCATAAATCCTATGCATAGCTTGATGAATTTTCATGAAGTCAGCATACCTGCGTAACCAGTTCCCAGATCAAGAAAATAGAACATTTCTAGAACCACAGAGGGTGAATTTCCTGCATCCCACTTTGGGAACCGGAGGGCCCTACCCTCCCACCTCCATCCCTGGGACATCCAGGGATTGGCCCTTGACCAGCTCTGCTAAGCACACTCTGTCCTAGGCACTGAGATTGTGTGAGCCAGGCTAGGGCCCTATCTTCAGAGTCACGGCCACATCTGCCTGCCCTTAGTCTCCTGTCCTCCCACAGACCTCCCCTTCCTCTTGCTTGGAGAGACAGAAAGCACCCATAGTTCTTGCAGCTATAAGCCCCCGTCCTCGAAGGAAGAAATGTTTTGGTTAATAATTTTTCATGTGTGTAAGTCCTGTCTTTGCTTTCCACTTGGATTGTAAATTCCTGTGGACAAGGAGGATTTCTTCCCTTTCTCATGAATCCAGCACTTGACACATAGCAGGGACTCGAGCAAGGCTGGGCACGGTTTAATGGCAAGAGGGGGCTCTCTGGAACCAGAGGACCCTGGGGTAAGTCTCAGGCCCTGCACTCGCAGTGGGACTTGGGTGGTCCTGTGGCATCTTTAGTTTGAGCTCTGCATCTATGAAGTGGCCTGATGCTTACACTGATCAGCAGCCCTGCAGTCCTCAGGGCCTCTGTGAGACTCGGATGGGTTAAGGGTATAAAAGTCCTGAAGAAACACTGGCTTTCCCATGCTCCAATCACGGCAGCCACACTGTGGGAGCTTCTGCCCCCAAAGACCCACACCGTGGGAGCTTCTGCCCCCAAAGACCCACAAGCAGATAGGTGACTGAAGTCAGGGCCAGCTTCATGGAGCGTGTGGTGGTCCCACAGGGACTCCGAAGGGCCCTCGACTGGACTTATGCTCCATTGTCACCATCTTCAAATTCTTAATTTTTGAACAAGGGGTCCGGCATTTTCATTTTGCACTGAGTCCCACAAGTTATATAGGCAGCTCTGATGAAAATACCGTATGAACTGACATGACACTGGGTGGGAGAAGGGAGACCCAGGGGCACGTACCAAACATAGGTCCGTTTGGATGAAGTTTAAACATAGGTAACACTCATCTAAAGGGTTAGCAGGGCTGAGTGGGGAGGGAGCAGGATGGGGGACAGTGAACAGAAGGAATGCCACTCCAGCGTGGCTCACACAGGCACAAGCCTGGCCAGCATCCACTGCTGCCTCTGCCCGAGAGAGCAAGCATGGGAGCATCCGGACGCCCCATCAGTGCCTGCGTCACTAACTCACTGTTCCAGGACAAAGTCCGGTTGTCCCAGGACTGGGAGAGGGAGGCCTTGGCCCCTCTGGTTCCCACAGTGAGAGGGAGGATATTCGCCAGGAGGAAATCAATGTCATTGGGACCAGGGAGTGGACGGTTGGTGGCTATAATATGGCAAAAATGTGCTACAACACACATATTTCTTTACAGAGCCGGTACGTAGAACAATAGCAAGGAGCTCCCAACCTGGCAAGTGACTTTGCCTCTGCTTGTGGAGAAACGAGCAGAGTCATGACAGAACACCCCAATGGCTGCACAAGCGTGGCCAAAATAAAGCGCTCACGTGGTACCCCAGCAGAAGAGAAGCCATAACACAAGTCAGCTTCAACTCACCCAACGCACAGGCTGAACCCCCTCAGGGGCGTGACGTCCTGGGCAGAAAGACCATGTTAACATCAGGAGGGTGATTTTCAAGGAGCCCGGCAGAGAGCTGGAGGGTCGCCCAGAAAGAATACCCACCTGTGACACAGAGAGGGCTCTAGAATTTGGCAGACATGAGGATTCCGGTTCTGTGTCCCGGGCAGGGACATGTCACCAGGCCTCCCCCAGCATCCCCAGGACACAACACATCCCTAGACTCTCGTCCTGCCTCAGCTCCAGTCCCCGCTGACATGACTGTCTGCTGAGAAGTGCGTGGCGAGGGGCCACGGTGTTTGTGGAGCAGAGCTAGCCGCCTCTGTTCCTTGGGCTGAGCAAAAAGGACTCCATTTGCCCTCACTGCCCCCTCTTCCCACTGCTAGGCAGGGTTATACTGGCCCAGCTATGGGGCATGTTTGTGAAGATGTGGAAATGCTTGATTCCCTCATGGAAGAGTTTCCTGCTCTGGGTGGAGCACAGCCACTGAACAGAGTGGGAGCTAGGTGCTCCCACATATGTAGTTAGCCCTGCAAAGTTACTTGGCAGAGGACGTGGCTATAGAGAATGGTAAAGGATGGAGCCATGAATGCAGTCTCCCACCTGAGGGTGAGTGGACCCTGAGAGCAGAGACCAGGAAGAAAGTTTGATCTAAGGTGGGTTGCACTGGCTGGCCCCGGGGCCATGCACTGAGGAGCTGGGAGGAGGGCCATTCTTTGGGGGCATTCCCAGCAGGGAACAGAGACCAGGGAGGCAAGAAGCCACCCAGCTGGCTGGCTGAAAGTGGCCCGAAGCTAGAAAGGAGTAAGCATAGACCCAAACGCCTTCTCCTCGTGCCCAGTTAGGGCTTGTGACAGGGAGCCTAGGCTTATAAAGGACAACAGAGCAATTTTTCCAAAAATCCAGAGCAATTTTAGATGTATCTGTCTTTACTTAAAACCATGTTTCCTGAATTTAATTCACATTCCAATGTCATCATTTTTTCTGCCATACCCATTTGCCACCTGTACTAATATTTACTTGATATTTTTATCTAACTCAGCTCATATTTTTAATGTAAAGATTTAATTTAGCAATAATATCCATGAAATCATGAGCTTATGCGCTGGTTATGTATGTTTTTACCCAATCTCACAGTAAAAGCATATAACCTCTCAGATAAAAAATGTATTAAATTGTTGAAGAAAGAAAAGTCATATAGAATATATAGAGTAGGAATCCATTTATAGAAATCAGGAACAGCCCAAACTGAAGTAAGTAGATCCCCATCTGCCCGAGGTAATGTTCAGGAGCCATCCCCAAGAGACACAAGATTCAGGAGAGCGTTCACCAAGATGCGGATTGGAAGAGAGGTGGGCACAAGCCATTGTGTTCTCTCTCAAGCACGATGGTGGCTACACAGTTCTTCATACCCTTCATATCTATTAGAAGTGACGGTTTCATGGGGCGCTTGGGTGGCTCAGTCGGTTAAACATCCGACTTCGCTCAGGTCATGATCTCACGGCTCGTGGGTTCAAGCCTCGCACCGGGCTCTGTGCTGACAGCTCAGAGCCTGGAGCCTGCTTCCGATTCTGTGTCTCCCTCGCTCTCTGCCCCTCCCCTGTTCGTGCTGTCTCTCTCTCTCTCTCTCTCTCTCTCTCTTAGAAATGAATAAACATTAAAAAAAAATAATAAAAAAAAGAAGTGGCGACTTTAGATATTCAGTATTTAGGAAAAAGGAGCAAAAAGAAACATGACTGCTGCAATGGTAGTCGTTAAGCAAAAGGCGAAACAAAATGACAAAAACTGCCTTCCTGTGGAGCACATAAAATCATCTCTTTTTCACTGCGCGTGGAAAGGCCTGGTCTGAAGGGTAAGACCCACCTGTACGACACTCATCCACCTGCAAAGTGTCTCTTGGGACACCGCTGAGTTTTCTGCACTGAGGCTTCCCGTGCTGGGCAGGGTGAACAGCAGGGACGAGGTACATGCCCCGAGGCAGCAGGGAACCCACACAGCATCAAGGTACTGGGGGAAAAGTTGTGAGCAGCCCTGGGAACCACAGGGGTTTCCAGAGGAGGCCGGTTGTTTCCCAGCTCTGTTGTCCTCTCTAGAGGGAGCTGAGGTCCCCGGGCCTCAAGCAAGTGCTGAAATTCCACGTGAACACGCCTGTGGTCGCTAGCGCCCTGATTCCTAGGGTGGAGCGTATTTCTTTGCAGGGTCTTGCCCCGTCCCCCCCCCCCCCCGTTAATAGAGCTGCCGTAGGGGGCTTGTCGTGAGAACCGCAGGTCTTTTATTGGTGGATTGGTGGGGCTACGACATCTCCGGCCAGCTCTTTTTAGCCCCCTTAGAAACCCATTCCTCAGCAAATGGTGAGTCCAAGAACGAATCAGGACCACAGATGTTAGTGTTTTGATGGCCTTTAGTTCTGATGGGGCCCAGACATCACAATGGGGGCCCTTGTAACTGACAGGGTTGCGGAGAAGGGAGCTCGCCCCAAAGGTTCCTTTCTTTTCCAGAGAAATGAGGCTATCCATGTATGCCAGGGTTTGGTATGTGTATGTGTGTGCTTGTGTATATGTTTCATCTGAACTGTTTTATCCGAAGCAGGTTAGGCTCTTTTAAGGCACAGAAGGCATACATTGATGTTGATATTTACCAAAGAATAAATGAATGAGTGGGAAGCACATATTACCTTTAACTCCACAGGTGCCCATCTCCTATTCTAAGACCAGAGCATTAGCGATACCCTGGAATCAGACAGACCTGGGATCTACCCCCTCGGTAGCTCTGGGACCTTGTGGAAGTTACTAAACCTTTCTGAGCCTCACTTTCCTGATATGGAAAATGGGGTGATAGCAATTACACCCATCTCAGGGAGTGGATGTGAGGATTAAATGAGGTGATGCATGTAAAGAGCTTAAGATATGACCTGGCACAGCAGAATCATTTGATTATTCAGTAGATGATGATGCTGAAGAAGATGTTGACAATAGTGTAAGTTGTTCCTGGTCCTTTGTCTCATCCATCTCTGTTTTTCCATGGAGCAGCATTCTCAAATATATTGGTCTCAGACACTTCACATGCTTAAAAATACCGAGGATACCAAAGACCTTTTGTTTTTGTTGATTTATTTTGGTTGGTTGGTTGTATTATATTGGTTGGTTGATATTTACTATAAATTGAAACAGAGAATTTATATAAGCTTATTAATTCACTTAGAAGTAACAATTATAAACCCATATTACGTTAGCATAAATAAAATATTCTTATTAAAAAGTAGCTTTTTAAATTTACGGTTTTCCAGCTTTGCGAGTCTCTGTCATGTCTGGCTTAAAAGCAGACGATTGGATTCTCAGATCTATTTCTGCCTTCAATCTTCTTCCATCTGCTGTTTCTGTTGAAGAATATGAAGAAAATCTAGACTCACAAGGATATGTAATTGCAAAAGGGAGACGTATTTTAATAGCTTTTTCAGATAATTGTGGATAATCTTTGATAATATACCAAAACTCAGTAAGTGGTAATTTCTTTTTTTTTTTTTAATGTTTATTTATTTTGAGAGAGACAGAGAGAGCACAAGCAGGGGAGGGGCAGAGAGAGAGAGGGAAAACATCCCAAGTAGGCTCCACACTACCAGCTCAGAACCCGGTGTGGGACTCATGAACCATGACATCATGACCTAAGCTGCAATCAAGAGTTGGATACTTGGGGCACCTGGGTGGCTCAGGCAGTTAAGTGTCTGACTTTGGCTCGGGTGATGATCTCACGGTCTGTGAGTCCGAGCCCCACGTTGGACTCTGTCAACAGCTCAGAGCTTGGAGCCTGCTTCGGATTCTGTGTCTCCCTCTCTATCTGCCTCTCCCCAGCTTGTGCTTTCTCTCTCTGTCTCTCTCTCTCTGTCTCTCAATAATAAATAAATAAACTTAAAAAAAAGTTTTTAAAAATTATTTAAAAAAATAAAAGAGTCGGACGCCAGGGGCGCCTGGGTGGCGCAGCGGTTACGCGTCCGACTTCAGCCAGGTCACGATCTCGCGGTCTGGGAGTTTGAGCCCCGCGTCAGGCTCTGGGCTGATGGCTCAGAGCCTGGAGCCTGTTTCCAATTCTGTGTCTCCCTCTCTCTCCGCCCTTCCCCCGTTCATGCTCTGTCTCTCTCTGTCCCAAAAATAAATAAACGTTGAAAAAAAATTAAAAAAAAAAAAAAAAGAGTCGGATGCTTAACTGACTAAGCCACCCATGTGCCCCAGTGGTAATTTCTTAAAGGAACTTACAATGTGGAATCTGGAAACATACTGGTATACTTTTTACACTCTTTTTCATTAAACTTCTTTAGTTTACCTTGTGCTGTGCATTTAAAATGGATTTATTTGCAGACAGCATATAGTTAGGTCTTGCTTTTTTATCCAATCTGACAATCTCTATCTTTTAGTAAACATATTTAGATCATTTGTATCTAATGTAATTATTTATATAATTGGGTTTAAATCCACCATCCACTTATTTTCTATTTATTCCGTTTGGTCTTTGTTCTTTTTTCTCCTCTCTCTTTTTTTTTTTCTGCCAACCCTTGGCTTGAGTATTTTTTATTATACCTTTCTTTATTATTGATCATTTATGCTTCTGTTTAAAATTTCATTTAATGATTTCCCTAATGCTTACATATCCATCTTCAAGTAATAACAGTCCTCTCCTCAAATATATATGCTATATTCCTTTTGCCTAAAAAACTTTCTTTCACTTGTCTTCCGATGAAGGCTTGCTGGTAACACATTCTCTCAGCTTCCGTTTGTCTGAAAAAGTCTTTTTATTAAAATAAACTAAAAATATTGAAAGATTTTCACTGGATATCAAAAAGCTGATTCTGTTATCGCTTCTTGGCCTTTTGGCTAAGATCAAGTGTAAAAAGCCGATTCTGTTGATAGTTTTAAATCTTGAGGGTGGGTCATTTTTCTGGCATTTTTATATGCCTCATAATTTTTAAAATGATGCTGAACATCTTGCACAAGATAGCGGAGGCTGAAGAAACAGCAAGTAGGCCTGGAACTGAGTCCCCCTCCTCTGCTTGGCCATTAACGTGGGCAGCTGAGGCAACTGAGTCAGAAGTCCATCTGGGTTCGGGGCGCCTGGGTGGCTCAGTCAGTTAAGAGTCCGACTCTCGATTTCAGTTCAGGTCATGATCTGACACTTGATGACATTGAGCCCTGTGTCGGGCTCTGCACTGACAGAGCAGAGTCTGCTCGACACTCTCTCTCCCTCTCTCTCTGCCCCTTTCCCACTGGTGCTTTCTCTGTCTCTCTCAAATCAATGAACTTAAAAAAAAAAAAAAAAAAAAGAAGTCAATCTGGGTTCGGTTTTTGTCATTGTTATGGTTTGTGTCGGTGTAACATCAGGTTCAGATTCCTAAGCACTAACTTGTGCTTGGGGTTGGGAAGGTCTGTGGCCTCACCCTCAGTTTGTGGCCTTCCCTGTGTACCCACACATCAGAAGCGCTCCCCACACTCTGATCCTTGACTGCCATTGTGATTTGATACATGCCGTGTCCTGGAATCTCCGAGAGAGAGCTTTTTCAGTGAACCATTCCCTCCTCCCTATGACAGCTTAGGGTTTTGTTCCATTCAGAGACTGGAAGAAGGGTCTGGAAAGTGTTTCATGCCTTTTCTGCAAGAGTGGCCAATCCTATCCTCCAGGCCTGCACCACCAAAGGCAGCTTTCTCTACCAGAGACAGTGCTCTGTCCCTAGACCTCATAAGCACGTACTAGAGGTCTCTAGAAAGTCCCCTTGAGTCTACAGGGCCCAGGGCTCTATATTCTTACATAAGTCCACACTGAGGCTCTAAAATTTGCTAACAACAACATGTGAGTTCTTTTTCCCCCTTGCATGGTACATGGAGCTACAGGTGTTCACGTCCCATCTCTGTAGGTTCTTGTCTTTACCTAGATTTCAAGCTACTTTGCTGTCCTGCAACCTCAGCTCTCTGATAAATCAAGAACATTCTTTAAAAAAGAAAAAAAGCATATATATTTTTTAGTTTTTTTAAAAAAATTTTTTTTGAAAGAGAGAGAATGCTTGCATACACATGTGCTTGAGCAAGGGAGGGGCAGAGAGACAGGGAGGCAGAGGATCCAAAGTGGGCTCTGTGCTGACAGCAGAGAACCCGATGCGGGGCTCAAACTCACAAACTGTGAGATCATGACCTGAACCAAAGTCAGGAACTTACTGACTGAGCCACCCAGGCACCCTGAAGCATATATATTTTTAAATATTTATTTTGAGAGAGAGAAAGAGCATAAGCAGGGGAGGGGCAGAGAGATTGAGAGAGAGAGAGAGAGAGAGAGAGAGAGAATCCCAAGCAGGCTTTGTGTTGTCAGTGCACAGCACGATGGACGCAGGGCCCAATCTCCAAACTGTGAGACCATGACCTGAGCCAAAATCAAGAGCTGGAGACTTAACTGAGCCACCCAGGCTTAACTGAGCCACCCAGGTGCTCAACTGAGCCACCCAAGGTGCCCCAGATCAAAGCACATTCTTGATTTGGTAGTGTACCTGGCTTTTTCTTGCTGTTAGAGTGGGAACAACGCTATTCCTCACTCTACATGCCGAGTGGAAAAGAACTGCTGTGTAATATCCATCGTGCACTTTGAACGGATTTCATAACACCGCGCACTGGTCATTTGGAAAGCGTTGGCTCATTAAGTTATTTAGAGCTTCTGAATGTCGAAGTGACTCTACGCTATCAACAATCAAATTTTTAAATCTCACCGCTGATCTCATCAGAAAAGTCTCTACCTATTGAGAAGCTGTCAAGCTCATGGTGGTAGAGTTTTTCCATAAGTCTAATATTTAACTTGAAATCCTGAATTTTATCATCGGCCACACAAACACCAGTTGTTTTCTTTGATGTGACAGGCTCATTTTATTCATTTTGCAGAAAATGTCTGTCAAACAACCAGGTCTGTGTAACCATAGTTTTATGTGTCGGGCTTTCTTTGAAGTGAAAATGATGTTCCATGAAAAAAACAAAAACAGAAACCAAAAACAAAAAGCAGCTGGTTCAGCTCACCACGTAAACACCTGCACAGCACTCACCTGGAGACCGTCACCCGGGTGGCAGGACGGCTCTGTGTGTGCTCTGCATTTGTCACACAAAATCTTAAAAAGATGAGTCCCCAGTGACCACCGTTTACTAACAAAGATTGTTACTGCTTCATCAAGGACTTTCTTGAGTAGAAGTGGATTTTTAGTTGGTGTGGTGGTGGTTACGAGCTAGCGGTGTGAAGGACACGATGACCGCTGGCAGTGTGGTGAGCGGCCGGGTGTCCCCAGCTTTACTCATACTGTTCTTGCACCCATTGGCGCAAGTGCCAAAAGAGTGTAAAAGGCAAACCACATCTTAGTATTACCATAAATCATCGTAAGTTGTAAAACAGTTTTGACCCTGTAGACTGCTTGGAAGTATCTCAGGGATCCCCGGGGGACCACACTTTGAGAATCGTATGGGTAGAACTTGGCACGGTGCCTGGCACAGAGTAGGAACTCAGTAGATAATTGTTGAATAAACAAATGCATAATGCTATTCCCGGTTGAATGCAGGTCAGGTGACTGCACAAATAGCGTCTGCAAGGCTTTCCCCAGACCCTTTTCGTGTTCGTGTACCTCACGACTCCTCCTCCCAGCTGCCTCCAGCTGGGGTGGGAACATGGCCCAGGCCTGGCTACTTATCCTCACTCCTGCCCTGTGCAGCATCAGAGAACAGTAACTGGGAGGCAGACTGCAGATCAGCCAAGCTGGGGGTTCCCACCTCCGGTGGATCATCAGAATCACCTGAGGAGATTTTTTTTTTTTTTAAGTAGGCTCCATGCCCATGTGGGGCTTGAACTCATGACCCTGAGATAAAGCATTGCATGCTCCACTGACTGAGCCAGGCAGGCGCCCTGATTTTTTTTTTCTTGTGGAACATTTCAAACCAATAAAGCAGAACAGCATAAGGAACTCCACATCATCACCCAGCTTCAACGATCAACTCAGGCTAGTTTTGTTTCATCTGTACCCCCACCTACTGCCTACCCACCTAGTTATTTAGAAACAAATCCCTACATTATGTCATTCCACCTGTACCTATTTCCTCATGTATCTCAAAGGGATAAAGACTTTTTCTAAAAATATAACCAGAACATCATCACATGTAAGGAAAAATGGTTATACTCATTCCTTTTTTTTTTTTAACTTTTTTTTTTAACATTTATTTTTGAGAGACAGAGAGAGAGCGCATGAGCAGGAGGGAGGGGCAGAGAGAGACGGAGGCACAGAATCCGAAGCAGGCTCCAGGCTCTGAGCTGTCAGCACAGAGCCCGACGCGGAGCTCAAACCCACGAACCGTGAGACCACTGAAGTCGGACGCTTAACTGACTGAGCCATCCAGGCGCCCCATAATCATTCCTTTTTTAAAATCATGGTAAGAACCTTTAACATGGTAAGAATGTTTAATAAGAACGTTTAACACTAACAGATTTTTTAAGTGCACAATACAGTATTGTTAACTGTGGACACAGTGTTACACAGCAGCTCTCTAGAACTGTAATCAGCCGACGTAATTGAAGCTTTATACCTGTTGAATGGCAACTTCCCATGTCTTCCTCCCTCCAGCCCCTACTCCCACTCATATGAATGGGATCATGCAGTATTTGTCCTTCTGTGCCTGGCTTGTTTCACTTCACATAATGTCCTCAAGGTCCATCCAGTTGTGAATGGCAGGATTTCCTTCTTTTTTAAAAGCTGAATATTTCAAATAAATAAACTTAAGAAGAAAGGGTGTGGAGTGGCTCAGTCAGTTAAGCATCTGACTCGATTTCAGCTCAGGTCATGATCTCACGGTTCCTGGGATGGAGACCGGTATGGGGCTCCTCACTGACAGTGCCTAAACTGCTTGGGATTCTCTTTCTCTCCCTCTCTCTCTGCCTCTGCCCCACTCGTGCACGTGGGCTCTATCTCTCAAAATAAACTTAAAAAAATAAATCTGAAAGGTGCCTGAGTGGCTCAGTCAGTTAAGCGTCCGACTTCAGCTCAGGTCATGATCTCATGATACATGAGTTCTCGCCCTGCGTGGGGCTCTGTGCTGACAGCTCAGACCCTAGAGCCTGCTTCAGATTCTGTGTCTCCCTCACTCTCTGCCCCTACCCCGTTCACTTTTTTTTTTCAAAAAAATAAAAAATAAAAAATAAATAAAAGCTGAATATTTCATTGCATGTGTATTTCTTTATTCCTTTATCCATAGATAGACACTTAGGTTGTTTACACATCTTGGCTATCGTGAATAACGCTGCAATGAACATGAGACCACAGATACCTATGAGATCTCCATTTCACTTTCATAATTTTGAGAAAACTTCACAGTTTCTATAGCAGCTGTACCATTTACATTTCTACCAACACTGCGCAAGGGTTCCAATCATTCCACATCTTCACCAACACTTACTTTTTTTTTTTTTTTAAGTTTATTTACCTTGAGAGAGCATTGCGCACACATGTGTGTGCAGGGTAAGGGCAGAGAGAGAGGGAGAGAGAATCCTAGGCAGGCTCCATGCCACCAGGGCAGAGCCCAAAGCGGGGCTCAATCTCACAAACCATAAGCTCATGACCTGAGCCGAAATCAAGAGTCAGACGCTCAAACGACTGAGCCACCCAGCTGCATCATCTTCTCTGACATTCGTTATCTTTTGTTTCTTGAGACTAGCCATCCTAACAGTTGTGCCATGATACTTCATTGTAGTTTTGATTTGCATTTCCCTGATGATTAATGATGTTGAGCATCGTCTCAACATCTGCTGGAAATTAATAATGTCTTAATATCATCCAATATCCAGTCAAGATTTAAATGTTATGAAATTAAAAAAAAAAAAAAACTATTGGGCCCTCCTCCAGACCTGCATGGATGCATGACATCTGTATTTCAATAAGCTCCTGAGTGGTTCTTCCAATTGTCCAGATTGGGCAATTGTGCTCCAGCCAAACACATCGCCAGTGAGGGGGCGCTTGCTCTGGACACGGTCACCATTGGTATCAGCGTTTGGTGAATACCGTTCCATACTATTTTCTGTGTTTTGAACATTTTTCCTTAAGTTATACCCCAAATTTGTCTCCCTGGAGTTCGAGCTTTCAAAATCAGTTTCCCCTGCTCCTTGATTGTCTTGCCAAAATTTGAAGATGGCTCTTGTGGCTTCTCGGGTTTTTTCTTCTCTGGCCTGGGTTTCCCTATTTCCCTGGCATTGACAAGGTCATGGGCTCATCATGATTCAGGCCTGGCTTTCTGTGCCCTGGAATCTTGCACAAGGCTGGATTTCTCGCCAAGACACCCAGTTCCCCAGCCTGTGGGCATGTAAAGAGGAAAGAGGAGGAGGTACAGGTAGAGATGAAGCAAAATGGCCATGAATTGATAATAGTAAAAGTTGGAGGATGGATATGGAGAAGGGAGTATTATACTTTCCCATCTACTCCTGCATGTGTTTATATTTTCCATAATAAAAAAGTAGAGTGTGAACAAAAAAATACCACTACATACCTATTAGGATGACCAAAATCTGAAACACTGACAGCATCAAATGCTGGCAAGGGTATGGAGCAACAAGAATTCACATTCATTGTTGGTGGGAGTACAAAACAGTGTAGTCATTCTGGAAGACAGCTTGGCAATTTCTTGCAAAACTAAACATACCCTTACCATACAATCCAGCAATCATACTCCTTGATATTTGCCCAAAGGAGTTGAAAACATGTTCACACAAAACCCACACACAAATGTTTATAACAGCTGTATTCATAATCGAAAATATTTGAAAGTAACCAAGATGCCCGTCACTAGGTAAATGGACAAGTAAGCTGTGGTACATCCAGACAATGGAATGTTATTCAGACACTAAGAAGAAATGAGCTATCAAGGCATGCAAAAACATGGAAGGAACTTAAGGGCATGTTACCAGGTAAAAGAAGCTAATTTGAAAAAGCCACATACTGTATGATTCCAACTACATGACATTCTGATAAGGGCAAAACTATGGAGACAAAAAAATAGACCAGTGGTTACCAGGAGTTTTGGGGTTGGGGGAGGGGATGAATCAGGGGGGGAGCACAGAGGACTTTGAGGGCAGTGGAACTGTTCTGTAGGATACCATGATGATGGATACATGTCATTATACATTTGTCCCAAACCCACAGGATGTACAACACCAAGAGTGAACTCTAAAATAAACAAAAGACTTTGGTGATTATATGTCAATGTACGTTCATCAGTTGTAACAAATGTACCACGCTGGTGGGGGACGTTAATAATGGAGGAGTGCTGTGCATGTGTGGGGGCTGGAGGGGCATGTTGGTAATCTCTGTATCTTCTCAATTTAGCAATGAGCCTAAAACTGCTCTAAAAATTGTCAATTAAAAGCAATTTTTAAGTGTCAGGGGAAGCATCAGTGGCACACGGCACTCTGTGCTAGCACGGGAAATGCAGGGCACATGAAGGGCTGGCTGTCCTTAAGAAAATGTTTTAAAAAGCAAACCAGGAGCTTCCAGATGGAGCAGACCCTAGGCTGCTGCCTGTAACCAGGCTTAGAGAGAGAACCCAACGTCCCCAAATCACACACCCTCAGCCACTTCCCAGGGTATTACCAATGGAGTCATCATGGGGCGACCGCTTTGTGCCAGGTGGGGTTATAAAGGGCTCCATTGCCAAATGTTGTAACTGATGCATCGGTCTGCCTCCTGAGAAGCTTATGATTAATTTTTTGTTACTTGATAATCATCATACCAAGAAAAAAAATTTTTTTGACCTCAGGTATAGAAATGTACCAACACTGTGCTGTGTTTCTAGAGAGAGCAAAATTAAGCTGATGAATTATACTTCCTTGCACAGATCTATAAGTGGTGCCCTCATATTTTTCTAATTTGTCTCTCTCATTCTTGTTTCACTCTGTCCTCAATGATACAAGCAGCCAAGTGGTACCATTGCTCATTATTTACATGCAAACCAGGACTCCAGGGTTAGAGTCATCTATTCTCTGGAGGAAGTGAGGTCGGTGTTCTCTTCTGCCAGCTGCATATATTATTGACCTGGTGGCCCTCCCAGCCCTTAGGGCTTCCTGGTCCGTCCTCCCCGTAAGTGCGCCCTGGGCATTGTAGCAACATATACCATATATCATCATAATGTAAAAGCAACCTCAGGGACTGAAGAATTACTTTCCCTAGCTTCCCTCTAATGCCTCCTGACTGTGCTGGCCTGTGCTGAGGGCCTGGAGCTCCACACAAGCACAAGCAAACCCGTCTTCACACAACCTGGGAGGATCAGAGACAGGCAAAGGCAAGGCAAAACTAATCCCATTTTTCAGGCGGCAAAACCAAGCTTCTACAATTGGAATAAGGGGTCATCTAGATGGGTGAACCACCTGCCTCCCTAGCCATTTTTAGGGTCTACACAGTTGTTTCTCGTTTTTAAATTTATAAGTAGTGTTAACTCCCTATAAGATATGTCACTTGTAAATACCTTCTCCCATTCAGTAGGTTGTCTTCTTGTTTTGTTGATTATTTTCTTCTCCGTGCCAACAGCTTTTTGTTTTGATGCAGTCCCAACACTTTTCTTTTAATCCCCCTTGCCTCAGAAGACATATCTAGAAAAATGTCGCTATGGTTGATGTCAGAGAAATTACTGCCTGTACTTTCTTCTAGGATTTTTATGGCTTCAGGTGTCACATTTAGGTCTTTAATCCATTTGAGTTTATTTTTTGTGTATGGTGTAAGAAAGTGGCCCGGTCTCATTCTCTTGCATGTAGCCGTCCAGTTTTCCCAACGCCATTTGTGTAAAGACTTTTTCCCATTGCATGTTCTTGCTCTCTGTGTCCAAGATTAATTTGACTATATAATCGTGTGTTTATTTCTGGGCTCTCTGTTCTGTTCCATTGATCTATGTGTCTGTTTGTGTGCCAGTACCATGTTGTTTTGATTACTACTGCTTTGTTGTATATCTTGAAATCCGGGATTGCGGTATTTCCAGGTTTGTTCTTCCTTCTCAAGATTACTTTGACTATTCAGGGTCTTTTGCAGTTCCATGAACATTTTAGGATTATTTGTCCTAGCTCTGTGAAAAATGCTCTTGGTCTTTTGATAGGGATTGCATTAGACGTGTGGATTACTTTGGGTAATATGAACATTTTAGCTCAACATCACTGATCATCAGGGAAATGGAAACCAAAGCCACAATGAGATATCACTTCATACCTGTCAGAATGACTAAAATCAACAACACGAGAGACAGCAAGTGTTGGTGAGGATGTGCGAAAAAGGAATTTTGTACATTGTTAGTAGAAATGCAAACTTGTGTAGCCACTGTGGAAAACAATATGGGGCTTGCTCAAAAAATTAAAGATAGAATTATCATATGACCCAGTAATTCCACTACTGGCTATTTACACAAAGGAAATGAAAACATTCATTCAAAAAGATATATGCATCCTATGTTTACCGCAGCATTATTCACAATAGCCAAGATATGGAAACAACCCAAGTGTCCGTCGATAGATGAATGGATAAAGAAGATGCGGTACACACACACACACACACACACACACAGAAATATTACTCAGCCAAAAAAGTGAAATCTTGCCATTTGCAAAAACATGAAATGAGCTAGAGAGTATACTGCTAAGTGAAGAAGTCAGTCAGGGAAAGACAAATACCATATGATTTCACTCATATGTGGAATTTAAGAAGCAAAACACACAAATGGAGGGGAAAAAAAGACAGTTAAAAAAAAAACCCAGACTGTTAATGGGTCACCTGGTTGGCTCAGTTGGTTAAGCATCCGACTTCAGCTCAAGTCATAATCTTGTGGTTCATGATTTCCAGCCCTGCGTTGGGCTCTGTGCTGACAGCTTGGAGTCTGGAGCCTGCTTCAGATTCTGTGTCTCCCCCCGTCCCTCTGCCCCTCCCCTGCTCACACACTCTCTCTCTCTCCCTCTCTCTGAAAAATAAATAAACATTAAAAAAATTTAATTGAAAAAATTTTAAAAAACCAGACTGTTAAATGTAGAGAACAAATGGTGGTTACCAGAGTGGAGGTCAGTGAGGACGGGTTAAATAGATGAAGGGAGTACACTTATTGTAATCAGCACTGAGTAATATACAAAAATGTTGATTCACTATATTTTATATCTGAAACGAATATAATGTTGTATGTTAATTTTACTTGTAATTTTAAAATATTACAAGTATTAAGGGAGATACATAGTATGGTGCTCTTTCGTTATGGTTTTCTTCTTTTTCCAAGTGAAAATCATCTTCTTTGTTTTTCTAAAGTACAAGATAATACATGATCACAAGAGAAAAATCAGAAAATACAGCAAAGCAGAAAGAAGCTAAGGAAATCCATAATTCCATATAGTCAGGGAAAAGATAATTATCCTTTCTATGTAGGTCACTCAATATCCCTTTATTTCATTCATTCATTCATTTTACAAGCGTGTTTTGAGCTCCTGATATGTGCCAGCTTCTCTGTGTTACATATAAAGTCATCAAACAATGGCTCCTACCCCAAAAGAGATCAACCTAGTAGAGACAGTGAAATGAGCAATTATACTCAAAGATTTTCTGTACATACAAATATGTACAGATATTCTTTACAAAAATGGGATCACATCATAAATGCTATTAACCTTATTTTTGGCCTCATATATCAGATAAAAGATTTTCATGTCAATAGAGTCCCTTCAGAACAACAAAAACAAACTCTAAGACTAAAGCTAACAAGAATTGAGCAAAACCTACCTGAAGAAAACCGAATAATTTTTAAGTATTTCTAAAAATCAAGATGTAAATCAGGTGCAATGACTCAACGTTGTCAGACTATGATTCTCTACATATCAACCTATATATGGGGCACCTGGGTGGTTCAGTCTGTTAAGCATCCGACTTCAGCTCAAGTCATGATCTCATGGCTAATGGGTTCAAGCCCTGCATCGGTCTCCATGCTGACAGCTCAGAGCCTGGAGCTTGCTTCAGATTCTGTGTCTCCCTCTCTCTCTCTGCCCATCCCCTGATCATGCTCTGTCTCTCTCTGTCTCAAAAATAAATAAAAACATAAAAAAATTAACCTATATATTTGATGCAATCCCAAACAAAATCCACGTAGATTTTCTTATGAATTTGTTAATATTCTCAAGTTCATCTGGAAGTGCAAATACCAAGAATAAAAAATATGTCTGAAGAGCACTAGGAAGTATTTTGCGCAAAAAACAAAATATGGCTTAAGACATTAGCAATCGAACAGCACAGTATTGTCAGAAGACTATGAGACCTCAGTGGAATAGGATGGAAATTCTAGAAACAACTCATAAATTTAGTTTTAATTTGACATTTCAAATTAAAGAAGTAATAATGGAGTATTTGATAAACACTATTGGAATAATCACCTATTGTTTGGAAAAGGAACCTTATACTTCACTCAAAATAATAACCCAAAACTAATGTCAGATGATTTAAAGATGTAAAATAATAAAAAGTATTATAAAAATAATAGTAGTAAATATGATAGAATTTTTTTGTTTTTTTAATGTTTGTTTATTTTTGAGAGAGAGTGTGTATGCATGTGCAGGGAAGGAGGAGAGAGATGGACAGAAAGGATTCCAAGCAGGTTCTGCACTAACAGTGCAGACTCCCAATGCAGGGCTTGATCTCAGGAACTACGAGATCATGACCTGAGCTGGAATCAAGAATCAGGCGCTTAACCAACTAAGCCATCAATGCACCCCAAATATGATAGAATTTTTAGGAACTTTTTGGATGGGAAAAGCATTTTTAGGGAACTCTAGTAGATATAAAGAAAAACAAATGAACAGATTTAACTGTGCTTTAAACTTCTCTCCAACAAAGGATACCATAAGGTATCTTTTTAAACTACAAAGTTTAAAAAGAAGTCACAAATTAAAATATTTGTAATATTTTTAGCAGATAAAAGGGTAACATGAAGAATATATAAAAATCTCTTACAGACAATCAGGAAAGGAAAAAATATTTTTATAGAAGAAAAAAAGAACATAAGGGGCAATTCAGAGAAGAAATGTAAGTGGCCAATGCATACATGGAAACTATTAAGCCACCCAGTGCTCAGGGAAATTTAAATAGATATTATATTTCACTTATTAGAGTGATGAAAATTAAATGTTTTAACCTTTAGTGTTGGAACTGTGAGGAAACATAGATGTTTACAAACTGCTGGTGGGAATGTGAATCAGCATAGCTTTGATGAGCATAATTCAAGAATATTATTTAAAATATTCAAATGTGCAAACCCTTAGACTCTACAATTCTTCTAGAGATAAGTCTTCTAGAAGTGCTTTCTAAAGATGAGCCAAGCTTTGTTTAGAATCATTCACTTTGCTAAATGTCCATCCATAGAAAACTGATTAAATGAAGTACCTATAAACTGTGTCAGTCAGCCATAGCTGCTTAACAAAGCACCTCCAGGTCGGTTGAGCGTCCGACTTTGACTCAGGTCATGATCTCATACTCATGGGTTCGAGCCCCATATTGGGCTCTGTGCTGACAGCTCAGAGCCTGGAGCCTGCTTTGGATTCTGTGTCTCTGTCTCTCTCTGCCCCTCCCCCACTCACACTCTGTCCCTCTCTCTCAAAATAAATAAACACAATAATTTAAAAAAATTAAAAACAAAAAAACAAAACATCTCCAAAATTCAGTTAGTGGAAACTGCAATCACCTATTCTCTCTCCTGTATCTGCAGGCTGGCTGGCTGGAAATTGGCTGATCTGGGCTGGGCTCTGTTGAGGGCTTTGCATTAAGCTCTGGGGCCAGAGAGACTGGGCTCTTCTCTGTGGGTTGGGCTCGTGTCTACTCCACAAGGAGTTCTTTTGGTTCTTTGGAAAGATCAGCAAAATTGATAAACATCTAGCTAGACTGATCAAGATAAAAAGAGAAATGGGAAAATTGTTTTGAAAATGACAACTTGCCAAAATTACAAGATATGGCAAAACCTGAATAGTCCTACATATCTATTAATGAAGTGGAATTGGTAGTTTAAAACCTTCCAACAGAGAAAACTCAGGCCTGGACAGTTCACCAGTGATTGCTACCATTGCAAGGAAGAAATAGTACCAATCTTACATAAACCCTTTTGCAAAATAGAAGAGGTCAACATTTCCCAACTAATCTTATGAAACCAGCAAAATCTAATAAAGATATTTAACATTTAAATATCAATCAGCGTAATTTTTCATATTAACAGAATAAAACAAATGATCATTTCGATAAACATAGACTGAGCATTTGCCGTTAGCATTCTTGCCCTTCCAGAGCCTAGATACCTGGACGCTTGCAGGAGCCAGTTCTAACATTCTCCATCCACCTTGCTAGCAAGCAGTTGCCTCCCACTTGCTCCCCTGTAGAGCCACTCCACCCAACCCATCTGCCACTGGGACGGGACCCTCAAAAGTGCTTACTACCATGCCACACCTTGCAGCAGCCCCCATCCATTACCTCTCCAAACGAGCTCCTGCCCTGGGGAGAGGGGAAGATAACCCCCACAACAGTGCACCCATAGTTCCTACAACAATACCTCTTAGCTAGCTGTCCATAGAGCAAGCCCTGCCCTTTGGTGCCCTTGCAGCTGTGGCAGTGGCTAATTGGCAGGAAGAATGCCAGCTCCACCCACTAGTAAGCCCATGGTGGCTACAGCTAGTTTTCTCAAAACTCTGAAAACTATAAGACTCTGATGAAAGAAATTGAAGGTGACATAAACAAATGGAAAGATATACTGTGCTCATGAATTGAAAGAATTAATATTGTTCAAATGTTCTTACTAATCAAAACAATCTACAGATTTAATGCAATCCACACCAAAATACCAACAGCATTTTTCACAGAACTAGAACAAATAATCTTAAAATGTGTACAAAACCACAAAAGACCCTGAATAGCCAAAACAATCTTGAGAAAGAACAAAGCTGGAAATCTCAGATTTCAAACTAGATTACAACACTGCAGTTATCAAAGCAGTATGATACTGGCACAAAAGTAGACATATATATATCAATGGAACAAAATACAAGGCCCAGAAATAAACCCATGCTTAGATGGTCAATTAATCTGTGACAGAGCAGGCAAGAGTATGCAATGGGGAAAAGACAGTCTCTTCAACAAATGGTGTTGGGAAAACTGGACAGCTACATACAAGAGACTGAAACTGGACCACTTTCTTAGACCATCCACAAAAAATAAACTCGAGTGGACTAAAGACCTAAATTTGAGACCAGAAACCATAAAAACTCCAGATGTGAGTACAGGTAGTACTTTCTCTAACAATGGCCCTACCAGTTTCTTTCTAGATGTTTCCTGAGGCAAAGGAAACAAAAGGAAAAGTAAACTATTGGAACTACACCAAAGTAAAAATTTTTACACAGCAAAGGAAGCCATCAACAAAATGAAAAAACAACCTACCAAATGGGAGAAGATATTTACAAATGATATATCCAAAATATAGGGGAAAAAACCCTCGCACAACTCAATATATTTTTTTAAAACCCCAAACAAACAATTCAATTAAAAAATGGGCAGAGGACCTGAATAGACATTTCTCCAAAGAAGACATAAAGCTGGCCATGGATATATGAAAAATGCTAACATCACTAATCATCAGAGAAATGCAGATCAGATCAAAGCTACAATGAGATACCACCTCACACCAGTGATATTGGCTAGATAAGAAATAAGACAAGAAATAATAAGTGTTGATGAGAATGTGGAGAAAAGGTAACCTTTGTGCTTTGTTGGTGGGAATGTAATTTTATGTGACCCCTGTAGAAAACAGTATGGAGAGGTTCCTCAAAAAATTAAAAATAGAAATACAATATGATCCAGTAATTCCACTTGGGTATTTACCCAAAGAAAAGGAAAACACTAATTCAGGGGCCCCCGGTGGCTCAGTCGGTTGAGCGTCCGACTTCAGCTCAGGTCATGATCTCACAGTTTGTGAGTTTGGGCCCCGCATCAAGCTCTGTGCTGACAGCTCAGAGCCTGGAGCCTGCTTCAGATTCTGTGTCTCCCTCTCTCTCTGCCCCATTCCCACTCATGCTCTGTCTCTCTCGTCTTAAAAATAAATAAAACATTAGAAAAAACACTAATTTAAAAAGATATGTGCACCCCTAGGTTTATTGCATCATTTTTTACAATAGCCAAGATGTGGAAGCAACCTAAGTGTCCATCAATAGATGAATGGATAAAAAGACATGGTGTATATATACCATGGAATATTACTCAGCCATAAAAAATGAGATATTGCCATTTGTGACAACATGGATGGAACTAGAGGGTATTGTGCTAAGTGAAATAAAATGGCATCAATAAACATACTTAGCAGTAAATACAACAAAAGACATAAAAGTCTTCTACAATTAAGAGTAAAGAACATTGATTACATGGAAAAACACACCATTTCTGAATTGGAAGTTTGAATACAGCTGACATGTCAATTCCCCCCAAACTTATCTATAGATTAAAGGCAATCCCTGTAAGAATTCCAGCAAGATTTTTTATAGAAATTGACAAACTAATTGTAAAACACATATGGAAATATAAATGACCTGTAAGAGCTAAAGCAATTTTTTAAGGTAAACAAAATTGGAGGATTTGCACAACCTGATTTCAAGTCATACTACAATCTGCATTAATCACACAAGGAGGTATTGGCAAAAGGACAAACAATGAAACAGAATACAGAGTCCAGAAATAGATCCACACATATTTTTTTAAGTCTACTTATTTATTTTGAGAGAGAGTGAGAGTGCACACATCTGTGAGGTGGGGGAGGGGAAATGAGCGAGAGGGAGAGAGAATCCCAAGCAGACTCCATGCTGTCAGCACAGGGACCAACTCGGTCAGACGAACCAACCATGAGATCATGACCTGAGCCAAAATCAAAAGTCGCACACTTAACTGATTGAGCCACCCAGGTGTCCCACACATATATATTTTCAATTGCTTTTGACAAAGATGGCAAGGCAATTTAGTAAGGAAAAAGGAAGTTTTCAACAAATGTAACTATTGAGCATGCATTAGAAAATAAGAACATTGGCCCTTAACTCACATCATACATAAAATTAATTTGATATGGGTCACAGACATAAATGTAAAATTATAAGTGATAAAAATTCTAGATGAAAACACAGGAGAAAATCTTTGTAATTTTAGGGTGGGCAAAGATTTCTTAAAATACAAAAAGCATGAATGATAAAGAAAAAATGATAATCTGCACTTTATCATAATTAAAAATTTTAGCTCTTAGGAAGTCACTCTAACATAATAAAAAGGTTGAGTCACAGACTAGAATGTGACTCGATACATATATCTCACAAAGCATTTAATCACAGACCACAGAACAAATCTTTACAATCAGATATAAAAAGATAAATAACCCAATCAAAAAGATGGACAAAATATTTGAATAGACAACTGATAAAAGAAAATATACAAATGACCAAGGGTCAAATGTAATGGTGCTTAACATCATTGGTCATCAGGGAAATGCAAAAGAAACTATGTATTTAGAATGGCTAAAATAAGAAAAGACTGACAATACCAAGTGTTGACAAGGATATGGAACAAATAGAACTTTCACATGCTGCTGGTGGGAATATAAACTGGCATATTCTTTTTTTGTAAAGTTAAATACACACCTACCTTGCAACCTAGGCATTTCACTATGGTATTTAACTCAATATAAACTGAAACATATAAACTGTGGTAGACAAAATGACCTACTAAGATGTTCAGACCCTAATCCCTGGAATCTATGAATATGGCAAGAGGGGTTTTGCAAATGTAATTAAGGGAGATCATCCTGTATCATACGGGAAAATATGATCACATGAACTCTTAAAAGCAGAGAATTTTCTCCAGCTGGAGTCAGTAGAGATGCAGCAGGAGAGAAGTCAGAGAGATTCTGAGCATATGAAAAATTTGATGTGCCTTTGATGCTTTGAGACACAGGTGGCCATGAGGAAGAGCCAGGGGGCATTCTCTAAGCCCAAAGGCTGGCCTGTGCTGGGAGCTGGCAAAGAAATGAGACCTCAGCCCTACAGCTGCAAGGAAACAGATGAACTTGGACTCTTCCCCACAGAGCTTCCAGATGAGACCCAACGATGTCCAACACCTTGACTTCAGCCTTGGAAACCCTAAGCAGAGGGTCCCAATGAGCAATTCTGTACCCAGACCTCTGACATACAGAATTGTGAGATAGCAAATGGCTACTAATGTTTTGAGCCCTAAATTTCTGGTAATTTGTTTCAGTAGCAATAGAAAACTGATCCATGCCCACAAAGACTTGTACACAGATATTCACTGTTTCTTTGCAACAGTCAAAACCTGGAAGCAACATACATGATATAACAGGGGAACAAAATGTGGTATATCTGTGCAATGGAAAACTACCTGGTCATGAACATGAACAAACCACATGGACAAATGTCAAAATAATTGTGCCACATAAAAGATGCCAGACACATACTGCATAATTCCACTTATGTAAAATCTAGAAAAAGCAAGTTGATCCCTGATAACAGAAAATGGATCAGTGGTTGCTGGGATTGTGGCCGAGAGAGGGAAGGGTGGAGAGAAAGGGGCACGAGGAAACCTTTGGAGGTGATGGAAATATTCTGTCTCAACTGTGGGGCCACTTTCAGAGGTGCATACATCTGCCAACCTCATCAAATTGTATGCTTTAAGTGGATGCTTAAAGTATTTTTTGTGGGTATGGAAATTATACCTGAATTAAGTGGATTAAAAATAGAATTCAGGGGCTCCTGGGTGGCTCAGTCAGTGAAGCATCCAACTTTGGTTCAGATCATGATTTCTCAGTTCATGAGTTCAAGCCCCGTGTCGGGCTCTGTGCTGACAGCTCAGAGCCTGGAGCCTGCTTCAGATTCTATATCTTCCTCTCTCTCTGCCCTTCCCCTGTTCATGCTCTGTCTCTCTCAAAAGTAATTAAACTTTTAAAAAATTTAAAAAAATAGAAATCAAAGGCATTAAGGGGTGCCTTTCAAGAGGGTTTAAAAGAAAGGCATAACAATTTTGACAAAACAACTTTCTCTTCATTTGATTAGAATGACATTAAATCTGACGAGTAATACAAAGGGAATGACCATAATTTCAATAGCGAGCTTTTCTGTCTAGGAACATAGTAGGTCTTTTTTCGTGCTCCGGGACAGTTTAAGCAGCATGGTTATTGTCTGTTCCTTAACGATTTAACTGAGTTCACCCATAAAATAATCTGGGCTAGGTGCCAAGGGAACGGGGTGGATTGTGGCCAGGAAGGACAGGTGTGCTTTCACTTTTTTTTTTCTTTTTTAAAGATTTTATTAAAAGTATTTACAAAGCCATATCCAGACTCCAGATCCGGCTGCCAACAAGACCCTGTTACACTATGGGCACTGGCCGTGGCATAGCAGGTGACTCTGGTTTCCCACCCTTCTGTTCCAAGAGGGGAGCGGTAGGTAGTGTCTCATCTTTGGGTTCCACAATGCTCACGTGATCAGGCAGGGGCTTCTTAGGGCCAGTCTTACCACTTGGGTCCCAGGGAAAAACAGTCTTCACTTTGACGCCCAGCATACCCTGACTCAGCAGCACATGCAGTGTGAAAGTACTAGTTAACAGGGTTCCCCCTGTGAATCATCGGGCTATCCACAAAATTCATGGATTTAGTCCTCTGTCCTCGGAGTTTCCCACAACCCTCAACCTCACAGCCTTTGGCCCCACTCTCCGTGATGAGTGGACGCCACAGCACCGCAAGGCCTCCGCACCGCAAGGCCTCCTAGGAGTTTGTAGGTGGAGACTCTGCCTGGGTGATAGCACACAGACCTCTTGTGGCCACCTTTTCAGCATAAAGCTCTGCACTGACCTCAGAGAAACCAAACCTCTTCTGAACCACAACACTCAATTCCTGGATCCACTGGCCCAAGAACATTCTGCATCCTGGTGACCAAGATAATGATTTCTGTCCTGGTTGGTGTAACTCAGACCTCACCTATAGAATGGCTATCTTCAGTCAGCTCCCGAGTGAGAAACCCATTCAGTTTAACTTTGAAGATGCCATCTTCCGCAAACTTCCTCTTCTTGGAAATTTGTCCTGCCATCTTGCTGCCGTGTGCCACCTAAAGCAAAGGCATGCGCTCACTGTTAATAACAAGGGTGGAGTTTGGATTCAAAGACCAGTGGTTCCCAGTCACTGGTTGATCATGGCCTTCTGAACAGTCTCCGGGTTAGTGATCTCCAGTCAGTTTTAGATGCATGTTTTCAGTCAGATATTTACAAGTGCAGACAGAGCTTTTAGCGAACACTGTAGATGGCCACCCTGTATCTCCTCAGCCCATGGCTGAGTTTGGCAACAGTTAGGGTAGTTCCTTCCCACACAGATGACAGCTTCCACCACCAAGGGTTGTCAGACTAAAGGCTTTTCCAGCACCACCCAAGCTTTTGGGGAGCCTGAAAGTGGCAAAAAGTTAACATCCCAAGAGCAACTCTCAACCAAAGAAGGAAAGTGTCCCAAAGGACAATTTCCCAACTTCCCCATCTCTCTATGGGATGCTTGGAATGCATTCTTCATGAAGCCTCACACAGCCTCTGTGGGAGTGAGCCAACCCATTACTACTGCATCCTTCTCTGTCTCCCTACCCCATGGCCTCCCTCCCACTTCCTGAAAACACCTCCCAGATGAACAACCAACCCGTACCCAGGTCCTTGTCTCTGGGTCTGCTGTATCCTATGGTACTATTTCATTCATTTGTAACAAGACACACACAAAATACACATTTTACAAAGACAAGATAAATAACATTTAAAATAATATATGTATTAACACAATCGTTTTGCTCTCACCCAAATATTAATTATGATATTCCTAGTGAGTGCCAATGTGATTAATTGTTCTTCATTATTTTCGAAAATCTTGATGAACAATTTGTGAGGCAGCAATTCGGAAGCCTGGTTCCTGATACTTGGCTTCATGGTTTTGATAACTAAAAAGGCACTTCAGAAAGCTATGCGAATCCAAATGGGGAACAGGCATCACTAAATCATGTGCTCACTTTCCAGTCTGTCTACCAACTATAGTTTCTGTTAAAACCCAGCCAGGGAATGCTGGTCTTCCCTGATGTGGGTCAGTGTTCTTGCTCACTGATTGGGAAAAACTGCAATTTCATGTTTTCAACTAATTGGATCAAAGCCCATAGAAATCATGCATTTTGGAAGGTTTAGGTCTGGTTAGACAAGTGTACGTATTTGCCAAAACTCATCAAATTGTACCTCTGAAATGAGTGCCTTTGAAGGTGATTTGCTACTGCTTTTCGGGTAGATGAAAAGGTCAGGTAATTTGTTGGTGCCTTGATGGCTAACAGGTTGCTTCGGGATGTGCCCAGAAAAATTTTCTAGGAAATTCAGGCAGTCCCCTAGATGGTTCTCTGCTGCCTTGAGTGAAGCAGAGTTCTTCTGCCTTGGGGCCTGGGAGGCCTTGCAAAGCAGAGATAAGGCTGGGCCGTTGGGGAACTTAGGGCAGAAATAAATCATCTGTCAGGTATGTCTCCCACAACAGATGCTTCCTTTTGGTGGTGTCAGCCTGACCTGACCCTGGGCTCTGCTTCCCCTTCATACGTCTGCCAAGGCCCCCAGGTAGGAAAGACCACTTGCCTGGGCTATATGAAGAACAGATGGAGGCCTGCCAACAGGGAGCAGGGGACCTTGAAGCACACAGGTTCTCCAACCCCCAAAAATGGGACTCTGAATGTGGCTCCTGCTCTCCTCCTCCTTGCCCACGTCCTCCTCCCCAGCTTCCTGCAGGGAGAAGGTTCACTTTTCTCTGTTACCCCAGCTTCAGAGAAGCTCTGCTTGAATTGAAATGGCACCCTGGACTCATCAATGCAGATTCCCTTCCTCTTGACAAAAATGAGAGTGTCACCCCAGGCCTGATTCCTTGCAGAAGTAAGACAGACTGTGGTCCACTCATCAGCTTTGAACCCTACGAGGCTGAAATAGCTGGTCTGCATTGTCTAAATCTCATGAATTAGCCATTGTTTTGTCCTTTTCACAGACAAGGACATGGAGGCTAAGTTGCTTACCTGAAACCCACAGCAGCTGTGCCTCCTACAGGAGCCCAGTCTTGGGAGGGAGGAGACCAGCGTGATGATGGGGTGGATTAAAAGTTGCCTGAAAAGGCACATGGGGCTTCTAGCAATTAGGAAGATACACATTAAAGCAACCATGAGCTACTATTTCATACCCATGAGATAAGAAAAAACATTTAAGCCTAATGATACCATGGGTCAGAGAAGGTCTGGGGAAACCCTCACACATTGTGGTGGGAATGTAAATTTGGCAATAAAGAACAAAGGCAAAGGTGCTATGGCACTTCTGGATGATTCCTAGAGATGCTTACACATGTGGCCAAGGAAACATGAAGAAGGACACTCACTACCTAGAAATCACACGGTGCCTGGCATCAGGCGTCTATGTGTGAGACAGAAATGGCAAAAAGAAAAATGTTAACTGGTGTTTATGATTTTTATGAATTTATTATTATTATCTGATTTTTAAAAATTATTCAAAAATACACAAACAAAAAGGCAACTTAGCCTGGTGTGAAGTTGTACCAATGGCCCACAAATGTAGGCCACATGCTGACCCCAGACTAAATCTCAATTAGAGCCTGGTTTAGGAAACATGAGACTGGGGTCTCAGAGCCTTCGGAAAGTTCTCAGAGTCTGGAGTTGTCCACCAACCAACAGTCCTGATGTCACCAGAAGGCCGATAGAAACAGGCCAGCTCCTTGCCTGCCCTTGGGGGCTCATGGTCTGGTAGGAGACCTGGGTTGCAGGCCTACACTCAGGTCAAGGGCATCACCCTGTCCATAGAGATTAGAAGTGCATGAAGTGAGGGGCACTTGGGTGGCTTAGTCGGTTGAGTGTCCAACTTTGGCTGAGGTCATGCTCTCATGGTTCATGGCTTCGAGTCCCGAGTCGGTCTCTACGCTGACAGCTCAGAGCCCAGAGTGTGCTTCAGATTCTGTGCCTCCTTTTCTCTCTGCCCTTCCCTCGCTCGCATTCTATCTCTCTCTCAAAAATAAACATTTTTAAATACTTAAAAAGAAACAAAGAAGTGCATGATGTGAACACAACTCCATGTCCTGTGAGGAGTCCCATGGCCCTGCTGCAAATTCCCCTGCTCATCTCTGGTGGAGGTGGTTGGCTTCTGCTAAGCTCTTTATTTTTAACTCTGCATCTTTAGTCCAACCCTCAGTCTCCGCTGCTGCCTCCACCCAAACGTGGATGTCGCATCTGCCCCAAGTTTTCCCCTTCCCACTCCAAGGCATGGGTTATGAGAGATCCATAAAAACAAGTTAGATCCAAGGGCACCTTCATGGAGGAGGTGTCCTTCTGGGCCTCACGGAAGGAGAAGACAGAGGGATGGAGGGTTCCAGAGTCTGGGGAAGGTGCTCGGGCACTCATAAACTCAGAGGTGCAACCACAGCAGGAGTATGCCTGGGGCCATCCGGGGAGAGCCATGGGTACCAGGCAAGAAGGGGATTCTTGCCAGAAGGAGCTTGTATCTTCAGTACTAGTCTGGCATGTAAACTTGCTAGAATATATCAACCTGTGCACACCTGCAACTGTTCATTGAGCCACATGCCGGGCCCTGGATGCCACAATGATGCTCAATGTGTCCACACCATGACCCCCTCTCTCGCAGGGTGACCACGTTTACTCCACTTGTCCTCCCTCACAAATCACAAAGGGGCACCCTGGGGTGACCTGTCAGTCAAGAACCAGAGCCTGATTTCTGTCCACCTTCCTGTCCCACAAGCTGCAGAAGCTGCAAGGCCGTGTCCTGCTGCTGACACCGCACACTACCTCATGTGAGCGTCTAGATTGTACCTCTTCTGTTTCTCTCCTGTCCATTAACCGTGACTCTTTGGGTTGCAAGTGCCAGGAAACACAACTCCAACTGGCTAAGGGAAAAAAAAAAAAAGAAAAAGAGGGGAGACTTATTGGCGCAGGTAACTAGACTTTTGGGCACAGCGGAATTGGGGAGCTCAAGCAATGTCGTCGGGACTTGTTCTCTCCTCTGCGTTAGTCTCTGTGTGTGCTGCGGCCCCAGCCTCTGCTCCCAGGACGCCCCAGCAGAAAAGGGGTTCTCTTGCCTTATAGTTCCAGCAAAACCCCCAAGATTACATCCAGATCACATTCCCACCTGGAAGCCTATCACAGGGACGAAGGGGTGGAGCACTACTGGTAGGCCTGGGTCATCTGCCCACTGTGACTCCAGGGAGTGGAGCAGCCCCCAAACCTTAGAGGCTCAAAGTGGGGGCAGAGGGGCTCTTTGAAGGAAAATGGAGATGCCATTATCTGTAGCAGGAACATGCGTGATGTACAGGAAAAAGCAGTACAACTTCTGCCTCGTTTCTGTGCTCCCCGAGTTTAGGGAGGGTCCAGCACAGGGTCTAGGACATGCTCCTCCTTGGTTTATACAATAGATAGACAGGGAGATGCATGGGTCGGGGGGACAGCGGCTACTATCGCTCTACTGCGTCACTTGGGATGTTTGGCCAGAGCAGGGACCTGTGCCACAGGACCACTGTCTGCCCAGAACTGAGACTCCAGCATGAGAGGCAGGAGGGCAGCGTTCTGGAAAGAGGGACAGGAGAGGGGAAAGCGGGGGTCTGGATGGGACATTAGGATAGGACGAGGGCCAGTAAAGTGAATTGTGAAGCTTGACAGCCTCCTTGACTAGTGAAGCCCTGGGAACTAGCCTTGGGTGAAATTGCCATGCAGGCTTGTGTGGGTGCTGGTCTGGGACCATGCAGCCACGCTTGGAAGGGAACAGGGCAGGGGGAGGTCTCTGCAGAGGGGATTCCCGTATCTGGTGCTGCCTACCTGCTTTGGTCCAGCTCCCGGGCTTGGAATCTTCCACCAAGACTCCTCATAGGCCATAGCCGGAACTCCCCTGGGCCTCTTAGCATCCTTTCCTGACACCTCACCAATGGGAGGAGGAGAAGGTCCACCAGACAGGAGCTTCCCTGCCTTGTCCTACCTGGCTTCGCCCTGGGGATGGGGATGGGGGTGGGGAGGAAACGCCATGGACCCAGAGCACTCTATCCAGCCCTCCATCAGCTTTCCCAAGGCCCCGAGACTCCAGACCTACCCTTCCACCAGGCCTTGAAAAAGTCAGAAAACAAAAGACTGAAAAAAGTCTCTGGATGCAGGAGTGAAATACTGGGTCATGAATATGGTAAGTCATCTTATTAGAATTTGCTGATTGATTGATTATAGACTCGCTAATCCCCTGGATTCAAATGTACCTGGAGAATAGGTGAAAACTTGTGAATTCTAGACAAATATCGTAGGACACTGCCAAACCTGTTTTCTTTAAAGGGACTTATCCGATAATTTTTGGCTTTAAATTCTACATGGATATTTCATAAATATCCCATACATTTAATATTTTAACAATTTTACATCATATCTACAGTACTTTAGTACCTGACTTGTATATTTATGTGACTATTGTTAGAAGTGACTAATTGGGTTTGATTAGCTCCATCATTAATATTCTGTCCATAATTTAACATGCTTCAATAAAATACCCTAAAGCAGTGTAATGATTAGATTTCAGGAATATGTGTTTTGCAATTAAGTTCCTCTTGATTTTGATATGCAGATGAAGAAATGGTGGTCTCATTTAAAAAAAAAAACTGCCCTTATTAACTCAGCAGTATACTCTGAAGATTAGGTAAGAAATCCAAGATTTTCTCTTTGTATATGCTAGTTAAAATGTATTTCAATCAAGCCTATGTGGGCAAATCAGATTTGATTAGTTTAAGTTCACAGTCATTCTATCTAAATGAATAATGTGTCACCTAACATTGCAAAAATTTGATTAATAGTTTATCAGTTAATTAAAAACGGGGTTTAATTTTTCTTTTTTAGGAAAATGCAAGGTAGATATTCCTTGTGTTCATCATAAATGCAAATTATTTCAGCTTGAATCTATTGTTCCTTTTTTGCTTCTTAGCCAACTGGCGAGAAAAATAAAGCTCTTGGAAATATCTCTGGGAGGGAGGAGCAGCGAAACTTTCTTTGCTCCCACGGGTGGCTGTCGCCTGTGTCCGGGCTGGGAAGTTTGTTCCAGAAGGAGCGGCTTCCCTGGCTTCTCCAGGCATTTCAGCCCCGTCTCTCCCAAGCCCCATCCCCCTGCAGCCTTTGGCCACAAGACTTTTCCAAATGACAACTTTTTTCACCTTGTTCAGTTTGTCTGTGGGTCCAAGCCAGGAAGCCAAAGGAGTCACTTTCCCCAGGAACCTGAGATCCAACACTAGAGCAAAGGGAACCACCAGGTCACTACTGTCCTCCTAGGGACGGGCTCCCCACAAGCAGTCATTAGAGCCTCAGGGTGCCTCCCTCGCCCTGGGTGGCTCCTTCACTGAAAGGCTGCTGGGTAGACTGAGCCAAGGGTGGTTCTTCCAGGCACTGTCCATGGGAGGCTGGCACTGTGAGGCAGGGAAGCGGAAGGAAGGAGGCCAGTCCAGAGTGGAGGAACGCACACAGTCCTACCGCGGGGACCTGGGACACAGCCCATCCGGAGGACAAGGGAACTGGGCTATTTATCCACAGCTTCTTTTGTCATCGACTGGAGGCTATTCCCTGAGTTGCAACAGCTGGCACTTCCCACCTGTTCTGCACACAGGCGCAGCAGGCCCCCTCGGCCAGGCCATCTCGGGTCCCCAAGCAGAGTGACAGGCACGGGCTCAGCTGCATGCAGGGAACAGCGAATGCTGAAGGGCAGGGGCAGGGCATCCCCAGAACTTCCCACAGGGGTCCTGAGCTGACCGTCTGTCCCGTCCATCCACCCAAATTCACTGTTAGCTCTGGGAGCACCTGCCATCGTCAGCATTTGTCAAGAACAACAAATGCTCATCAGGAAACAACCTTGCCCCAGGCACAATTGTAGGTGCTGTGGCTGCAGCTGTGAACAAATCTGGCCAGGTGAGGGACAAGAGAAAGTCTTGATGGCCGAGGATAGAGAGAGAGAGAGAAGGGAGCCAAGTGGAAATGACATGGGGAGCAGGAGGTGGGCAGGTCACTGCAGCCAGGCTGTCAGACTGCCACCCCCAGTCACCGCAGAGTTCTGCACACGTCAGTGTTACCCTGAAGGCCCCCGGAATCACCCACGGCACAGCATGTATAGTTCCAGGCTCCCAGTTCTGCGCAGTAAAACTTATGTGTGCTCGAGTTTAGGAAACTCCAAGCTGGACCAAAGGATGTATGGGCATTCGAGCCACTCTGCATAAAGATCAATTCCCTGGGAACAAGCCGGGATGGATTCCCCGCCAGCCTGATGCTCCCTGTTCTAACATAGAGCCCTTCTGGCCCCATACACTCAAAAAGATGGGTATGTTGTGGCAAGGAGGGAGGTGATAATGCCCGAACAAGCACTTGGCCCACAGTTGTACTTGGGTAAAGCAGGCTGGATTTGGAGCTAAATCTTGTTTGATCAGACTCACAGCCTTCACGGTGCAAAGAGTCTCTGTCACCCGCTGGCATTCCTGTTGTGGCTGCGCTGGAAAGCTACCTCTCTGGACCTGAATCCTCTTCTCAGAACCCTTCTGGAAGCAGCCCCCAGCCTGGGTTTAGGTTCCGTAGTGGGCGTGCAGGTCAAATATGCAACTGAGGCACGCCTGGGCCTGACTGGGGTGACATGCACTGTTGTTCTGCATTGGGGGTGGGGGGGTGCCGAAGCAGGTGCTGGCATTTTAAAGACCCCCATCCCCCAGGTGACAGCCATGCACATCCAGGATTGAGGAACCCAGGGGCTAGGTGGGGGTCCTGGGAAGAAGATGAGAACCAGATTCTGACCCTGCCGGCCAGGAACTTCTTGGCTGAGCCCCAAGACACCTGTAGAGCAGATCATGCAGACAGAGAACACCCCAGGTCCCAGGGAGTCAGGGAGAGGGCCAACCAAGGAGGAAGCAGGTGTAGAAGCTGGAGCTTCCTGCCACCACAGGAGCTGGGTGTTGGCTAGATTTGTAAAACTGAACTCCTGTCACTCAATCCCAGGGAGCATGGGGACACACTGGGAATAGAAACTTTTCAGAGTCATTTAAGATGCTGGTCGTTTTATTTTATTTTTTATTTTTTTTAAGCTTGTTTATTTATTTTGAGGGAAAGTGTGTGAGCAGGGGAGGGGCAGAGAGAGAGAGAGAGAGAGAGAGAGAGAGAAGGAATCCCAAGCAGGCTCCATGCAGTCAGCGCAGAGCCCAACGTGGGGCTTTAACTCACAAACTGCGAGATCATGACCTGAGCCGAAACCAAGAGTTGGATGCTTATCGAACTGAGCCAGCCAGGAGCCCCGAGCTGCAAGTCATTTTAAATCATCCTCCCCAGGCTCTTGGACAACCCTGGGGTGACTGGGGAGGATGGGGTGCTTCCCAAGGAGGCCAGTCCAGCAACAAGTCCATGGCCTGCCTGATGTGGCTGCTCCGGCTGCCCCCCCCATGGCCCCTCCGCACACAGCTGTGCAGGGCACCCCACCTGCTTCCTCCCTGCAGCCACCCAGCACCCTAGCATGCTCCAGGGAAATGCAGCTTCCCAGCTGGGCACTAGCCATCCTCCGGACCCCCCAGCCCTTAGTCTCTGCCTCTGCCCAGGCTGGAAGTCAGGGATATTTCTGTTCTTCCTATTTATGGGATATACGAATACCCGAAGACAGGGCCTGTTAAGGGCAGGCTAGGGCAAAGGGAAGGAGAACCTTTTCTCCCAGGCCATCCATTCCTGATGAACATCATAGTGTTGCCACTGTGTCCAGTGAGGGTTTCCAGGGAGTCTCTGTGTGTCTGTTGAAAACCACTGAATTGCTTTATGTAAATGTATTCAGTTTACCTTAACTTGTGTAACCTTGCTTTGGCATTTTGTTATGACAATATACTGGACGCTTGCACAAGTGGAAGTGGCCCAGGCTTCTCCTGACCCTTGGGAGGCCCAGGCTTGAGGGCCATGTCCTAGAGAAGACTCTGGGTAGAAAGAGGAACCCTACTGGGAGGAGGCAGTAATTATGGCACAACAGGCACTGGGTGTCAGCGCCTCCGCATGGACCAGCCAACTCCTATGAACTTATCCGGTCCTCACGAAAACCTGATGAGGTCACAGCTATTCATGTTATCAGTACTTTATAGCTGAGGAGCCAGAGGCACAGAAAGGTTAAGTAGCTCCACCAAGGTCACATAGCTAGCAATGGGCAGAGGCAAGATTCAAGCACAGACAGCTCGTTCCAGAGCCCAGATGGTCATTCTTGCTGCTTTCCCATCTCCAACGTCACAGCGGCAACCTCTGTTTATCCAATCTCCTGCAGAGATTTTCACATCTCGCAAGCAAGGAAGGAACTACTATTCCCAGTTTACTGATGAACAAAATGAGCTAAAGAGACTTCCCGGTGTCGTGTCCTGGTTCCCTGTCTAGGGCACCTGTCTCCCATCCTTGGGCTGTCTGCCCTTTGTTCACAGCTCCCATGAACTCAGGTGCCTCATTTTCTAGCATGCAGCAAAGGCCCATACATATTCAAGGGCCGGACCCCCTGCTGTTGGCAAGATGAGAGAAGACAAATTGTCAGTGTTGTGTGTGTTGGGGTGCCTGCGCACGTGTGTGTGTTTAAAGAAAGATCTCTAAAACTCCCCAGTAACAAACTCTGATGACATCATCTCTCAGGCAAGTTCAGGAAGGGCTCTGAACATTTTGAAAATCAGGATTTTGTGCGTGGGGCCGGTGGTATGTGAGTGGCTGTGTGTAGCTGTGTTTTTCAGAGCAAGTTTTCCTGTATGAAAACAGTATCAAGAAACCCCATATGTCAGTGTCTAGACATTTAGAATTTGGACTATTTCTGCTTCAACAGGAACTGTCTGGAAAGATGGCAGACTGGACCAGCTTATTTCTGGGGAACGGGGCTGGAGTGACATGAGAACGGCCAGATTTAAAGTCGAAACCTCATTCCTCGCCTCCAGAGCCCTGGCTTTCAGGGTTGCCTGGCTCCTGCAAATGGCAGAGACTGGCTCCCCATTGGGAGCCTGGCTAACGCAGCCTTCATCAGGCGTCATAGATTCCAAGTACTGGCCCACATGTGCAGGAGAGGGAGCTGGGTCTGGTCACTAGCTCCCCATCTACTGGCCAACACAGAAGGCAGGGGGCGTGGAGCCCCTGCAGCCTCCGGGCTCCACTGCAGCTGCTTACAGAAAGACCTCCCTCTACAGATGGGGCCCTGAGGAGGCCCAGTGTGAGCTTCTGAGGGCATCATCAGTCCTGCATCTGTGGCTCGAGGCGCTAAGCCGGGTGGGCCTCGCTCTCCTGGTTGGCTGGTCCCAAGACTAGGTAAAGGCCCTTCTCCCTGCTGGCGGGCCAAGTGCTGATGAAGGGTGGCAGGTAGTTTGGGGGAAGTTAGCAAAGCGGTTTGGTATTTCTGCTAACATGGATTGAATTCCTATTAGTCATTTATACACCACTCACTCATCAAATGCCTTCTGAGCACCAAGCATGCACAAAGCCCAGTGCTGGGCCCTCGGTGGTAAAGCAGGAAGAAGGACAGCATCCAGACACACCAGGTCCCTGCCGTCCAGGAAGCACAACCGGGCAGGGAGGCCGAGAACGCGTGCTCTACAGACACTGGCACGGGCAGCTGCTACCTGCTGTACTGGAGGCAAAGCTGCGGAGGAGGCAGAGGAGCCCCGAGCCCAGGGCGGGGGGCAGCCATGGGGAGATGGCCTCACTGTGGGCCCAGGTGTCGACAAGCCCCCCCACGCCTCACAAGAGTTTTCTCAGGTGCAGGAAGTGTGCTTGGGCAAAGTCAAGGACCTTGCCCACACCGCTCACCACTAAGTGGTAAGGCTGCAGTTCAGACCAAAGCCTAATGGCCTACGCCTCCCCTCCAGCTAGAACCAGCCTCATGTGCGGGGCCCCTGGGGCCAGCCGTGAGGTGTGAATAGCACATTTAGAGACCACTGAGGTGGCCCCTTGGGATAAAATCAACCCTCCTTTGTTGATAACGTCATGCTGGATGGGTGCCAGGTCATTCACTGGGCTACTCTGCCCACCACACTAACCCCAGACCTGAAACTGGGCACTGCACGTAGGACACTTGGACACTCACAAGCCATTTCCTGTGGGGGAGAAGCATTATTAGTCACCTGTCATGCAGAGCAGCCCTGTGCCAAATGATGCAGTTTAGACCAGAGGCATCACAGCCCACCTCTGCCCCAGGGACCCAGGGAGCTGCCTTTCTCCCTGGGGAGCTGTGACCAGAGAGCAATCAGCAGATGAACATGACTGAACAGTGAACAGAATTCCCCATTCTCCCACTTCTACATGTCTCTGAAATCCCCTGTGTTTCAGCCACAAGAGTTTACCCAGTGAGCATGTCCACCCAGCAGGCTTCATGTCTTCTCAGTGCTCTGGGCTCTGGGTCTGGTCTGCACAAGGACACTCCACACCACAGCTGTCTGGCGGCCTGGGTCCACCCCTCACCCCACAGCACTCCGCCCACCCGATGCCCAGCCTTGTGGTAACAGCCTCAGGCCCAGTCGGCAATGCTGCGCTTCAGCACCAGGGCCAGGGCCCGACCCCCTCACGTTCACCCACACGGTCATGCCACGGATGTTTCCTGAGGGTCCTGTGTGCCAGTCCCTGACTTAAGTGTAAGGCGAAAAACAATAAAAGTTTCCATCTTCTGAGAACTGAACAACTGAAGAGACAGCAGTGAATCCAGTAAACAAAAAACCACTTACAAAAAACAATGGTAAAGGGTGATAACTGCTGCGTAGGAAAAGAATGGGGCACCCTGAGAGAGAACACCGCTGGAACTCAAGTCACACAGGCTGTCAGGGAAGCCTCTGCTCGGGCTGTGTACACCAGGTGCCTCATAGATGCTCATAATTTGGTGGACATGACTAAAGGTTATAGAGGAAAGAGGACAAGACAAGACAGGGGAAAGGGGCCCAAAGTGGGGCAGCAGGATCAGAACAGAAAGAGAAACCCTGGCATGTGAACCCTCTGCAGAGATGCAGAACAAAAGCCCAAGTTGAAGGTGGCAAATGTGGCCCTGAAGCAGGTCGGCTGGCCCAGGGGATGAAATGCGTCTCACACCCTGGGTTCTGAGATCACTGGTGGGGGTGTCAGACCCAGCAGGAAGTGGGGACTTAGCTCACTGAAGGAGCTGTGCCATTTATGGAACACTTCTGGCTGTAAAACAGGAAGCCAGGGCATTACCAACACTCCTGAGCTGCAGCCCTGAGCACTGAGCCCAAGGTGCCAGCTCTGCCTCCTCTGGAGACGGACCCAATGACAAGCTCCCTGAACCACAGGCAGTGGCTGGGCACAGTGAGAGAGAGGCAAGATGGGAGGGTCCCCATAATGCCTGTCTGCAAGATCCAGCAGGCTCCAGATCCAGGGCACACATGGGACACCGGGTCCCAAGTTCTCATGAGAGGCTCAGCAGTCCAGTTTCTTCTCCTCTTCCCACTCCTCCTCCTAAAAGTAACCTCTACCACCAACGTAAGGCTCAAACTCAAGACCCTGAGATCAAGAGTCTCATGCTCTATTGACTTAGCCAGCCAGGCACCCCTGTCTGGCTTCCTTCTCAAGACAATTTCTCCCCGAAGTCAAAATGGCCATAGCCCCAGGCTAAGCTTCAGCCCAAGAGTATTTCATGAAGCATTTCCTGGCAAGTCCTGAGACAAGTCTGACTGCCCTGGTTTGGTTGTCTCCTGGGGCACAGGCAGGCTCCACCCAGATTGCATGGGGTTCCCGGAACGGTGGGTCCCAAAAGAAAATCAGGTACCTTGGACAGAGGGAAGAACAGGGCTGTCTACCACAGCAGGGATAAGAGATATATATGCTAAAGGAAAGCAAACCACAGTGGAACGGAATAGCGTTAGGGTGCAAAGGTGGAGGGAGGCCCCAACAGGTCAGGAAAGAGGTCATGGAAGGGTGACATTCGGATGGTTTTAAAGACCATGGTTTTAAAGTTCTTGTGAAGGGTAACCACTTGGCCGTTTTCTGCCCTGTTCTTTCTGTCTCCTGCAGGTGCCTTTTTCTTAATTACACCCAGAGAGCACAGGAAAGTGGATGCCAGCGATATTTATTTTCTGCTCTGAGCCCGACACAGGTAACTCACCAGGGGCATCTTTCTTAATGAGGGAAGAAAAATGTCAGAACAGCGATCAGCCGCGATGCACCCAATGGACTTAAAAAATAAGCAAAAATAACATGAAAATTCATTTTGCATTAGCTGGCTGTATATATCATCCCCAGATAGGGGGAGCAGAACATTCTCTGTGCCGTGGTGAGATCTGTTACTAGGAGTGACCTCACAAGGGGACCTGCCTCATAGAGGGGTTATTTATTAGGGGGATTATTTTATTCCATTTAAAACCAGAGCTGAAGTTGGAGGTCTGGGCCCACATCTGTCCCTCCCCCTGCTGTCTGAGGTCTGCATCCTCGGCCCCCAGCTGGGAGGCCCCACCTTCCTTTTGAGGTTTTACCTTTTATGTACATGGATGGGGCACAAGTTGCTGTCACTTAACAGCCCCCCCTGTGATCTCACATCACCCCTAAGCAAGCCTGGGGTTAGGGATGTCTCCCCCATTTAACAGAAGAGGAAATTAAAGCTTAGACGAGTTTATGCATTGTATCACACAGTACACAGGGTACATGTCTGTATTTGTCAAGAGCAGACACTAAATCCTTCATTGTTGTATATACAACCGGGGTCTCACGCAGGGCCCGAGTGCAGTGGCCCTGGGTGCATTCTGTCAAGTGACTGTGTGAATGGGTGGTGGGTCCAGCCCCCATCTGCTGTGACTCCTTGAGCGCAGGCCCCCCACAGCACGTGTGCAGGCTGGGCACCCAGGGGGAGCTCTCATTAGGACTGTGGGGCCGTTAGAGGTTCTACAACTCCTCCTCCCTAATTCCAGGCCAGAGCGGCAAGAAGGATGAAAGGAAGTGGATGAGGAAGTCCTTGAAGTAATAAAATGAAAGCAGCCCTGATTGGCCTCATTTAGAGCAGTGCAGAGGAGGAAGAGCAGAGAGTCACATGAAGCCGGTCTCCAGGGCCAGGTTGCTCCCCCTCCTCTAGCATTGGCAGGCGACCGTGGGGAGAACTATTGGAACCCCCTACAACTCCATCAATTGGGAAAGGGGCATGGCACCCGCCCGCCCTCCTTCAGGGCACAGGAAATGGGGAAGATATAGCTGGAGGAAAACAAAGAGAAGGGGAGTCAGTCCGAGATGCAGATGGTGAGGCTATCAGAGAAATAATGACTGGTACAAGGAGAGACAGAAGGTGGGGAGCGAGGTAGAGAGGTCCCAAGAAAGGGACAGGGAGCTGACCATCTCCTCTTCTGCACCCTCCCTCACCTGCTCTGACTACCTCCCCCAGCAGGTCCCCTGCATGGACACATCCACACATAACTCTGCCTTGTGGGTGAGTTTGAGCTTGGGGAGCACTGGCATGGACCGGGGAGTGGTTGGGTGGCCATTCCCCAGGCTTCTCCTCCCAAGATCACCTCCCCTGTCGGATGGCACTCTCCACCTCCAGATTCAGGTGGCTTCTCCTCTCTGGGCCCTGCAAACCAGGGTGGGAAGAGTCCCCCCCACCCCCCATTACCAGACCCAGAGTGCCATCCCTCCTTCCTGGGCTCTCCTTTGTAAAGATGTCCCTTCATTAAGCTCTCCCTGAATGGCCTGAACGAGCATGCCACCTGCTTCCTGCCAGGTCCTGGCTGACACAGGGACATCCTGGGCTTCTAACTCTGAGGAAGAAAGGGACCTGTATGTGGACAGAAAGGACCTTGCCTCTGATGTGAAAGTCTTGTACTGCCCTCAAATGTCAAAGAGCCAGGCTGGGAGGGGGGTCCTTGGGAACAGACCACCGCCTCACTCGGAAGCCAGCAGCCAGAACAGACATCTCGCAAGGACCCAGCCTCCTCCATGCACCTGGGCGCCCACACTGGCTGTTTCACGGATGTGTCTCTGGGCTCTGCTGCACCTGTCCCCACAGGACGGCCGTCAAGATAAGTAAAAAAGCCTCTGCTGACTGTGCGTGCCAGTGTCCAGACTCCAGGGTCTATTTTTAGAATGTAGGACAACTTTCTCCCAGAATAGACAAGACACGCTAATCCAGGAGGGAGGCCTGGGAGAGATGAAGACATCGAGTCTAGATATGAATTAGCCGTGAGTATATTATTTGAAGAAATGTTGAACAGCTAGGCAAATATTTGATACCTTTGAATTGGAGCCCGCGTTTTCACAGGCAGAGCGGCAGCGGCTGCTTGAGAAGTCCCCCTCCCTCCCTGCTGGCGTACCTGGCTGTCACGCCCGGTTCTATAGGCCCCTTCTTCCTGCCTCCTGAGAAGTAATTAAAGCTCTGTGCCTGGCGGAAGGTGCGTGAGACATGCCTCACTCACACCCCAAACCCGAGTCTCGGGGACAGTGCCTCATGCGTGAATGGATCCAGACGGCTCTTTCGCTTTTTAAGGAAAGTTTATTTTCCTTAATTACTCCACCACATTACTAAAGGGATGAGGCATCTACTTCAGTGAGGCCTTTGTGGAAGGGGGTCAGAAATCATGACCCCTGATTTGGACCCCCTGGTCTGTGACCCCTGGGAGGGAGTGAAGAAGAGCCACCCAGACGCCTGTAGCTCAGGAAATAGGCCCTGTCCACAAGGCTGCAGACAGAGCCTCCGGTTTTCGAGCAGCCGCTGGGAGAGTCTTTTCATTCTAACAGGGAATTAACCTCTGGGCGCTTAGGAGGCGGAAGGCCCAGCGGACCTTTGACACCAGGTGCACCTGTCTGCATAGAGGTGGCTCCCTCTTTACCCTTGTTACCTTATACCTGAGTGGGAGGTCGGAATTGGCACCCCCGGTTTACGGAAAATCCCTGATATGGCCAACGTTGAGCACTGGTGAGAGGGTGAGAGAGTGGGAGACAGAGAGAGAGAGAGAGAGAGAGGGAGAGAAGAGGGAGTCTGAGTAGCTGAGAAGCAGTTTAGGATTTTTTTTTTTTAATTTATGTAAACTCAAGTTAGTTAACATACAGTGTAGCATTGGTTTCAGGAGTGGAACCTAGTGATTCATCACATACATACAACTCCCAGTGCTGATCACAACAAGCGCCCACCTTAGTGCCCATCACCCATCTAGCCCACCCCCCAGCCACCTCCCCTCCGGCAACCCTGTTTGTCCTCCGTATTTAAGAGTCCCTTGTGTTTAGGGATTTTATAGGAGAAACAGCTAACATTTACTATGCTTTTTGCCATGGGCCTGGGGCTTTTCCTGCGTTTGCCCAGGCAGTACTCTGCAAAGGCTCCCTGCAAGGCACGCACTTGTTTCGTCCTCTTTTACAGACGAGAAAATGGTTCAGAGAGCGAAGGGTCCTGCTGCAGGATACCCGGATGAGGTGTAGCAAGTCTGATTCTACAGCCTAGCGCTGGCACCAAAGCCAAGGCGCCAACCACTGCACCACACTGCCTCTCTCCGGACCCCAATCTGCTGGGCGCATCCGGAGCCGCATAGGTGGCAGAGGCGTGGGGCTTCCTGGCTGCGTTGTTCGGCGGTGAGAGGCTCTGGGGCGCTGGAGGATTCGTGAACCCCCGCCCCCGCCGCGCCCCGGGCCCCGCCGCCCCGCTCTGCGCGCAGCTGCCGGGGCGCCGCCACTAGATGGCAGCAGACGCCTTGTGATCGCGCCGCCGGAGGGAGCGCACGGCGGGGCCCTAGCGCAGGCCTGAGGGAGCCCACCCGCGGAGCAGGCCCACCTCCTCTGGCCGCCTGCCGGCCTTTGCCATCCGTGGCGGGTAACTCAGGCCTCCGAGGAGTCGGCCCCGAACCACCCGCCCAGTCCTCGGGCCGCCCCCTCGGGCGGCTGTTCCAGGCGCGGGCGTGTCGACCCGCTCGGCGGAGGCCCGGGAAGTTGGACCACTTGAGCAATCAGCCCTCTGGGGCAGCGGGCGCCGGGCCGCCCCGGGGCTAGAGGAAGAGAGCTGGCCAGCCCGTTCACGTGCCTGCGGCTTCGCCCCGCCCCGAGGTGGGAGGGGGCTGTCACCGCACTCGACCGCGAGGAAACTGGCGGCTCCAGGGTCCTGGCAAGAACGCACCGATGGTAGATGGCAGAGCGGGAGCCTGCGCGGGTCTCCCGGCTCCAAAGCCCAATCCGGGCCCCGCTCCCGATGGCGTCCATCACACCCGACGGCGCCCAGAGCCTGGCTGGAGCTCTAGACATGATGCATTCGGCCAAGAGTGGGTGCAAGGCCTCGTGGGCAAGTCACAGGCACTTTCTGAGCTGGGGCGAGGTGGGGTGCTTTGAGGAGGGGGCTGCAGAGCTAGGGAGGGAGGGCCGGGCTCCCGCCTCGCAGCTGTTGGAGAGAGCCTCAAGTTTGCCATCGAAAGCAATGCGCATTAAGACGACGAGGACCGGGAAGCCAGAATCCTCCGTACGAGGGGAGGGGGGCTGAATCGGGGCGGCTGGGGCTAGCATGTCTCCCCCCCCCCCCCCAGACACACTGCAGACAAGACGCGAGGAGCTCAGCCCGAGGATTTGAAGGAGGAGGGGGGGGGGGGGCACCGGAGAAAGCTAGGAGGCTGTCTGGCTCCTGCTGAAGCCTCTAAGGAGCTAGAAATAAAGTGAACGATCTGTGTAAAAGCCGCTAATAAGAATGACTTCCTTGGGCCACGCCATAAAAAGCCCACCTGGCCGTGCGCACTTGTGCCCAGCCCTCACCTTGTGCCAGGCTGCACGCAGGAGGGAAGGTCAGCTCGTGTGCCAGGGCTGGGCAGGCCCACCCAGCAGCTGTGAGCTGCCCACCTGGCCTCTGACTATCCCAGCTCAGGCCCCATCTGCGGCCGCCCGTCGGGGCAGGGGCAGAGGCTGAATTAACTGGTTGCAAGGACCAGCCCACTGGACCAGCCTAGTGAGTCTTTCTGGGACAGGCATTAGGCACCAACTATGTGCACTTTACTGACCCACACGTTTATTTGGGAGTCCTTAGAAAAAGAAAGATGAAAAACAACGAAGCAAACCAAAAACAGTGAAGGGAAATAAGGGGGGGGGAAGTATTTTGAGTGATGTGGAGGGGAATCAGCCTCAAACCCCATTCCTGGCTCTCCCACCTACGTCCTCTGCAAGACCCTCTACCTCTCTGGGCCTCCCTGGATAATCAATCCACTAAGTGGGAATATTAATTCGTACGGACAGGATTGCTATGGGCATTAAAAGGAAGCGTGGGAGTCGGTATGGGATTGGAAGGGGTTTGAGGACCCACCATTTTGCTCTCAGGGTGGCTGACCCAGCAGGGACTGCCCCGGAGCATCACTGCCTTTTCTGCCCTCTCCCCTCTGCTCCCTTCTCCTTCCCCTTCCCTCCCCTCCTCCCTTTACTGTATTTTATTTGGCATATTTCATTGTTTTTATTCGTTCTTTTTCTAAGGACCTTAGCGTGATGCTGGCTCAGCCTACACTCTGCTCTCTCCTGCTGTCCCACCCACAGTCCTGTTCATTCTGTGCCCATGTGGGATGCGGGCTCTTGAGCCCCTAGATCTTTAGCTCAGTCAACGGGGTCTACCTCTTGGGGAGAACCCTGATCAACACCACTTCCCAAGCTCCTGCAAATAGGAGACAAAGGCCAACAACTCAATAGACAAATAGGCAAAGGCAGGACCAGATAGTTCACAGAAAAGGAGCTGCAGATGTTGAAAGACCCTCAACATCGCTAAGTGTCAGTACCTTCGAGCGAGAACAGCACCCACGAGGGTGACAAAAATTCAAAGGAACAATAGCATTTGGAGCTGGTGAGGTTGTGGGGAATTAGACACCTGTAGAGGTCATTACTGGTGTGATGGTGAATTGCTACATATTTTTGAATCGTGCATTGTTTATTACAATTTCTAAACGTCTGTGGCAGCAGATTTTTTTTTTACATGTTACCCCATGTTTTATTTCTCTCCACCTGTTATTCCCTCCCTCTTCCGATTCCATTTGTCCTTCCTCCTCCACCCCTATCCAATGAGGGCAGCTTTGCCATTCTTCCCTCATTAATTCAGGAGAGGAGTCAGGGTCTGAGGTCGGCAGGGGAGACTGCAGGTATTTTTACAGCTCTGGGCTTTAAAAACCAAGCCCTTAAGTAAACAGAGAAGGTGCTTGGCCCAGAGAGAACATTGAAGAAACATTAGGAGGTCAGGAAGAGATTTAAGGAGAAGGAAGCTCCCCTCCCAGCCCATCACTCTGCCCTTCAGAACAGATGTCCCTGGGCTGGGGTCCAGATGAGGGGCCTGCAGGGAACAGAGAAAAACGGCAGAGGATGTGACAAAGGCCAAGACATTGGCCCTGAGAGAGCAAAGAAGAACTGCCAGGTGTCTGTGCCTTTCTGGGGTAGGCAGGCCCTCTCCTGAGATGTGGGGCTCTGTCGATAAGGTGGCAACAGGTCCCCGGAACTGCCGTAGCCCAGCCAGAGAACTGCCTGGGCTGCAAGGCCAGCCCCAAACCCCCATCCTTCTCCCCACCCTCTCCCCCGCAATACAGAACCAGGAGAGAGAACCTGGGCATTATTTGGGGAGATCCAAACTTAGACTCACACCCAGAAGAAGGGGGAACCCCAAATTAACTAAGATTACTAGTCTACATGAAATTGAAATAAAGTTTTAGTAGAAAGATCTTGTTCTTTCTTGTGCATCCATGGGTCTCAGCTCCAGCACAGAAGTCTTCTCAACCCAGTAACCCCACTCTCCAAAATCTACTGAAAATATCAGCATATAATGACATCTGGGCAAAGATATTTCCTGCATCATTGTGTGTAAGGCAACAAAACTGGAAATAAGTCAAGTGTCCATCAATATGGGTAAATAAGTGGTGCTATAAAGAAATATTTTTACATGCAAACGCTAATTTTTTAATTTAAAAGATATTTTGATAAGATCTGAGATTCCAGATAAATATATCAAAAACAATAATTTTCTCAATGCCCACAATAAATGATTATGAAAAGAAATGGAGGTGGGGGTAGAATCCAAGCACAATGTTCACAAAATCCAAAAAACAACAGGGAATAAATTTAATAAGAAAAGTTCAGCATTTATAAGGAGACAGCTTTTAGGGATGACTGGGTTGCTTGGCTGGTTAAGCGTCTGACTTCGGCTCAAGTCATGGTCTCGTGGTTCACGAGTTCGAGCGCCGCATCAGGCTCTGTGCTTACAGCTCCGAGCCTGGAGCCTGCTTCAGATTCTGTGTCTCCCTTTCACTCTGCCCCTTCTTGGCTCACATTCTGACTCTCTCTCCCTCTCAAAAATAAATAAAAATTAAAAAATTTTATAGGAAGACAGCTTTTAGATCTTCTTAAAAGATTAAAAGCATTAGGGGTGGCTGGGTGGCTCAGTCGGTTAAATGTCCGACTTAGGCTCAGTTCATGATCTCATGGTTTGTGAGTTCGAGCCCCACATTGGGCTCTGTGCTGACAGCTCGGAGCCTGGATCCTGCTTCAGATTCTGTGTCTCCCTCTGTCTCTACCACCAGCCCCTGCTCCCACTCTGTCTCTCTCTCAAAACAAAAACAAAAACAAAAACAAAAACAAACATTTAAAAATATTTAAAAAAATAAAAAATTAAAGGCATTCCTTGCAAGGTATATAATGTTTCTAGATAGGATAACTTACTATAATAAAATTACATTTCAAAGTAATTGGAATTACACTTGTCTTTTATGTATGCCACTTGTTTCATTTTCTTCTATGCAGAAGCTAGTATCTGAAGGATAATGGAATATCAGGCCACCTTCCTAAAGGCAGAATTTTGTTTGCTATTCAACTCCTTTATGATTGGGGTCAACTTAGATTTTTTTCTGCCTATAATTGAGTAAATTTTGACAATCTATCTTTTTCTAGAAATTACCCATTTTCTTTTAGATCACCAAGTTTGCCTTAAAGATGCATACCATGAGGTCTGCACTTGCAACTGCTTGCTCATTTTTAATGATATTTTTTGCTTTTATTCTTTCTTTCTTTTTCCAAAATTAAACTTGAACCTATTTAATTGGTTTTTAAAAAGGGCCATATTTGGGTTCATTTATCTTTATATTATTTTCAATTTTCCATCTCATTATTTGCAAATTTGCCTTTAATAATTCCCTCCTACTATGTGAATATGTGTGGTGTGATTTTTGTGTGGTTCTTTTTATAATTTCTTAAGTACATAAGTGGGATTTTTCACATTATTTTTTAATATTAAAAGATTTTTAATATTACTACATATTATAGTAATCTTTCCTAAAAATTTTCATCTGATTTTAACCCATCCCTTAGGTATTGGTAAGAAATGTTCTTCATAATTCCTTTTTTTGGTCCAGGTAACTTGGAAGAGATTGTTTAGTTGGAATACTTGGGAAAGTATTACAGGTTTGTTTTCTTTGACAATTTCTTGAAGGGATTATTTTTTAAAAATTGTTGCTTTTTCTTTCAACGATATATAATCAGAGAATGTGACATATAAAAAAAATTTATTTCAGTGGCATTGTCTAAGGGTTTGCTTGTGGGCAAGCACATGACTGATATTCACAACTGTCCACAAGACATGGGAGAAGAGTGTGAGTTCTCCATTTACAGAGTAAAACCTGTAATAATGAACTCTATTATTAAATCTTCTATATATTTGTCTACTAAGATCTATTATTTTCTGGAAGACATACAGGACCTCATCATTATTCAAGAACAATTGTACTAGAGGAAAAAGGAAAAGAAAACACTTAAAGTCAATCCACTTGGGATATGGGCAACATTTCATGCAAAAAGTAAAAAAGAAGGTTTTGTTAGCATTATATGGTGAGAAATAACACCAAAAATTATGAAAAAAAGACATTTATTTCATGTGATATTTACCAAAATGTAGGTTATAATTGCAATAGTAATGTAATAGTTTTAGAACAAACAAATATAAATCAAGTGTACTTTCCCATGTGTATGTTGTACTTGAATGAAAAGTTTGCTTAAAAACAATAAATCTAATGTTGACTTTTTGGAAGTATAATTTTTCCAATAAAATTCTGTGATAGCATGACAAGACACCCTTCACTTCACATTTGACGTTTGCAATGCTATTATGTTTTGCAAAAGGTAATTGATGGCTTCAGCTATCATCCTAAGGGTCTCTCTTAATCCTTTGCTATTTGTATCAGTCAGGATTGCATTTGACAGAAACCCAATTTAGCAACTTAAACAAGCTAAGAGCTTATTTTTCTCATATGCCAAAAACTCTAAGGGCAAATAGACGTGCTAGGGTGCTACTGCTCAAAGAAAGCATTGCAGACGTGGCTCCTCTGGCTTCTTGCTCTGTCATCCTTGGGGTATTTCTTTCTTCCTAGAATTCTCAAGAGGGTTGCTGCACCTCCAGGCATCATATCCATGTTGCAACTCGAAGAAGAGGGGCACAACTCAGTGCAAAAATGTTCGTGCCAGCTTAGGTTATCCCTTATTCATCAGGAAGACAATAACTTTCACAGAAACCCCACAAGTAGACTTCCATATCTCATTGGCCGAAATGTCACATGGCTACTCCTAGTTTCAAAGAAATCTGGGACACGGAATTTTTAACTGAGCCCACATCACCATGTTGAACAAAACTAGATTGATGTCAGTAAGAAGAGAATGGATATTGGGTGGCAATTAACAGCTTCTGTCATAACAATCAAACCATTTTCTTTTGAAATACTCTTTTTTATTTTTGGTAAAATTTCTCCTGTCTATTGTTTACTACTCTTACTGGTTCTGCATGTGATTTTAGTAATTATCCAATATCACTTTTTAAAATAAAATTCAAATATGTTTTTTAAAAAATTAAAATCCTAGGGGCGCCTGGGTGGCGCAGTCGGTTAAACGTCCGACTTCAGCCAGGTCACGATCTCGCGGTCCGTGGGTTCGAGCCCCGCGTGGGGCTCTGGGCTGATGGCTCAGAGCCTGGAGCCTGTTTCCGATTCTGTGTCTCCCTCTCTCTCTGCCCCTCCCCTGTTCATGCTCTGTCTCTCTCTGTCCCACAAATAAATAAACGTTGAAAAAAAAAATTAAAAAAAAAATTAAAAAAAAAATTTAAAATCCTATATATTTATTTATCCTACTACATAGAATCTTACATTTTTTAAGATTTGTAGTTTCATGTTGCAATTGTGTTCTATTACGGAATATTTCTATCACTATCAAGAACATTTCTATCACCTGAAAACTGAGAGGAATGTTTGTGTGGGGACTAATTTTTATAAAAGTGCAGTTGGGGCGCCTGGGTGGCGCAGTCGGTTAAGCGTCCAACTTCAGCCAGGTCACGATCTCACGGTCCGTGAGTTCGAGCCCCGCGTCAGGCTCTGGGCTGATGGCTCGGAGCCTGGAGCCTGTTTCCGATTCTGTGTCTCCCTCTCTCTCTGCCCCTCCCCCGTTCATGCTCTGTCTCTCTCTGTCCCAAAAATAAATAAAAAACGTTGAAAAAAAAATTAAAAAAAAAAGTGCAGTTCGTTGGTACCTAGATTCAAAACATAGCTTAACCTCACATTAACTGTGAATATTTGGGCAAATTGTTCAACCTTTCTGTGCTTGTTTCCTTATTTGTATCAGTTATCAGTTATCTCTTTCCATAAGATAAACCATTCCAAAAAACGTGAAGCAACTATTTTATTTTCTCATGATTCTGTGACTCAGCAATTTAGGTTACGCTCAGCTGGGTGATTCTTCCGCTGCTCTTGCCTGAGGTTACTCATACAGCTACAGTCATCTGGTAACTCATCTGAGGCTGGATGTTTGAATATGGGCTCACTCATGTGTCTGGTGATTAGTGCTTGGCCACACATCTCCAGAAAGTTAGTTCAGGTTTCTTCACATAATGGTGGAAATGTTCTAAAAGACCAAGAGTGAAGCTGCAATCCCTCTTAAGGCCTAGCTTGGATGTCATGAAAAGTACTTCAGCCACATTTTATTGTCAAAGCAAGTTACAAAGCCAGACGAGATTGAATGGATAAAAAAACAGAATCTACCTCTTAAAAGGGGGAGTGGTAAAGTCATATTGCAAGGGTTATGTGTACCAGGATGGAAGGAATTATTATAGCCATCTTGGCAAACAGATAGTAATAACTATGACACATAGTTTGTGGTAAGGACCTCAAGGATTAATATATACAAAGTGCTTAGAACCTTAGCTGTCACATTGTAGGTGCCCAAAGTCTGCTGTTTTTTTAATCATTATTATTGTTGTTGTTGCATTAGGTCTACTTTTGTTTCCCAAAGAAACCACTTAACTGCAGGGACTTGAATAATGGATCTCAGATAATTACTCTGTTGTATTATAACCTCCTATTGTACTTGTATTTTTATTATGCTCTCTGTATATTCCTAGGAGTTTTGCTTTATGTGTTTGACTACTACATTGTTTGGCACATATGTTTTATAAAGGTTGTTTTTTCTCTGTGAATTGTACCTTCACATTTCATAATTTCCCTCTTTGTTCTTCGGTATTTTTCACCTTGGATTCCATGCTGACTAATGTTCATATCACCACCATGCTTTCTTTTGCATGCATTTGTCTCATATCTCTTTGCTCAACAATTAATTTTCAACCTTCTTTTGTATCTTTGTTTCAGGTGTGTCTCTTATAAACAATATCGACTTGGATTTTATTTCTTTTCTCCAAATTTGTTAGGACAATTCATAATTTATTATGAAATTATATATATATTGGCTTTGACATCTTCAGTCTTATTGTACGTTAACTAATTTTACTGAATGTTTTTCTAGTTTCTGTTTATCCTGTTATTATTTTCCCGTTCCCATTTAGTTGCCTCTGCAGATTTGCTCAGGTGTCTAGTCATTCTTTTCCCCTTTTAATTTAGAAATTCTGTAATATTTTTCACTCCCACTAATGGTTACCTTCCATCCCTAACAAACATAGAAAGCTGTCTTTCTTAACAGATTGAATTAGTTAACTATTAATGTGTAACAAATTATCCACAAACTCAGCAGCTTATAGCAAAAGACATTCATTATATCACAGTTTCTATGGGTCAGGAGTCTAGGAGTGACTTAGTTGGGTGGTCTGCCTCAGAGTCTCTCACCAAGCTGTAATCAAGTGTCAGCCAACACTATGGTCATCTGAAGGTTGATGGGGTCTAGAGAATCCTCTTCCCAGCTCACTTGTGTGGCTATTGGCAGGAAGCTTCAGTTCTTTGTTACACGGGCTGATGCCCATAGGGCTGCTCCCAGTAGAGTCAGGGCAGAAGTCCCATGCCTTTAATGGCTTAGCCTCGGAGTCACACCGCATCACTGTGTTGTTTGTTGATTAGAAGTGAGTCATCTAAGTCCATCCCACACTTCTTGGAAGGGGAATTAACCTTGTCTCTTAAAGGGAAGATTGCTGAAGAATCTGTGGATATATTTTTTAAACCACCACCTAGCCATATCAGTTTCAAGTAACTGCTCTACCATCAAGATGTTTTCTTGCCTATTTAGATGAAGCCCTCAAGTCACTTTCTTACGTGCTTTCTTCTTGCCATTCTCCACCTTCTTCCCTACCTCCAATGTCTGGATTTTGCTGAGATCGTTCTGAATTCAATTTCCAGGTCATTATTTGTTTCCCTTATCCATCTGGTTTGGGCTGAGGCATCTCTCCAGCATTCTCTTCAGATGGGGTGCAAGATCTTACATGCTCTAAAAGCTCTTGCTATCACCCTGATATGTGAACGATTAACTTGTATAGGTATAGGATTCTTGGGTCATCGTCTTTGTCCCTCAAAACTCTGAAATCACAGTTGTGATTGTATGGCAAGGAGGCAGATAAGAGAGCCAATACGAGCCTGATTTTTCTTTCCTTTGTAAGTAACCCTCCTTTTTGTCTGCAAGTTTATAATTCAGGAATTACACTAGGGTCTAAGTATATGTCTTTTTAATTAATCCTTCCTAGAACTCTATCAGCCCCTTTAATCAAGCCTTTCTTCAGCTCAGAAAACGTTCTTACATTAATTGTTCAATTATTGTTTTCCCTTTATATGTTCTTCTTCTTCCTTTTTTTAAATTTTTTATTTTTCTGAAAATCCTCTCCTTTGAAGATTAGATTAGATTGTCCCCAGATTTGTCTTCCAAGTCTCTCTTTGGTTGGGTACTGCAATGAGATTTTTCTTCCACTTGAACTCCCAGAACACTGACTTATTTCTCAGCAGTGATCACTCTTTTTCTGAACTCATCGGTTGGATTTTTAAATTGAGAAATCTTTTTTTTTTTTAGTCCCTGATAGTCCTCCCCCCACCCCATGCCACCCCCAGTTCATCTCCTTAAGAATATAAATATTCTTTGTTAACAAAAAATTTTTTGTTAACACCCTCTTCCTTCCTCAGTAGAGCCCACTGTTCTTTTCAGTTTGGACTGCCTCCCTCAGGTTCCCGAATTTCTTTGGATGGAGTGCCAGTGGTCCTGGTTCTGCTTGGCAGGGTGTTCCCTGGACACTGAGAAGAATTTTCTTCTTCACCAAACTTGACTCAGGCTCCCCTCAACTTTTTTTTTGTTTTCAAAGAGGTTTTGACTTTTGGACTTCTGTTTGTCTCTGCATTGTCTGATTTTAGCAAGAATCTTGCTAAGTCAGTTTAACCAGAACCAACCCCCCCCCTTGCCCCTCAATATCTGATCCCCCTTGAAATCTGGTTCTTTGTCCTCCACTATCCTCCAGGTGATATCTGATCAGCCTGGCCTGCCTTCAACAAGAATCCTGTTAGATTGGTTTAGCCAGAATCCTTACTAACCCCCGATGTTTAGTAATTTTCCATCACTGACCCCTGCACCTGCTCCTTGGTTATAAATTCTACTTTTGTTATTGTATTTGGAGTTGAGGCCAATCTCTCTCCTCGAAGTCAAGACCCCATTGCAGTGGTTCCTACATCTATGCCCCCACCTTGAATAAAGTCTGCCTTACCATTTCTAACAAGTGTCATGAATAATTTTTTCTTTAACACCATGCACATGGGGCCAGGCTGCTGGCACCTTCTGGGCAGTGGCAAAACAGCCCTGCAGTTTTAGTGCTTGTGGACGGCAGTGAGCGAACTAGTGTGTTGTTACCCTTCCACTGAGTGCTGGTGGTGTCCTCCCAGGCCTCGAGGAAACATAGTCTGCCAGGTTTCTGGAGGCCAAGTTCCCAATTATGGGGGTAGAAGGGACTCAGGCCAGGGGAGGGCAGAGAGCCTTCCGCAGTGGTGAGAAGCTGACGGGTGCCAGCCTCCTCACTCCCCAGAACTCCACTACAGGCTGGCTTCTCCCAGTGCTTCCAGGGAGAGGGGTATTTTGGAAGGAAAATCAAGGAGAAAGGGCTACCTTTGAGCATAAGCTGGGGAGCCAAGAGGAGACTGGAAACCCAGGCTGGAAATCGGAACCAGAGGCCCTGGGGCATATTAGAATAATCTGGGGAAGCTTTTAACATAGATTAAACCTCAGGGGGCACTTGAGACCAATTAAATCAAATATTTAGGGGTGGGGGCTTCAGCATCAGCATTTTAAAAATACTCTGCACAGGTGGATTCTGCTGGGAAGCCAGAAATGGAAGAACTGGCCTAAGAACGTTACCTGAACCAATCTGACCTAGATCTTGAGGGCAGTGTGTCCACCCCTCCTAATATACTGGTCACATTTCCCTGTCTATGGGTCTATGGACACATCTGTGAAGTCCCTAACTGTGTCTTATCTTTTCTGTGTCCCAGCACCCAGCATAGTGCTTGGCTCTCAGCACCAGCAGTAACTGAATGAGTAAATCTGTGTTTTAGGGTGATCACAGAACTACAGGACCAAAAGGCTCCTCAGTCCCATTTAGTCAAGAGCCCCATGCACACACTTTGTAGATGGAGAAGCCAAGGCCCCAAGCATCAAGACGGGTCTAATTACCCTCTCCTTGAATCTGGGCTAGCCTTGTGATTTGCTTTGACCAATAGAATATAGCAGAAGCGAGGTTGTGCCAGCTCTGAGACTAACCATTAAGAAAACTGGCAGGTTTGATTTTGGTCTCTTGGAAGCCCAGCGTCCAATATAAGAAGTCCAACCACACTGCCCAGAAGGGAGCCCAGTCTGCCCTTGGTCGCTCTAGCCACTAGAAACAAGCAATGCCATCTTCATGTTCCAGCTCCAGCCAAGCTCCAAGCTAAAAGCAGCCATCTGAATGACCCCAGACAACATCACATGGAATAGAACTGCCACTGAGCCCAGCCATCCACTTAGTCATTAGAAATAATAAATTGCCGTTGCTTTAAGCCACTAATTTATGGGGTGGCTATACCAATAGATAATTGACATAAGAGGGGAGACAGACAATAAACAATAAGCATAATAAAAAAGCATTATTTATTATCAATCATGTTATTTACTATCAGTTATCCATGGCTTTGGTTTTATGTCCAGGAATACCTCTATCCTTTTTCTTCAGGTTAAACAGCCCCACATTCAGGTCCCAACCAGCGTTCTCTCTTTTGTGCACAATCAGATCCCAGCAGTGTAGCCCCAAGACATGCCCCAAAGCTGAGTACCTGCACACAGTAGGTGCTTTCTCGGTGCATTAGGCTGGCTTTGTCAGCAACCCTTCTCCACCAGCTTCAGCCCCTGCTGTAACCATCTTCCCCTGCTCTGCCCCCTCAGGGGAAGGAAGATGTGCTAATAACCCCAATCTCCAGGCTGTGGAGCACACAATTTGCTCCTGCAGCCTCTCTCCTGCACCAGCCTCACCTCCACTCTGCATGCCCCGAGGGCACTCTACAAGGAAAGGTCTCCAGGGCAGAAAAGGCCCCCAAGGCAATGTGTCACTCTAGTCTAGGGTGCTCCCCTCTTCCACCCACATCCACTCACTCTTCTTGTGGTAACAGCACTGCAACTTTTCTTGGGGACCCACGCTCCCTCTCAGGGTCCACCTGACTCCATTCGTCCTCTGGGGCAGGCACAGTACTCCGCTGAACCAAGGAGTATATTCTCATGGTGGTCACAGTAATTGATTCAGGAATGGGCACATAACCACAGCTCATCCATTCAGAGCTAATCCCAGAACTTTTGTGTTTCTGGGGAGAAAAAGATTCCCTTTCCTACAGGGCTTTCTCTTTGTAAGGATAATGGGAGCCTGGAGCTGCAGGGTTATAACAGGAAGAAGGCTTGCTGGAGAAGGAAACCAGCACTGTGGAATACAGAGGGAAAAGATAGAGGCGGGGAAGGAGGAGGAGAGATATTGACTGAGAGAGAGAAAAGAGAGCTCTGATGACAGCACTAGAGCCCCTGGATCCAGCAGTTCCTGAAGCATGCTGACCTTACTGGCAGAAGTAACAGTTGCCAGAGGAACTCATCCTTTCATTTCAGGGTTATATGCCTCCCTTCATTCTGAAGAGCAGAGGCCATATTTAAGGAAATACAACATCCTTTGCTGGCAGGTATAAGAGCTACTAACAAGTATCATTTACAATTAAATGACCCAAAGTCATTTTTATCTGCATACAAGTGACTTGATGTTAATGGGGGGTGTTGCTCAAGCCTGTTTTGTTTACGGATGACAGAAAACTGATTTTAACCATCTTAAACAAACAGGGCATTTACTGACTTGTCTATTCTACTACAAAAAGAACAGGTGTAGTTCTCTCTTCAGGAAGAGCTGGATCCAGACACTAGAATGCTTAGGGACTGTCTTGGGCTTTCTCTTTTCTCTGTGTATGTCAGGTTTCTTCTTCTATGGTTTGGCTTTCTCTGGGTGTCAGGGAACATGGCCTCAGCCAGTCCCCAGCTTACTTTCTCAGAACCTATAGTCAGAAAGAACAAGTCTTTCCCTTCTGACTCCAGTTAGATAAATCCTGGTGAAGGATTCAGATTGGCCCAGCCTGGATCCCTCATCCAGCCACGTGGCCAAGGTCAGAATCTGTTATACCAGGCAGGAAGATTGGAAGCCAGGAGCCGATCCTAACTGTGTCTGCTTGGAGAGGAGAGGGGAAGCCGTAGGACAGGACTCTGGGTGCTGGTGGGGAGAATGTTTATAGCACAGCTAGCCTGATGTCCAATCAAACAAGTGTCCAGGGAATGGGATGCCCTGGGTCTCAGAACTGGGTTCCAGAGTGGGTTTCTTTCCCACCAGGCAGGAGGACTGACAGCACTGTTAGGAGGAGGGTGGGGAGCCCAGAGAGAAGGCTGGCTCACCTTTGAATTATGCAGCGTGGAGTGTCATGGTGGCTTTGATGGTGTTTAATTAAATATTTGCCACATTTAATTAATGAAATATTTAAATGTTAAATACGAAATCAGATGTGCCTTAGTGGACACTCTGTCTCAATAGCCATTAGCCATTCAACAAACCTCTGAATGGAGCCTCGGCAGCCTCAGCCACCCCGCCCCTGTTTGAGGAAGAACTCCAGGAGACAGTCAGGGAGCATCATTAATTAATTAGTGACTGAGGCCGCCCTGGGCTTTGCGGTTTCAGAATGTCATGTGTCACTCGGGCAGGGGTCTCTCCTGTTGGGTCCCAGGAAGTGGAATAGACAGTAGCCTGGTTCCTGGGTAGCAAAATCTACCCCCCACCTGCACACACACACTTCCACATGCCTGCCACCTCCTCTACCCAAAAATAGTCCTGATGCCCCAAATTCACCGTTAGAGACTGGTGCCTTGGTGTCAGGCCAGGTCTCCTTCCCTTGACCTGCCATTACCCCAGGTGTTGGGAACTCCTGGACAGCGTCAAAGGGGGGAAAGTGCTCCTTCCAAATGGCCCAAGTGTGGTGACTTTCAATTTCCCTTTGTTTCGTGCCCCCCTTATACCAGCCCCCCTGCCAGCTAGGGCAGCTTCCTCTGGCCCCTCCCACGGGGACTGCAAGACAGGTCAGTTCCCAATTATCCTTAGGGTTGGATGTGTGCAGCTCTTTCCTGCCCAGAAAGAGGGGCAGGCACAGATGTGAGTGCCCTGTGGGGAGGGGTGGGGTCTAATGACATGTCAGGCAGCTGCAGCCACAGTGATCTTTCTAAAGGACAAATCTAATGGTTTTGGTGGGCTGGTGGATCCCCCACTGCTCTCAAGATAAAGTCTAGACTCTTCACTCAGGCTGCCCTGGCCCTGCTGCACCCCCCACGCACACCCCCTACCCTGTGTCTAGCATCATCCTGACTCTCCAGCCCCCATGCCAATATTCTACATTCCAGCCCCACCAGCTTCCTATCCAGTTCTGAAGTCACCAGGGTCTGTGTTCTCCAGATCTTGCCATATTCCATTCTCTCTGCCTGAAATCCTGTATTGTTCTTCAGGTCTCTGTCAACTCCTCAAGGAAGCCCACTTGCCTTGAATGTGGACCCAGGATGGAAGAGGTGGGTAGACAGATCCAGGCAGGGGCTACTAGACAGCCACTCTGTCTAGCTTCCCAGTACATCCCAGGCAGGGCCTGGATGCCAGGACCTCCTTCCTCCAGGCACTAAGAAGCCTGCAGCAGGTGCACTGAAAAAGGCCTGGGGGCCTGGAGGGAAGGAGGTGGCCAGGAGGAAGGCTCAGAGGTGCCACCTCCTGGCCACTGAGTAGAGAAAGCCTGGGGTGTTGCCAGGGAGCAGTAGGCTTGCAGGATCCCTGAACCCCTCCTCACTCCTGCCAGGGCTCCCCTGAAAGGCACAGGAAGGGGGAGTCCAGACTACTCAATGGCTGCTGGAACATTTTTTTAAAAGAGTGAGAAAGAAATGGCCACGGTGAGGTTACAAGAGCCATAGCCTATATAAAATGTTTATAACGAACAATCTAACAGTTTTTAACACCAAGACACATACAATGCAATGCATTTATGCTTTTCACAAGATAATTGAAGAATTTTTTAAAAAGATGATTGAAGAATTTATCCCCAAAACATTTGCTCACGGAACACAACAGGTGTTGAAGAGGTGTTAGCTTCTCTCCCTCCTCTCTGACTCTAAGTGAAACCCCATTTGGAGATGGCAGTCCTTTTGGGACCCTGAGGCCTGGGCAAGTGGCCCACATTGGCCTTGTATTGATGGCAAACTGAGGCCCAGAGCAGGGATGAGGCTAGGCCATATCAGCCTGGCAAACCAGGCAGCACCCCCCACCCCTGCCCCCAGCAATTCTTTCTCTCCTGGCCCCACAAAGCCCTTCACCCTCTTCCAAGCTGCTGGCCCTGGCATAAGCCCGCCCCCCCAGGCTTCAGGGTCCAGCCAGCCCTCCCAGCTCCCTGGGACGCTGTGCCATCCAGCCTCTTCTGCCTTATTTCCCTGCCCTTTATAAATATGCATTGGGCCAGAGAGATGGGGGGCCTCTTTTTGAGGGAAAATTAACCACAACGACAAACTTAGTTATTCATGCAAACCATCAGCCTGTTATCCCTGATTATGCAGGACGCAAACTGTGAGTATCTGAGTGACTGAGCACTCTCATCAAAGGCACCATCGGGCAGCAGCCCAGCCCACCTTGCGGCCGTCTTTGTACTCTCTTCTCAGCCCCGGTGCAGGCCAATGGGCCACCTCCCTCTGACAGCGCCTGTTCCTGACGCAGGGACCCCTCCACACTGTATTTTAAAGGATTAATTAACCTTGTGAGATTGGCGGGGAAAGCTCCACCTGGCTATCTACTGCATGAAAGCATCCGCTCACCAGAGTATTTTAAGCTCACAGTGCAGACCATATGGTATTTCAAAGAACAGAAGTTGAAAGTACAGTACATATTTATTCCTTCCACAGAGAGCATTAAAGGGGTTTAAGTATTTTATTAAAGCCTATATGTGTGGGCATGTGTGTGTGCGTGTGTGTGTGTGCATGTGTGTGTGTGTGTGTGTGTGTGAAGTAAGCGGAAATATACTTGCTGCACAGAAAAAATAAATTACACAGATTTATTTTCATCTCTCTGCCAACCCACCCCATAGCAACAGTGAAAACTTGGTCTATGTAAACTTGAGAAAACAAGAAATATTTTATCAAATCATCTCAACTCATGGCTATTGCCAAATTCTCCTCTGTTTTGAAGCGAGAACAGTCTCCTTGGTGTCAGGGCTGCAGGCAGAGGGGCAGGAGTGGGGGCCGGGGGTCTGAGACAATAAAGGGAGCCAGGTCACCTGGGCAGCCCCAGGCTCTGCTTTCAGGAGGCAGGAAGTTCAAACACAAGGCCACCCCACTGGTGCGGAGGTACTTCTCTCTGAACCTCACTCTCCTCATCTCAGACAATACTGATCTCACAGGGCTGGTGTGAGAATCAAATGAGAAATATATATACAGCACAAGTGGCACTGACAGCCCTCAATCTGGAATTTTGAGGAAGACTTATTGTAGAAGTTTCTGGTTATTTGCCACCTAGCATCCCATCTCTCTTCCCTTGGGAACATCCCCACCTTCTTCCCTGAGGAAGCCCTCTTTCCATCTCTCAATCCAGGTGTTTGGGTTGGAGTTAATTCCACTCATGACCAAAGGGGTGGCCAGTGCTCAAGGCTGGCCAATCAGAGCCCTGCATCACCCTGGCTTCAGTGCCAGATGGTCATATGACCCAAGACAGACCAAGGTGGCACAGTCCCGAGACTTCTGGGGAATTACTAGGAAAGTGGCTCTCTTTTGCCAACAGACCTGCTAGGCTGAGAGCTTGGAGCTTGGTCAAAAACTTATTGATAGGAGAGTCTGGGGCAGATGTAGACTCTGTCCTAAGGACAACTCCTCTTTCCTGGAAAGAAGCAGAAATTGAAATTCTAAAAATAAGTAAATAAAAAGTTTAAAGGGAAAAATAAGGTAGAGATGGCAAGTTGGTCAGGTTCAGCTGCCCAAAGATCTGACCATCCTCTCTTGACAAAGCCACAGGTTTGATCTATTTAGAGAGGAAAGAGCCCTCCAGAATGCCATACTTCAATACTTCAGGCTATGCCTGTAGTCCCTAGTCTCCCCTAACGGGGGCAACAGCGAGTCAATGGAACTTGTGACCTGTGAGAGGTGGGGCCTCAAGAGCAGTGAGGAGAGGTTCACAGCTTTGGCCCTCCACTCCCTGACACACAAGAAGAGACTCTGTCAAGAAAATAGTTTATGGACTCAGAAACTAATAAAACACACACTAGACCTCCCCCCCCCCACCATTCTACTGATGAAAAATCTGACTACCAGTAAGATAATAACTACTTTACACCCAGTTTCTCCCTCACCCCATGTCATCCATCTTCAAGTCTTTCCCTTCCTATCTCCCTGGAAGATATTTTCTAGCTGTTAAGATATAAATGAAAATTTCTCAATCTTCTATAATTTAAAATTGAACCTCCTTTTTACATGTTGGCAGAAAAGTTAGCCTAATTCAGTTCCAGGTTTGCTCAGACACTGGGTATTTTGTTTAGTCATTTCAGATTTAAACTCAGCCAATTTAGATTTTCCTCTCCATCCCCTTCTCCATCTGAGTTTTGGTGACTAAGAGGGTCATGGCATTGGGGACATTGGCAGGGAGCTAGTTCTTCTTGGTTAGCTGGTGTCATTCCTCAGAGGTTCTGCTCTGCCAAGGGAAAAAATACTCCTATCTGACCAACCCTTCTGAAGGTGACACTCACAAATTCTTCACTCATGGAAGGCACTGGAGAGGGACAAAATGGCAGACACTGAGAGAGAATCAATACTTGGAGGAAATAAACAGCACTGGGTAGGTGTCCCGTTATGGGTTTATCCTGGTGGCAGGCTCCGGTCTGCTCCACACAGGGAACCTGAAACTTGGATAGAAAACTTCAGATAGAAATGTACTGACTCAAGAACCAGGAGTCAGGGCAATTACAGAAACTAAAAAGTAACTGAGGAAATAAAAAAAAAAAAAAACAAAACAAAAACAGAGGGAGCCACAGGAGAGTCCCAAAATTTGTGTATAAAATGCCCAAATCTCTGGCCAATTTCAGAGAAAGCTAAAAGAACTTAACTAACATTTCAGCTACCATCACATGCAGGGAAGAGAGTTTACAGTTTCCATTCAATCAAGTTAATTGCCTGCTTAAATAAAAATAAACATTCCTCAGGGGCACCTGGGTGGCTCAGTCGTTTAAGCGTCCGACTTCAGCTCAGGTCATGATCTCATGGTCCGTGAGTTTGAGCCTCGCATCGGGCTCTGTGCTATCAGTTCAGAGCCTGGAGCTTGCTTTGGATTCTGTGTTTCCCTTTCTCTCTGCCCCTCACCCACTCACACTCTGTCTCTCTCTATGAAAAAATGAATATACAGTAAAAAAAATTAAAAATAAACAAACAAACGTTCTTCAGAGGACTGTAACGAATCCAGAGTCTATAACATACCATCACAATGTCCAGGATAAAATCCAAAATTATATGATATATGTAAACACAAGAAAACACAACCCAAACTCTGGAGAAAAGACAATCAATGGATACCAATCTTAAAGTGACCTTAGCTGTTGGAATTTGCAATCATTTTCAGTCAGTTATTATAAGCATGTATATGAACATAAAGTAAAATATGATAATAATGAATAAAATAATGAATAATGAATAAAAAGATAAATAGTCTCAGGGAAAAAAATATAAACTATAAGAAACAAAGAAATGTCACCTTCCTATGTGGTGGAGGAAAACCTACTGGTTATATATAGTCAAGACTCTACCCTTGCTGGCATCAGCTGAGAAGGCCATTTCTCCATCTGATCCACAGTTACCAGACCATATTAGCCCCTCTTTATCCTCCTCTTCTAGAATAAAAGGCCCTATCAAGTCTACATGTCCTCTTTTTGAGAAACATCCCCCACCTCATTCGGGTACAGGAACATGGCCCACGAAATCTGGGGCCAAAGGACACACACATACCCCCAAAAATATCCCTCATGAACAAAGACACAAAATCCATTAACAACATTTTAGTAAATCAAATCTAGAAATATATAAAAGTGGGCTTTATCTCAGGAATTCTAGGTTTGTTTAAAAGTAAATAATCAATGGATTCTCTATACACTAATAAAGAAGCAGCAGAAAGAGAAATTAAGAAAATAATCCCATTTACAATTACACCAAAAATAATAAAATACCTAGGAATAAACTTAACCAGGGAGATAACAGACTTGTACTCTGAAAACAATAAAACACTGATGAAAGAAATCGAAGGTGACACAAAGAAATGGAAAGACAACCCATGCTCATGAATTCAAAGAACAAACATTATTAAAATGTCTATATTGCCCAAAACGATCTACAGATTTAATTCAATCCCTACCAAATACCAATAACATTTTTCACAGAACTAGAACAAACAATCCTATAATTTCTGTGGAACCACAAAGACCCCAAATGATCAAAGCAACCCTGATAAAGAAAACAACTGGAGGTATCACAATTTCAGACTTCAAGCTATGTAGGTTACTACAAAGCTGTAGTAATCAAAACAATATGGTACTGACACAAAAATAGACACACAGATGAATGGAACAGAATAGAAAGCCCAGAAAAAAAACCTATGATTATATGGGCAATTAAGCTTGGACAAAGCAGGCAAGAATATGCAATGGATAGACAGTCTCTTCAACAAATGGCGTTGAGAAAACTGGACAGCTACATGCAAAAGAATGAAACTGGACCACTTTCTTACACCAAACACAAAAACAAATTCAAATGGATTAAAGACCTAAATGTGAGGCCTGAAACCATAAAAATCCTAGAAGAGAGCACAGGAAGTAATTTATCTGACATCAGTCATAGCAACATTTTTCTAGATACTATGTCTTCTGAGGCAAGGGAAACAAAAGCAAATATAAACTATTTGGACTACATCAAAATAAAAATCTTCTGCACAGCAAAGGAAATAACCAACAACACTAAAAAGACAACCTACAGAATGGGAGAAGATATTTGCAAGTGATATATTCATTTAAAATTTTTTTTTAATTTTATTTTAGATTAACTGAATTATTTACATTATTTAAAATACATAAGAACTTTTTAAAAAATATAATTTATTGGGGCGCCTGGGTGGCTCAGTCAGTTAAGCGTCCAACTTCGGCTCAGGTCATGATCTAGCGGTTTGTGAGTTTGAGCCCCGCGTCGGGCTCTGTGCTGACAGCTTGGAGCCTGGAGCCTGTTTCAGATTCTGTCTCCTTCTCTCTCTGCCCCTCCCTGATTTTTGCTCTGTCTCTGTCTACCAAAAATAAATAAATGTAAAAAAAACCCTTTTTTTAAATATATAATTTATTGCCAAGTTAGCTAACATACAGAGTATACGGTGTGCTCTTGTTTCTGGAAGTAGATTCCCATGACTCATCGCTTACATACAACACCCAGTGCTCATCCTAACAAGTGCCCTCCTCAATGCCCACCACCTATTTTCCCCTCCCTCCAGCTCCCACCCACCATCAATCCTCAGTTTGTTCTCTGCCTTTAAGAGAATCTCTTATGGTTTGCCTCCTCTCTGTTTGAAACTATTTTTTCTCCTTCCCTTCTCCCATGACCTTCTGTTAAGTTGCAAATGACATATCCAATAAAGGGTTAGTATCCAAAATACATAAGGAACTTATACAACTCAACACCAAAAAAAAAAAAAAATCCAATTAAAACATGGGCAAAAGATACGAACAGACATTTCTCCAAAGAAGATATACAGATGGCCAACAGACACATGAAAAGGTGTTCAACATCACTCATCAACAGGGAAATGCAAATCAAAACTACAATGAGTTGTCACCTCACACCTGTCAAAATGGCTAAAAATTCAAGGAACAACAAATGTTGGTGGAGATGTGGAGTAAAGGAACCTCATGCAGCCACTGTGGAAGACAGTACAGAGGTTCCTAAAAAAATTAAAAATAGAACTAACTACCATATGATCCAGTAACTGGATTAAATTTTGAGAATTTAGCCAAAGAATACAAAAACACTAATTTGAAGGGATATATGCATCGTTATGTTTATTGTAGCATTACTTGCAATAGCCAAGATATGAAAGCAGCCCAAATTTCCACCAACAGATAAATGGATAAAGAAGATGTTATATATATATATATATATATATATATATATATATATATACACATATATATATATATACACACACACATATGGAATATATATATATGGAATATTATTCAACCATAAAAAAGAATGAAGTCTTGCCATTTGCAAGCACATGAATGAATTTAGAGAGTATAAAGCTAAACAAAATAAGTCAGAGAAAAAGAAAAACCATATGATTTCACACAGATGTGGAATTTAAACAACACACACAAATGAAGGTGAAAAAAAAAAGAGACAAACCAAAAAACTGATGCTTAACTATAGAGAACAAACCGTTACCAGAAGGGAGGTGGGTGGGGGATGGGTGAAATAGGTGAAGGGGATTAAGTGATGGGCATTGAGTACTATATGAAATTGTTGTATTACTATATTCTACATCTGGAACTCATATAACACTGTATGTTAACAACCCTGGAATTAAAGTTTTAAAAATCAATGGATTCATCATTATAACGAAATAAAAAGGATAAATACCACATGATCATGTCAATGGATACAGAAAACATACTCGCAAAATCAGTACCCATTAACAATTTTAAAAGAAAACACACAATCTTGGGGCGCCTGGGTGGCTCAGTCGGTTAAGCGGCCGACTTCAGCCCAGGTCATGATCTCGCAGTCTGTGAGTTCGAGCCCCGCGTCGGGCTCTGTGCTGACAGCTCAGAGCCTGGAGCCTGTTTCAGATTCTGTGTCTTCCTCTCTCTGACCCTCCCCCGTTCATGCTTTGTCTCTCTCTGTCTCAAAAATAAATAAACGTTAAAAAAAAATTAAAAAAAAAAAAGAAAACACACAATCTCAGCAACCAAGGAATAAAAGGCAAGTTCCTCAATCTGATAAAAGCATCTATGAAAAGACTAACATTGTCCTTAATGGAAAAAGAGTGAATGCTTTCCTCCTAAGATCAGTAAAAAGGAGAAGTTCCCATATTTATCATTGTACTGGAAGTCCTGGCCAATGAAATAAAACAAGGAAAGAAATAAAAGTCATACAAATTGAAAAAAAAGACCTACATTAACTTTATTCACAGCAGACATGATCATCTATGTAAAAAGTCCCTAAACATATATCAAAAAAATTACATTAAAAACTGTAATTTTATAACCAATGCCACTTAAAGTGACATTTAAAAAGTTAACTATTTAGGGATGAATCTAGCAAAATATGTTTAAGGTTTGTATGCTTAAATATTAAAACCTTCTTGAAAGAAATGAAAGAAGATCTAAGTAAATTAAGATACACACCGTGGTCATGGATTACAAGATTCAATACTGTCAAGATATCAGTTCTTTCCAAACTGATCTCTAGACTCAATGCAATCCCAACTTGTATCCCAACAGGCTTTTTTGCTAGCAAATGACAAACAGATTTTAAATTTTATATAGAAATTCAAGAGATTTAAAATGGTTAAAGCAAGTTAAAAAAAACAAGCAAATTTGGAGTTTCAGTACCTGATTTCAAGACTTACTAAAAAGATTACCGTATGAGACTTTTCTTTTAGTTTAGATTCAAGTTAGTTAACATACAGTGTAGTATCGGTTTCAGGAGTAGAATTCAGTGACTCATCACTTAAATAAACACCTACTGCTCATCCCAACAACTGCCCTCTTCAATACCATAAGAGACTCTTAACTATAGAAAACAAACTGAGGGTTGCTGGAGGGGAAATGGGTAGGTGGATGGGCTAAATGGGTGATGGGCATTAAGGAGGGCACATGTTGTGATGAGCACTGGGTGATATATGTAAGTGATGAATCGCTAAATTCTACTCCTGAAACTGATACTACACTATACATTAACTAACTTGAGTTTAAATAAAAATTTGGAAAAAAAAAAGAGAAAGACGTATTATACAGTAGTCAAAATAGTATGGTATTGGTGTATGGATAAACTTAAAAAAGTAATAGAACAGAACAGTGTCCAAAAATAAACCCACAAATATATGGTGAATTGATTTTTGATAAATTTGCTAAGGTAATTCGCTGGGGAAAGGATTATCTGTACAACAAATCATGTTGGGAACTTCTCTCCTCATCCAGGAAATGCAAATGAAATCCATCACGGTATACTACTACAGCCCCACAATGGCTAGAATGGCTAGACCTAAAAAGACTGCCAATACCAAAGGTTGATGAGGATATGGAATAACTAGAGCTCTTATGCCCTGCTGGTGACAGTGAAAAGTGGTACACCTGCTCTGGAAAAGAGGGTGTTAATTAAACAGAAAATTAAATAAGATTAAACATACACTCCCCATACAACCCAGCAGTCACATTCAAGAAATTTCTAAGAGGAATGAAAACATGTGTCAATACAAAGACTCCTGCGTGAAAGTACATACCAGTTTTAGTCACACTAGCCCCAAACTGGAAAAAACCCAAATGTCCCTCAACAGGTGACCAGATAAACAAATTGTAATATAACCGTACAATGACATAACACTCACAAGACACAGCAAAGCACCATTGCTACATGCAACAGTGTGGATGAACCTCACAGACTTTGTGCTGAGTGAAAGAAGCCAGACACAAAGTGGCAGGGTAGTCTAGGTGGCTCATATAAAACCAGGAAAGACAAAGCTAATCTATGGTAAGACAAAAAGAAATCTGTGGTTGCCTGGGGCTGATGGCTGATGGGGGTGGGGAGAGGGTGACCCTGACTGCAAAGTAGCCTGAGGAAACTTGTTGAGGCAAGGAGAGGTTCTGTACCCTGATTTGGGTAGTGGTTACACTGGTGTGACCCTTAAGAAACTTGCTTGAAATGGGTGCGTCTTATTGTAAATTATACCTCTATTTGATTTTTAAATATACCTGTTATTTTAATTTTTAAAATAAACAGACTTGAAAATTAAGAAAGAAAAATTAAACAACAATGCAAGAGCCCATTATTGGGTAAATGAAATACATTTTCTGCACATGTGTACCAGCGAGCTCTATGCAGAAGTGCTGAAAGTAAACTTAAAGTGTGGCTGGGCAGCAAGGAAGGAGAGACCCTTGTCCCAAGGGTTCTTCTTCAGGACTGGCTGCCAAGGGGGAAGCATAGGGGCACTAAAGCTCGAGGGGGTCTTGGGGCAGGCTTACAGGTTGAGCTCAAGGTATATTTAAAGGCTTCTCAACTCAGGTATCATGCAGAGAGACAGTGTGACTTTGCAATCCCATCAGAAGTCAGAATTATAATTCATTTGGTGTCAGGAAGGCTCAGAAGTGCTTGCCAAAGGCTGCCTTAAATAGCATCTAAATATTGAAGACAGAGTTCCAGGCCCCCACTCTGCATTAACTTGCTGATTTCCCTTCTCTGGGCCCCAGTTTCCCCACTTATGACACGAGGGGAAGTCTCCTTGCGGAGGCAACACTGAACATTCCAGGGGATGTCTGCTCCTTCACTCGAAGCTCCAGGGCTGTAGTCACTCACACACCTTCACTCCCCAGCTGGAGCCCTGCCAGGAGTTTGTGCCTGAGCTAGGTAAATGGCAAGTTTGTCCCTGTCCTGTACCACCACCACCCGCCCTGTACCACCACCACCCGCCCTGGACTGTCAGGAAAGTCCCACATCCTAATAAAACCTCATAATTAGATAGGGTCCAAACAAAAAGGGCACACTTCATATACAAAATGTTCTGTGATGTTTATCACAGAAGTATTTTTAAAAGCACAAACTTGTAAATAATCTAATGATCATCAACTGGGGGTGGCATATATAGCCTCTGAAGACTATATCATCTCATGGGATAATGTCACTTTAAAAAAACCAGGATAACAATAGCCAAATTATGGAAAGAGCCCAGATGTCCATTGACTGATGAATGGATAAAGAAATGGTATATATACACACAATGGAATATTACTCAGCCATAAAAAAGAATGAAATCTTGCCATTTGCAATGAGGTGGATGGAGCTGGAGGGTATTATGCTAAGTGAAATCAGTCAGTCAGAGAGACAAATACCACATGATTTCCTCATATGTGGAATTTAAGACACAAAACAAATGAACATGGGGCGAGGGGAAGAGAGGCAAACAGACTCTTAACTATAAAGAACAAACTTAGGGTTACCATAGGCAGGGTGGCTGGGGGGATGGGAAGTGGGTGATGGGGATTAAGGAGGGCACTTGTCGTGATGAGCACAGGGTGATGTATCAAAGCATTGAATCACTAAATTCTACTCCTGAGACTAATACTGCACTGTATGTTAACTAAGTGGAATTAAAACAAAACAAAAGGAAAACTTTTTTTAAAAAAGAACATTTCTTTAACAGCCAAAAGAAAAAAAAAGTAGGATATAAAATTATTTATGTATCATATTTTCACTGATCTAGCAATCTCAGCAAAAATTGAGAGCCTCTATCTGGCAAAAGTTTTGAATCTCACAGGAGAGGCCTGGGTCCTGCACCCTGAATTAGGTCTAATGCTCTGCTGTCCCCCTCTTGAAATTCTTAATCATTTTTGAACAAGGGGCCTTGCATTTCCATTTTGCACCGGGCCCTGACAATTACACAGCTGGTCCTGAACTCAACCCCATGGAAACCCACAGTCTGAGAATAGGAAGATCAGTCCACAGTGGAAAATAGGAAACTGTTACCAGGAGGAAGTGATGGCGAGACAGCAGACACCCACCATGGAGCTAACGGCAGTTGGGCTAAGGTAGTGGCATTTACGGAGATGACTACTACTGTTATTACCAACATTATTATTATTTTGCATTGTGGTTCTAATTCTCATTTAAATACAAAATAACTCTAAATAAGGGAAATGCAGTTCTGTCTCCCAGGACTGAAGTCAGAGCTGTCAGAATCCTGGCCTGGGGTCAGGGGTCACCATCCCTGCTCACCTGCACAAAGAGCTGCTCCACTGCTTCCAGAGCTGGGCAACACCCAAAACAGTACAGGTTCAAAGCACCACCTCCCATCTGAAGCCAGGAGGGGCTGAGACTTGAATTATCTACATCTGATGGACCACTTTGTTTGCAACTCATGAGGTACATTCCCTGGAGGCTGGGGGGGGGGGGGGGGGGCGGGGAGGGGATGATGATGGTTTCAGATATCATCTCTCCTTTAACTCCTGATGCCAACTCTCTGAGTTAGGCCTTATTTTTATCCCACCTCACTGGGAAGAAAACCAGGCTTCCCTCTGGCTGGGTTTCTCGTCCAAGTTCACATCTCTAAAAGGTAGAAACAAGATTAGAATCTACCTGGGTGAACTCCAAAGTCCAAGCTCTGCCCTCTAAATCCTTTCTGCCTTGACACTGGGGCAAGACCTTGAACCCTCTGGTCACTGTTTCCTTATATGAAAGTGAAAATACACCCAATCCTTCACAAGTGACCTTGGCATCTTCCAGCTTTCTCTCCTGCCAAATCCAAATTCACCTCCTGGGGGAAGGCCTGGGAGGATCAATGACAAAGGCTCACAAACCTACAAAGCCCTCCCAGACAGGGGCACTTGGGTGGCTCAGTCGGTTGAGAGTCTGACTTTGGCTCAGGTCATGATCTCGCGGTTTGTGAGCTCGAGCCCTGTGTCGGGCTCTGTGCTGACAGCTCGGAACCTGGAGCCTGCTTCGGATTCTGTGTCTCCCTCTCTCTCTGCCCCTCCCCCACTCATACTCTGTCTCTCTCTCCTTCAAAAATAAGTAAACATTAAAAAAAAAAACAAAAACAAAAAACAAAGCCCTCCCAGACACATGGCATCCCTGCTCTACTCCTAGGAAGGGGGATGGAAGTCCTTCTGTGTTGCTCAGAGCTTTCTTCACCAGGTTTCCACCCCCCTTTCCAGAGGGAAGGCCAAATGCTGGGCAATCCTTGGCCTCCATGAAAGTCCTTGTCATTATCTTCATTTTCCAAACACTACTTTTCCAGTTCCCTCATGGGAGATACCTACAACTTCACTGTCATTAGCCAACACCGGAATGCATGTCTTGTGGGCCTCTGTGGAAGTTTCCCTAGATACACACCCCAGGGCAGTACCGCTAGGTCCACAGGTAAAGGCCAGGACTGAGGGGAGACAGTGCGGCTCCCAGAGTGCAAATTAAGGCAGCTTAGGGTTATTCGAATGGAGGGTCAGCCCTGAGAGTGAGGGCTTCCCTACATTTGCACCTGAGAGCCTCACTTGCTTCACCCTAGCCAGAGCCCTGTGAAGGTACATACATATTTCATTTCTCTGCACCTGTCACATGCCTGCACTTAATATCCCCTGACCTGCTGAACTGTGTCAGTTCGAGGGGGTAAGGTGGTTCTCACTCCTTTACTCTGCCCTCCTCTGACCACCAGTGAGGATGAGCCTTGTTTGTACACCTTAGCCATTCTGACTCTCCCCCTGTGAATGACCTATACATATCCTTTGCCTTTTTTTAGGTTTCTTTTCTATTTTGGGGTTGATTTTCAGAAGGTCCTTGATTATTCTAGTTATAGCCTTTTGTTGATTTAAGGCATGGAGAATATCTTCTAGCTTATCACCCATATGTTCATTTTATCTATAGTAAAGCAACACATTTTGCTGTAGTCAAATCCATCATGTTTTTGCTCATGGATTAAGCTTTGGAGGTAATGATAAATCCTTTCCTATCACATAGATATTTCTTACATGCTAATTTAGTAGCTTCATTTTTTACCTTTAATAGATACTTAATCTATTTGGAGTTTATGTATATGGTATGAGGCAGGAATTCAATTTAATTTTTTTCCATTATGGAAAGTCAGTATTTCCCACACCATTTACTAAATAATTTAGCCTTTCTCTAATAACTTGTGATTTTATCTATCACATACCAAGTTACCATATTTAAATGAATTTATTCTGGACTCGCCAAACTATTCCATTTATTTATTTGTTTCTGCACCAATATCACATTATTTTAATTACTACAGTTTTGTAATTTGTTTTAATGCCTGTAGAGCAAGACCTTCCCTTTGCTTTGCTTTTTCAAAATTGTCTTAGCAGATCATGGACCTTTATTCTTCCACATATATCATAGAGTCAGTTTCTGAAGTTCCAACACAATCAGCCTAGAATTTTTACTGGAATTTCATTGAATATACAGATAGATCACCTACATTCTTTCAAGGTTGAGGCATTACCCCATTATTTAGCTGTGCATTTGGGTCTTTAAAAAACATCCCTCTATTTGAGTTTTAGATTTAGCTCCTTAAAGGTCTTGTGCATTTTGTTGGGTTCCTAACAAATTTCTAAATGCTCCACTATTGTGCAAGGCATCTTATTTTTATCACATTTTCAAGAAATGTATTATTATTGCTGAGGTACCCATTAGTGACTTTATATTCTTTTTTTTTTTTTAATTTTTTTTTCCAACGTTTATTTATTTTTGGGACAGAGAGAGACAGAGCATGAACTGGGGAGGGGCAGAGAGAGAAGGAGACACAGAATCAGAAACAGGCTCCAGGCTCTGAGCCATTAGCCCAGAGCCTGACGCGGGGCTCGAACTACCGGACCGCGAGATCGTGACCTGGCTGAAGTCGGACGCTTAACCGACTTCGCCACCCAGGCGCCCCAGTGACTTTATATTCTGATCTTATGTAAGCTACTCTCATTCAATGCTTTTATTAGGCTAATTGGATTTGTCTGTTGATTCTCTTGTTTTCTACATTGATGATCATTTGACAATAATAACAATGTTCCATAACATGGGTGTACCTTGAGGACATCATGTTGAGATAAGTCAGACAGAGAAAGACAAATAGCGTATGATATCCCATATGTGTGGAATCTAAAAAGCAAAACAAAAGAAACAAAAAAAAAAAAAAAAAAAAAAAAAACCTTGGAAAAACAGAGTGGAATGGTGGTTACCAAAGGATGGAGGTAAGGGAATGAGAGAGATGTTGTTTAAGAGTACACAACTAGTAGATAAATAAGTCCTGGGGATCTAATACACAGTGTAGGAATTAGGCAACAACACTGTATTATAAACACTAAACTTGCTAAATGACCAAAATAAAAAGAAGAAGAAGGAGGAGGAGGAGGAGGAGAAGGGGAAGGAGAAGCAGCTGCCTTTTTGCTTCCAGTCCTTTATCTCAGTATTCTCACTTTATTGCACTGGCCAGGACCTTCAAGTACTGTGCTGAATAGTGGCAGAAAACATCCTTGTCTTCTTTCTGAAATTCATTCATTCATTTTAAGAAATCTCTACAGAGGCGCCTGGGTGGCTCGGTGGGTTAAGCGTCCGACTTCGGCTCAGGTCATGATCTCGCCGTCCGTGAGTTTGAGCCCCGCGTTGGGCTCTGTGCTGACAGCTCAGAGCCTGGAGCCTGTTTCAGATTCTGTGTCTCCCTCTCTCTCTGCCCCTCCCCTGTTCACACTCTGTCTCTCTCTGTCTCAAAAATAAATAAACGCTAAAAAAAAAATTAAAAAAAAAAAGAAATCTCTACACCCAACATGGGGCTTGAATTCATAACCCCAATCGAGAGTAGCATGCTCCACTGACTGAGCCAGCCAGGCACCTCTCTTTCTGACTTTTAAAAGGCTGATGAGATTCGGATTTTAGCGTAGTATTTAAAGAAGGTGAAAGCAGTCGTTAGAAATCTGCTCTTGAGAACGACTTCTGCAGGAAGGCTGGGTTGAGGCGAGCAAGACAAAAGGTAGAACGATGGATTCCCTAGGAACAGTTGCAGTAGTCCAAAAGAAGAACAATGTGGTCCAAATAGGGGCTGTGCCCATGAGTGCGGCAGAGGGATCCGGGGGCAGAACTGATGGGATTTGGGAACAGATTACATTCCGGAGTGAGGAACCAAGCCTGAAGTCCTGTTTGAGGGCTGGCTGCCTGGCTGGGGATATGGTGATGCTATTCAGCGAGGGGGAGATTGTGGGAAAAGCAGATTTAGGGATGGAAGGTGGGTTCTACTTTAGACATGTTTGCCCAGAGTGGGCTGTAGAACATCCAGTGAGGAGTCTACCAGGCATTTGGATAGAAGGAAATAAATTGAGGGCAATAGACTGGGTGAGGATAAGATTTAGGTGTTAGCGGGAATCTACCCCAAAACCAAGAGCACACTGTATACACTATGTTACTCAACTTGACAAGACAAAAGATGTAGGTGTTAGGCCTAAAAACTCCAAGAGGTATTAGTGAATGTTCACAAAGTACTCTAAAAAGTGCCTGGCACATATGGGTTAGCTGCAAGTAGAACTGTCAGCATTATCCGCACAGAGATGGGAATTGAAACCAGGGAATGGACTGACGTCCCAGAAGCCAAGGGGGCTGAAGCCCGAGCCCTGGGCGACATCGACACTGGAGGGGCAGAGGACGCCCAGAAGAGACGGCAGGAAGGGCGGACCGAGAGAGTCTAGGGCAAGAGGATCAAGGTGGAGGGACTGGCCCTGCAGAGGAATCTGGGAGCGAACGTCCCCTTCCGCGAATATCCAAGCTTTACCCAGGTTTCTTTCTGAAGCAGTCTGCACACCGCGACGGACGCACCTCCCTCCTCCAGCTCCTGGCGCGGCGGCCCCGCCTCAGGCGACGCCGGCCACGCCCCGGGTCCGCCCCGCCCCGCCCCCGGCCCGGCGTAGGGCCAGCGCGGGAGCGGGTCCGCCCACCGCCCCGCCCACCACCGATCCGGTCCCGCCCCACCCGCCGGGCGGCCCGCACGGAACCGCAGCTCCCGACCCTAACCCAGGCTCGCCCCCTTGCTTCGCCCGCGCCCGGTTGGCCTGGACAGGGAGCGGTTCTCTCAATCTCCAGGTCGGGCGTCGGAGCGGCTCCAGGCCGAGCTCGGAGTCCCCAGCGCCTGGCCGCCGCCAGGTTCCAGCCGCGCTCCCGCGGCCGCGGCGGGGCGGGGCGGGGGCGGGGCCCAGCGACCGCGGGCGGGACAGTGTCACGTGGGTAAACACGCCGCACGTGGAGCCGAGCCTGAGCTCAGAGGGCGGCGCCGAGGCTGACAGAGAGAGGCTGGCCTGCTGCTTCGCTCTGCCTGCGCCCTCCCTGGAGGCCAGAGGAGAAAGCGCTGGGAGGCCGCGGCCGGATAGCGGCAGTGAGCGCGCTCCCCGCTGAGGCTCAGATCCCCCATTCTGTTGCCGGCAAACGGTGGCGCTGAGGTCAGGCTTAGCGGTGCCCTGCCCTGAGGGACGTAATAAACCTGTGATAGCCCGGTACGGTGGGCACAGTCCCATCTCACAGATGGGAAAACCTGAGCAATTAAGAAACTTTTCCAAAGCCACGTGGCCAGAAAGTGGTGCACCCCAGGCCCGAACTCGAGCCGCCTGGCTCCTTCGTGCATGGGTCGGGGTCAAGCTCCTGAAGTTCTCTGCCACCCCTTAGGGTTGGGGCTGGCTGAGACCCTTGGGGACGGGCCTTAGATTCCCCGTTTGTGTGGCAGGGTAGAAGTGGTGCCCGCCTCCACGGGAGACTCGAAGGCGGCGCTCGCCAAATCGTCGCGACAGCGTCCGCCCGGGCGTGGCTGGTATGGAGCTGACGGCGCTTCTGGCCCCGCGTAGCTGCACAAGGAAAGGTCTCTCTTTGGGACCCACCTGTCTCCTCCGGGAGCTGGGAGTTCTCGGCGCCTCCTGCATGAGGCAGCGCACAGGGCACTCTTGGGCTCCTCCTCCGAGCCGCCTACTACCCTGGCCTCTCTCCTTCCTCTCTGGTCTCTCCTCCTCTTCCTCCTCTCCTTCCTCCTCCCCTCTTCCTCTTCCCCTTCCTCCTCCTCCTCCTCCTCCTCCTCCTCCTGCGCCGCGCGACCAGGGGGCGCCACAACAGTACTGGACCAAGGCCTGGGGTCGGGACTGGCAGAGGCCTGGGAGGGGTGGACAGAGCGTTCAGGATTCCTGTCCTGGCCCAAGAGCGAATCTGCTCGGCTCCATGGGCGGTAACCAGCACTCTGGAAAGAGCGAGCGCATGCATCCCTGGCTCCCTCGGGTCCGCAGTCCCGGAAAGGATACTTGGCCCTGACCCTGGGTTGGGTTTTCGGGTTCATATAAACTGGTTAATGAGATTAAACAGGTCCGGGCTTCTCATACAGTGTAGACGCTTGAAACCGCCCCTTACCCCCTTCCGTGTGACCTTGGGCAAGAGGCTGAACCACCAGTCTCAGTTTCCTCTTTTTTAAAATGGGGTTGTGAGACAATTAAGTGACTAAATAAATAATGCCTTGGTAACAGTGCTGTGCATGCTGTTGGTACGCACCCATGCTCTGGCTAGGAACTGTGCTTTCCTGCTGTCTGAATCCAAGCCCAAACCCTAACCCCAGTTCTTGCCTTAAGATCTATTTTATGAAGGTTCCACGCAGGCACCTTTGAATAGTGACTTGCTGTGATGCATTCACTGAGACAGGTCAAGACAGTGACACAGGCCCACAGAAGCTGAACCCTTCTAGTTTCCTCCTTCCTGCTCACTTACCTACTGGCCAGCCTCAGCATGTCTCCCTCTGATAATGCTGCTTCCTTTGGCCCACCCCCATTGAAGGACCAGCAACCATATGTGTTTGGCCACACCTGTTCTGAGTGGCCCTGAACTGCAGTGTGATTTTGGATGGGACACCATTATTCTCCTAAAGAGAGAAAGTCTAACCACAGTGATTTGGGTCTCAAACAGAGGCTTTGTGCAGGACAGGCCCAGGCCTGGGGCTTTGGCTAGTGAGTACCCTGCTGATCTCTGTCTTTTTCCTCCTGGCCAGACTGGGGGATCACAGGTGCTAGTTTAAGGGAGGGGAAATTGAAACACAGGGAGACCTAGGAGAAACCAGAAGGGAAAATTGGGGGATTTGGGGGGTTAGGCAGACCTCAGTGGTGTGTAGTTCTACCCCTGAGGCCAGGTGTTGGGGCAGGCTTCCTCACAGGGGATGTCCAGAACCTTCTCTGCATCCTGGGCTTGGCACAGACAGTGGCCACACACCCGCAGCAAGAAGAATCCTGTTGTTGGAAGCAGGATTTTTACAGCAGCTTCAGAGCTGTCAACCATTGTTTTGGAGGGTTTCTGTTGTTTGTTACTGTATTTGCTACTTTCTCAGAACAGCATCCCTTGGCTTTTTCTATGGAGCCAGGTGGATCAGGTGGGGCTGACTCCAGCCCTGCGCCAGGGCCAGGCACACAGCCTGTGCTTGGCCAGGCAGAGCACTGTGTCCCCCTGACCACATCCTGATTAGAGAAGGAATGGTCACATGCCCCACACTGGACCAATGAGAGTCATCCTCAGGACTTTGGCTAGAGCTTCTGAGAAGGATGTGCTTGCTGGTAGGAATATTAGCCTAGAGATACTGGCAGGTACCACATGGAGGATGAGGTAAACATAGGACAAAGCAGAGCTGAGCAAGAGAGAAGACAGATTCCTGAGGACCATATAAAACCCAGATCCAGCCATGCCCACAGGTTAGGTATGCCCCTGGGCTATCCAGACAGAAGTCTCCATGAATTTTCCTGTTTGACTTGTGTTTCACTTGCAGTTGAACATCTTGAAGTCATCTGACCATCTGGTTGAGCAAAGACCATAGCCACCATTTCTGGGTGAGAAGGCGGAGACTTGGGGGTCTGGGACACATGGCTCATCCTCGTAGGTGGATCTGACCTACGGTTATCGCGAGAGAGTCTCTGCCAGGGGGTTCCTGTATCCTCTGGTCTCTCTCTTGGTCTCCTGTTCTGGCCTTCCTTACCAGTGACTCTGGAGCCTCCCAGCCCAGAGATGCCCTTGACTGTATGTTCTCTGGGTCTGTCTTGTCTGTAATTGTACCTCAGGGACTGCCATAGAAGCTCTTGGCGAATGCTGGTGGAAAGAATGAATGAGTCATTAAACCCCCTATGGCTGATTGGGGTTTGGAGGGGTTCAGAAAATCAGGAACTCGCAGAGCTTCCCCTCTTCCACCCTGCCCCTGAACTTGGCATGCACGACAGCCTCTTGCCCCTCACCTTACCTGAAATTTTGCTCCAACCCCTCAGCCCTTCCCTGGACCATCTCATTCATGAATGGTGGTATTGGCCTGTCTTGGGTAGCTGAGTGAGGGATGAGCTTCCACTCTAACTCCCCTACCCTGCCCCCGTTGCTCCATTCCAAAGGCTCAGGCACCCCGGAACTCCTTTCAGAAACACACCCTGAAGGGCCATGGCTGCTGCCCACCAGCACGCCAGAAGTGGTGAGTGAGAAGATACGGGAGGAGAGGGCTTGCTGCCAGGCCATGGGCTGTGCACCTCCTGAAATGTGCAGCGGCACATCTGCCCGGAGAAAAAGGGAGGTGGAATTGCAAGCTTCGTTATTTTTACTTTTTGGTGTTGAGGGGCCATCTGTGCAGGTTTGAGCTCATCTGGAGGAACCAGGATTTGTAGATGAAATTCAAATGCAGGATTGCTTTGCAGGCTGTCATGCTGAGACGTTTGCCCAGAGCTGGGGCGGCAGCGCTGATATTTTTGTAGCAGTGGAGAGTCCAGAAGCTGCTCGAGGTGAGTGAGCACGTGTAGCACTGGTCGGTCTTCTCAGCACTGGTGTCACCAAGGGTGCCAGGAGGCACTTAGACCACCAGCTGGGCAAACTGGCTCCCACTGCCCTCCAGGAGGACATCTGGAGGGTAGAAGGTCAGGGGGGCGGAGGTGGGCAATGCCAGAGTGGGACGAGGAGGATCTCTGACCCCCTCCCTTGTCGCTCGTTTCTCCCAAACGACCTCCATGGACATACAGCAGCACATCCATCCTTAGGGTATGCCCACGGCCCCCAGTGCCAGCTGCAGGACGCCATGATTCCCCCTGCATGGAAATTCCAGAACTGCCTTGTCCAAGGTGCAGGAGGAGTTGGCCACCCCCCACCCCGCCTCTAGTTTCCCACAAACCAAGGCTGTCTGGGAGTGAGGAGGTGTCATTGTGAAGTGGGGACAGGAGGGTCATCCGATCCCCATTCTAAAAGCCCTTTCTGGGGTATTCCAGGTAAGCATCCTGGCATGGGGCTCTCATTTTAACTATCGGCTGCTCACAGCCTGTGCACCACCCCATGCATCCTGTGCTAGTGAAGCTAGTCTCCAAACAACAACACAGGCATCAGGTGTGCACATTTGCCTGGTTAATTTGTAATAGGAAACATTGTTTCTGGCCCAGATGCTTTCCTTGGGCCTGTCCTGGGCCAGATGTGTGCAGCAGCCCGTGATGCGATGGTCCTGGGGAGACAGAGAGCAGGACACAGAGGTTTAGCACATCTCCGTTCGGAAACTCTTCGATGCCATTCCTGACCACTCCTCCCAGGCTCCAGGGTGGGAGGGCGATAACAGACGCGGGCAAATGCTTGGTGGCTCTTTCCGTCACCACTGTGCTCCAACACACACACCCTTTCCTAACTTATGCCAGATAATGAAATCTAATGCCAATAGACAGGGATTGTGGGAAGAAAGCAATCCATAGCCTGCTTTTTTTTCTTTCTCCAAAACGAATGCTTGGGGTGAGGAATGTGATTTGAGGTGCACCAAGAGGGGTCCTTTGGCTCTGAAATACTGCTTCAAACACACACTCGCACACACACCCTGCCCGTCCCTCCCCCCAGAGGACTCCTCACCCGTCAGAGAGTACCTGTACAGGGAATTATGGCAAAGCAGAATGGGGGTGGGGGCAGGGCCTGGGGACACAGCAAGTGGCCACTGCCAGGCAAGACTGCGGCTGGCATTGCCAGGGTACAAAAGTGATGGGGAGAGGGGCCCAGAGTAGGCTCTTCCAGGGCCTTGCTGGGCTCCAGGCTCACGCTGGGGCTGACTAGCTTGGGCAGACAGACCTTTTTTTTTTTTTTTTTTTTTTTTTTTTTAAACACAGAAACAAAAGGATGAAATCATTAGCATCAATTGGGCACATTCAGTGTAGATTACTGACATGCCATTGTTATGAGGATAAAAGAAATATAATTAATAAAACCCGCCCAGCCCGCCTTTTGTGCTTCCATGAATTCTTTATTGGCATCTGCATCTATCTCATCCACAGACGAGCCCTCTCTCTTCATTGCCCTGGACATCACTAAAATGAACCGTGCAGAAAATCACTCCCAGGATCTGGAAACTCATCTTTTTCTGCTGCAATTTGTCTTTTGATGCCTCCGTTTTCTCCCTCCCAGGGCAGAATTAGCAGTGCAGCACAAGGTTCCATTCAAGGAAGAACAAAGCCTGGCCCAAGGTCCCTCCCACCGAGAACCATGTCGAGGGCCACCCTGCAGGGCCAGTTCCTTTTCAGGCACCAGCCTTTGTGGGGCGGGGGGCTTTTTCTGAAAGTAGCCCTGGAATCACACCTGCCCCACCTCTGGCCTTGGCATGCGGTACATAGGCTGAGTGTCAAAGGTCACCCTGAGGTCACCAGGCAGCCTAGAGGACCGGGGGAGGTAGGGCAGGCTTTCAGCCCACCTGCTTGCCAGTCTGACTTCTGGCCTGTGCACTGTCGCCCTTGCCCCATACCCAGCCTTGCTGCCTTAAAGAAAGAAACCTCCTTTGCATGACAGGAAGCAGGGAAGTTCCCTGAAGTATACTGCAAACCTAAAAACACCGCAAACCCGTCTTTCATCACCACCTGGATGACTGTTTGAAGAGAAACAGAAAACAGCTCTTAACCCCTGAGAGGCTGGGCCCGCACTGAGAGAACATGCTGTGGCCTCCCGCTCGCTGGGCAGATGAGGAAACCCAAGCCCAAAGTAGGTAAGCTGAAAGCCCCATGGCCCTTGGGAGGACTCTACTGAAAATCCAGGAATCAAACACAGTGCCCGTGGGAGGCAGGCAGGTAAAGAACATGTCCTTGGACACCAAGATACTTTGTCCTGGTGTTAGACATATTCAAATATCCGATGCTTCCAGGGAGAGAGATGCTCTGTCACTTTTCTTGAACCTTTCTATTTTCTTCACCCATACTGTTTTCTCACTTTTGCTGGAGGTAGGGGTGCAAGCTATTTGTCTTCTGCAGAAGATTGGCAGTGTGTAGGTAAGGATCAGCAGCAGGGAGCCCCAAGCCAGTGGCAGGGGTGGTGGGAACTCTGGTGCCCTGCTGGGTGCTGGGCAGCCACAGCTCTGTGTGAGCTCTCCCAAGTTGTAGGTCAGCTCAAATGCTTCAAAACCTCCTTGCGGCCCAAACACAACAGAACCCCACTTGGCAGTGCAAGACCCACAGCCCCAGACTCCTGCACAGAGCTGGAGGGGGCTGGGGTGGGTGGAGGACACAGAACTTCAGGGGAGTGCTTCAGACCAAGGCATCATCTCACATGGACTGAGTGCTCCTTCCTTGCCTACAACAAGGTATAATTTGGTTAGGTGCTTAGCAAGAGGGGCATAGAGAACTTTCTGGACAACTGGAGGAATGGATTTCTCTGTCTAGCTGTCTTTCTGATGATGCATTGGAACCTGAGCTTTTGTATGTCGTCCCACCCTTGCGACCCCTCCAGGAATTAGAATTCATTGGTGTGGGGCTCCTTTGCCCAGAAAAAACACTAGAACAGTAACAGCAGTCTCATTCATTTCTGTTAAGGTCTTGCTTTTCGATCTTAATGTTGGTCTTTTGCATATGGAAGATAGCAGGTATTCTCCTGGACACGGAAAAGTAAAAAATTTAATGAAAGTGACTGCACATGTAAGAATCCATCCATCTCCCCACTCATTCAGGGAGAACATATTTTTAATAAGTACCTGTCATGTGCCAGGCCCTGCAATCAGGTGCTAAGCAATGAAATCAATAGGCAAGCAATCACTGAAAAATAAAAAGATGGGGGTGAGTTTGTATGGGCATGTGCCTTTTAAACTACTTAAGAGATACAATCAGACGAAGTAGCCCTGTACAAAAACCAGCAAACATTTTGTCTATTCATATGTTACTGAATGCATAGAAAAAATTCTGGAGCAAGGTATACTCTTTTAACATGAAAACTATTAAGAATGGCATCTCTGGGGCTCCTGGGTGGCGCAGTCGGTTAAGCGTCCGACTTCAGCCAGGTCACGATCTCACGGTCCGTGAGTTCAAGCCCCGCGTCAGGCTCTGGGCTGATGGCTCAGAGCCTGGAGCCTGTTTCCGATTCTGTGTCTCCCTCTCTCTCTGCCCCTCCCCGTTCATGCTCTGTCTCTCTCTGTCCCCAAAATAAATAAACGATGGAAAAAAAAAAAAAAGAATGGCATCTCTGGGCGGGGGGTGGGGTTCACTTTCGAGGTTGTACATGTTTGTGGTACTCTAATTTATTATAACAAACATGTTCCACTTCCATAATCAGAGAAAAACCAAGAAAGTTAAATAATCGCAATTTGAGGGGCGCTTGGGTGGCTCAGTCAGCTAAGCGTCTGACTTCAACTCAGGTCATGATCTTACAGTCTGTAAGTTTGAGCCCCGCGTCGGGCTCTGTGCTGACAGCTCAGAGCCTGGAGCCTGCTTCAGATTCTGTGTCTCCCTCTCTCTCTGCCACTCCCCTGCTCATGTTCTGTCTCTCTCTGTCTCAAAAATAAATAAAAACATTTTAAAAAATAGCAATTTGAATGGGAAGAAAAGATGGCGGTACCAAGTGCTGGAGCAGATGTGGGAAGGCAGGAACTCTCACACTCCCTGGCTGGGAGGATAAATTGGCATAATTTGGGGAATTAGCTGACGGCATCTAGTCAAGTTGCAGGAGCACATGGCCTTTGACACGGTGATTCCAGGTCTGGTAATGTGCCCGGAGGAATCCACACCCATGGCACACGTGTGCACAAGATGTTCATTGCAGCATTGTCTGTGACGGTGAAGGAATTGGTGACCTATGTGTGGACCGGCCTGGGAGGGAATATATACACTGTGAGATATTCACACAAGAAAACTCTATCACAGTTCAAAATAAATGAATCCAACCCTACGTGCGTCCGCATGGGTATAACTTGAAAATAATGTTGAAAGAAAATAGGAAGTGGTGTTATTATATGTAAGGTCTGATTCCACTTGTGTGAATTTTTAAGACACTCAGGGCAGTGTTTCTGTAAGGCTATTGCTTATGGAGCCAAATATAAATGATAAAAGTCTAAAAATATGTGTGGGAATCATCCACACTGACCTCAGAGTGATTGTTTCCTCTGAGAAGGAAAGAGAGACAGAAAGCTGACGGGGCTGGGGAGGGAGACAAGGGGGCCCTTCAATGGAGTCTTCACTGGTATAGTCCTTAAAAGAAAAAGATGTGAAGCCGATTTGGCGAATCTGGTAAGTCATTGTAGTATTTTCTGAGCTTAAACATTTTTGCCTGTCTGATGCGTGTGAGCTGTTTTGTTTTGCCTTCCCCTGATGACTTGTGAACTGAGTGGTTTTCCTATGTGTATTGTGTATCCTAGTTCCCATCTTTCCTGAGTGTATGAACAATGGAAAGTGAAGTAAGCAGTTCCCCTAGAAGATGCTCGTTGTGATGATGCACAGGTGGAGGCACCCTTCAGGCGGGTGGCTCTGCAGGTGGGGAGCAGGGTGAGCCTGGCAGACTGGAGATGCAAAGTGGGAGCCAGGGAGGCACAGGAGGAGGCGCCAAATGAGTGGTGAGCTTGCCCAGGGCTGGAATGCTGAGGGCCGTGGACCTGAGGCTCCTCCACCTTGTGCCTGGAAGGAATGATACCTGGTGTGTAGCTGGGGGCCTGGGAGAGAGAAATCAGAGAAGTGAGAAGTTCCTAAGGGAACAGGTTGGGGGGGGGGGGGGGTGGCAGGGTTCACAAAGTGTGGCAAAGATGCCCTGAAGGGTGCCATTAGGTTTGCCTTGTGGGGGTCTTGGGTGGCCTTGGTGAGGGCGGTGTGCGGTGCGTGGGGACAGAAGCCCAAAGCTCGGGAGACAGAAGGTATATGTGACACCAGAGCTCAGCAAAGAAATGACATCAGTGTGGGCCAGACAAGAGTGGTCTCCTGCAGGAGGTGAGGATCTAGCTGACTGGATGGGTTGACAGGCAGAGGTGCAGAGGCAGAAGTCACTGTGGCCTGTAAAGGGATGTTGGGAAGTCCTTCATGCAGGGCCGTTCAGAAATTCCTGATGCATGTACTACAGTCATTTTCCCAGGGCACGTGGAGGCAGAACTCTGGGCTTGTTTCTTCAACTCCTGCCTCCTGACGTCGCTCTGAGCACATCACCATCCTCTTCACAAACACCAGCTCCCTGCTGTCCATACATATAGGGACATCAGGCCTGTGTCCAGCTTGACACGTAAAAGCTCATTGTGATGTGGCCTCTGTCACCTCCTCTGCCTCATCTCCCACTTCCTCCACTGGCTCGTGATGGCTCTTCACTGGCTGTGGGGGAGGACAAAACAACCCCCTGTTGAACAGAAGTACTGCCCCTGCAACAGACCCGTTCCGTGCCCCCAGACTCCAGGATTCTAGCTGTTTCCTGGTCTCCCCGGCTCACCTGAGCTGTACGCCTGTACCCCATTGCTTTGGTCTCCAGCACTGGGCATGCCCAGCACGCAGCAGGAGCTTGCAAGTGAGGGCGCCTCATATCATCCTAGGGAAGCCCCCATCAGAATAGAACTCACTGCACAGTCAGGTGCTACAGTTTTTGGAATTGGCATTGATCAGGAGAAGCGATTTAAAAGACAGCTGGCGGGGGGGGGGGGGGGGGAGTGGCAGAGGGAGTATTTATTTAACGCAGGACAGTATTGCCCTCCCATCTGAGGCTCCTGGGGAATAGTACCTGGTAAGCCTGTGAAACTGAGCACATTAGAGTCTTCTGGAGTTAAATTTGGAATTGGGATGAGTTAGGAAAAATCTATGCTCATTGAATACAAAATGCAATTGTCTGTCAGTGCAGGAACTGAAGTATCTGCAGCAAATTATATTTAAGACTCTATTGTCACAGGCAGATTAGCTAATGCTTGATTTTAAGTATAGGTTTCTAATGCTATTACTCCTGGTTAGCTCTGCCTGGCAGGTAACCTTGTGGAACAAATGACTGCATTGCTTGAATAACATATTTGATCAAACAGGACAATTCTTTCAAAAATTGAGTTCTCTGTGGCAATTTGAGACCTGTAATCAGCAAATTAGATGATTACAGCAGGGATAAAAATAGTCTTCTAACAATGTCCAAGGTATAAATGTGATTTGAATTTCAAAATGTTGAACATGTGGTAGGAAAATGCACGGTTGGGTAAATATGACTAGACATTATCAGATTTGATTTCTCTTTCCAACTCTGCTCTGAGCTACAGCCTAATTTTGCCCGAATAAACTCCAATCTCGTTTGTGTCTGAGTTAGAGGCTAGAAGTGGATCTCGCACTGTGCTCCAAACCTTAAAGGGCTCAAAAGCTTTACTTATCTGCCTTTAGGAACTTAAAGTCCATGTATCCCCTTGGTATGAAACCCATGAAACAATGAGCTGTCCAAGTTCCACCCAGGGAAGATGGCATTGGAAAGCCTTCGACACGCACTACCCGAAGACCAGTGTTTTCTTTCTTCGGCAGACGCCAGAGCAGCTCTGGTGAGGTCTAGCCAGCGAACTGCGAGCTGGGGCAGGATGTGAGGATGTGGTTTGCTCTACCACAATCCAATCAGCCCTCATGGTTGGTCAATAAGTTACTCTTAGTTTCTCCTGTAACACAAGGAAGTTAGACTAAGGGGCCACGTCACCTCCTTCTCCGGGTCCTTCCTGCTCACCGTCTCTGCCTCAGAGTGTCTGTCCACCCAGGTTGACCAGAGCTGCCATTTCCACCCCTAATGTCTGTCGGGCATTAGCGGGCCTCACCTAGTTTTAGCCGAATTGCGGAACAAGACTGACTTGGCAGTTGGGTATGCAGAGCCAACCAGTGAAGTGTGTACTAACTACTAGCAAAAGGAGCTCCTTAAATCAGGGAAACTTGAGTTTCCTTACTAGTGGCTCTTAGGGCTCCTGGCAGGGCCACAGAAAATATTGATTACTATGAATTCCACTTATCCATCCAGGACTCATCCTTCATGAGCCCAGGTGATTCCCATGGCCACACTGTCATTTAATAAAAACAAAAACAAAACACCGATGTCCAGAAATGCAACACTCTTAAGTTTACATGTAAGGCATTCTCATCTCAGCAGATCCGGTAATGCTCCGCGATACAAGGGCCAAACAGCCTATGTAGTGTTTACTTCAAACGTGCTTTCAAACCAGTTACCTCACGTGTCAAGCCCTCACACTTACCTGAAGCTTTGAGAAATAGAAATGTTTTTCAGTGCCACAATTTTGCATAGAAAATGCCAAGTATAAATTAACCATTTTCAGGATTTTTCCAACAAGTTACTTCCAAATGATCGCCATTTAAAATTCACTGCTTTTTGGGGTGCCTGGGTGGCGCAGTCGGTTAAGCGTCCAACTTCAGCCAGGTCACGATCTCGCGGTCCGGGAGTTCGAGCCCTGCGTCAGGTTCTGGGCTGATGGCTCGGAGCCTGGATCCTGTTTCCGATTCTGTGTCTCCCTCTCTCTCTGCCCCTCCCCCGTTCATGCTCTGTCTCTCTCTGTCCCAAAAATAAATAAAAAACGTTGAAAAATTTTTTTTTAAAAAAATAAAATTCACTGCTTTTTAAGGTGGGAACATCTCTGCCTAAGATGAAGAAATAACTAGCTAGGAGTACCATTTGACTAAATACCACTACATGTAGATTTATAATGCATTTATTAGGAAAACTGTATTAAAGCTTAGAAAACTAGAACATCACAAGGTGAAAAGAGTAGGGTCTCTCTCCACTTCGTCTACAATATGGTACAGTTTTAAAATGGCTGTTTTTCTACTTTAGGCACGATTTTGCAAAATGAGATAAAATACTGAGTCAAAATAAGTGGGATTTATTTGCTCATTCACCCTCCCTTTTATGAACCCATACACCAAAGCACTGCAAGGAAGTGGAACACAAAACCTGACATGACCACCACTATGAGAATGTTCAACAAAATGCAATGTGAACTGTACACATTAGGCCTTAAAGTGGACAGTGGCCTCCTCCATTAGCAAGGCCCATGGTGACTGTATCGATGGTCACAGAACAGACCGTACACTGACATCTGGCCCTGAGCTACATACAGTGTTACTTTACATTTTCTTCAAACTATAGTTTTAGGCTACATCATGTTAACAAGTTCTCCAAACAAAAGTTCTTTAGGTTAAGATTTGTGTAAGGACGAAGAGCATTAAGTAACACTAATTACAGATTCTTTATGTCCTTTGGCCTGTCCTAGGGCAGAAATTATACCTAGGAATCCTCTCGGATGCAGACATGACTCCCCCACTACTGCCACAGCCCTCCAGTGAGCCGCCCCTGACCAGGGCACTGTGGGAGAAATACCAAATGGAAGCCTCATTCCCACTTCAGGGGACCCATGGGAGGCCTTCGAGGCTGCACCTAGAGCTCATGTCAAAAGTTTTCTTTTAAATATATTTGCTTGAAAGGTGTGAGCTTCAAGAAGTACGAAATTAAAAAAGAGAACCTGGTATAGCCACATTCAAAGGTGACTTCTAACTTAAATGATCAGACATAGCTCATAAAACCAGCTGTCTCAAAGACAGTGTTATCTTTATTAAAAAACGGATAGACATAGCAGCACTTACAAAATAACAGTTCATAAAAGGCATTGTATATTGTCAACTGATAGTGTGAAAAGGGCAGGCCCCCAGCACAGCTGGTTGTGGGCTCCACATCACAATGCTCACAACCACCTGTTCCACTCAATACGACACAACCCAGAACACCCAAGGGGAGACCAACAGCAATGTGGCACTCCTCGACTTCAAGCCTTTGTTATCTGTGTGAATAGTCAATCAAGTCAAGTATCACCCTCCTTAGCAGCATCTGGAGCACTCATTGGTGTTCTGGAGGTGGCTGGTGTACTTGACCCACTTATTTAAAAAAACCTAAGCGTTCAATAAAAAACACTTCTCCCTGTCCAATGCCATCCACAGAAACACTTCGGTTGCGGAAGAGACGTGCTCTTCCATTTAAATGTCTGTAAAAGCTAATGCGGGCCTCTGCCGCGGTGCACAGAAGAGAACTTGGAGCAGGCACTTCTGCACAACTGTCTTTGGTGGAGAATGCTGGTGTGGTCACGCTGTCCCCTGCCCACTGCTCTGCTTCTTGCTGCTCTGTGGGGGAGTGAGGACCCCGGTGGGGAGAGGAGAAATCCTGTTTTGTTCAGACAATATGGCTTTCTTTGCTTGGGCTTTGTCCTGTTAAGAACAAAAGTGAGAAATGTTAAAATGGAAGAGTGTATCCTTTGGGCTTCGCGTTCTGTGTGCTCTTTTCTAAGGAAATGAGGGGAAAAAAATAGCAAAGAACGATCTAAAAGTCTCTGGTCTACATGCTATTCAGACACAGCATCTACTGACCACAATTTTCTTTTTTAAGGAACCAAAAGAATTGGACTCTTTCTGGGATATCTGGAGCCTGCCTGAAGAAAAGTGAAGAGGCTATTTAAGCAGTTTTAAGGAATTTATCTGGGAAACGAGGAAGGCTACTGACCAGCAAATCCAAGCTGTTTATATGGGTCTGGATGTTGTGTGCATCTTCAGCAGGAACTCCCCTGAAGTGCTTAAGTTTTGAACTTCCTGTCTCCCTTATGACCATTGCAAATGGAACCATCCACTTGACACACTTCTCTATATCACACCACTGATACCCTGCAACGAAAATAAATTTTAGGCTCAATTGGTTTGGAAGTTTAGTACACCTTGTGAATGGACCGGAAAGCCAACGTACCTGAAACCTTTTGCATCAATTCAGAGGAAGAGAAATGATACAAGGCAGAAGCAGCAAGTACACCATAGGGAAATTCTAAGCAGCCAACATCCAGGACACAAAGATCTAAAAGCTATGGAGAAGAAAAAGAACACTGAGGCAGATGGCCAACATACATCCCTTCTAGAGTTAATCTAATGATGGGGTAGGCAGCCCCACAGAGGTAACAGAGCCACTTACCTCTGCAATCTGTATGAAGATTTGCTGGGGATACTGTGGCAGGAGCACTTCATATAAATCATTTAGATATGCAACCTGCATATATACATTCAGCCAGGACACAATGGTCAGGGGACTTAAATGCCACTTAAGGGCCTAAGGGAAAACAGACAAAAGAGACCAATGGTTGAGAAAAGAAAAAGGTATTTCTGCTCCCCTTGGGCCTCTAAAGGAGTTCAAAATGAAGCCATGTTCCACGCCACAATGTGTCCAGCTGGAGAACACCTAGGCAGATGCACTCACACGAATGTGGAAAAGCTATTATGTATGCATTTTTTAAAAAGGACTGAAAAATTAACTTGTAACATACCTTCATAATGATTAATTCCATGCTAAGAATTTCCTCTCCTGAACAAGCCCCATCTGTAACATACGCAAACTGGTGCAGCTTTGGAGGATAGATTTCCTAAAAGGAAATACAAGGGAGAAACAACTAGCAAAAATCTCTAATAGTTTTAACTTATAATGTACACCCAAATATTGTTTTTAGTATTCTACCAGGAAAAGAGAGAGGGAGCACCTGGAATACATATAGGGGCTACTCTGCTGGTCAAAATGTGTTCACTGTGAAAGAAACAACTCCCCCTGCCCCAATAAAGAAATGCATAAACACAACTTCTATTCAGTGGAGAGAGTTTTGAAATTTTCACCTTTTTAATACCTTTAGCAACATGTTTGCAAGTTAGGCCCATCCACCCTTCTAAGCATTCCAAAATTTTTAATCCTCTTGGGTCAAAGTTCAATTTTTTGGCTTAAAGTAACTACATTAACTTAAACATTTTATAGACTCACTACTTCTCTCACTTCTTGGTTAATTTCTAGCCCTTTCTGCATGTATCTTTACTTTAGATGACCTCAAATTAGAAAAACGTAGACAAAAAGTTGGCGTCTTCCAGTAATCTCAGAGGATCTCAAGAAACGGCATATGCCACATAACATTTGAAAATGATTTACCTCAAGTTTGGCAGCAATAAATAAAGATGAAATCCCAATAAGCTGTAAAAGTGTTTTTACGATATTTTGTTGTGTTGCCATATACCGATCAAAGAAATCCTGTGCCAAGTAAAATGTCTCTCTGTGAAGTTTATAGACTTCACACACCTGAAAAAACAGTAAGTTTTAGAACAGTTACTTGAGGAAAAAAGAAAGACAAAAAAAAACAACAACAACACACAAAACCCAAAAAACAACAAAAACATAAACATTTGTCATAAGTTTTGGTGAAGGACAATATAACCAAATCAGGAGAGACAGAACTTTGCTTTTCTGAAAGGATTGTTACCTTGCTTGTCCCCAAGCACGCACACAATGAAAAACTAGAACTCGCATACAAGGATTAAGTGTTCTATGATCTACATTAATAATAATAATAGTAAGAGCAAATGTTCACAGGCAGGGGAAGGAAGGTATGTTCATCGCCTGGTACAGCAGCATTTTCATGGAAAAAGTGTGAATAATTATCTCAAACTGTAATATCAGGACCATGCCTGCCCTGCCCACCTCATAGGATTGCTGAGAGACAGGGGAAAATGGTGTGCATGAGGGAGCTGAAGAAGACCAAGGAAATATTAGACCTCAACTCATCACCACCATCAAATGCCTGTTTATACATATAAAACTGCTATTCCTAAACAGGCCTTCCCATGTATAAGTGTAATTCATGGGGTTAAGGCACCAGAGAAACAACAGAACATTAATAGAAAATTCCATCAATCACCAAACAGTATTTCTAAAGTCCAGGCTAGGGCATATTTAAAGTCAGTTTTCATAAAGTAACACAATTACAATCTGATCAGAAGTGAAGCTAGAGCTTCTGTCCTCTCAGGAACAAACTCTCAAACTTGTGTCACCCGGCTCACAACTGGGCACACAGCATGAGCGCCGCCTTTCCCACACGCGTGCTGACTTCCTGGCAGGGCTAGAGGCTGAGAAACAGCATCACTGCACACAAGCCTCAAGTATTGTCTCAGCAAGGACAAAACAGTTACCATTCTTTTCTATCTTTTCAATGGTATTACATGACTTTTTTGATGGACTTTCAGAAAAAAACCTTCCTTAAAGTATTTGGCATCAACTGCATAATACAAATAGAACTTCCCAGTCACAACATCTAATGAGTTGAAGCGTGGGAGAATGCAGCACACTACACATCTAATGCTTCAAGGAATTATAAATTGACCCAGAAAGGGCCAGAAAGTCTATGTGCCATAGTGGGCCTGTGGATGGCACCTGCAAGGCCTCTAGTTTCAAGCAGGCCTGCCAAAGAACTCAGTACAGAAAATGTTAATATTTTCAGAGACCAATAAAGAAAAGCGAATTAATAATGGTAAAAACAGCTATCTTTTCTTGCCTATTATGTAAGCTGCACTTCATACACACTATTTCTAATCCATATAAACTCTGCAAGGAAAATACTGGTAGCAAATATTACAGATGAGAAAACCAAGATTCTACGTTAAGTGACTTGCCTGATGAAGACACATAGATGGTGGCAGCAGGGGATTTGACTCTAGGATGAGCATAACAGGGGTACGAATACCCCTGGACACACACTTTCCAAAGAGTACAGAGCAGTTTGTTTTTAGGGAATATTTAGGCATGCAACTTCCTTATGTCCTTTTCCACAAAATCGATCTGCCTGAGATGTCCTTCAACATCACAGAAGATGTTGAACATCCCATTTCTCATCACCCAAGGCTCACAGAGGTGTCCAGGAAGCACCCTGAGGCACTACTGAGTCACCCACACTTCCTCTCAGAAAGAGGTATACTGCCCATACAATATCGCTTTTTATGTTTAATTACCCATCAATATATGTAATACTTGTTCTTTTTCTTAATTCATTTTTTTACTATTTATTTTTGAGAGAGCAAGAGAGAGAAAGACAGACAGTGTGGGGGAGGGGCTGAGAAAGAGGGAGACAGAGGATCTGAAGAGGGCTCTGCGCTGACAGCAGACAGCCTGATGTGGGACCCAAACCCATGAACCGTGAGAGCATGACCTGAGCCCAAGTTGGGTGCTTAACTGACTGAGCCACCCAGGCACCCCAGTACTTGTTCTTTTGATCAATTGTTGCAGAGAAGTACGACAGTGTGGCCAATAAAAGAATTAACCGATATATTTTGTTAAGAGGATATTCTGTGGGGAAAGGGAAATGGATTCTAAAGAGTTAAAAAGGAACAATGTAAGCTCTCTGTTAAAGATAAGCCTGTTCATATATTTTTAAAACTTATGATAGTGGCTATCAAATAGCTGTTATCTGCATTCCACTGGATATATTTAAAAGTAATTTAATTAACAAAGACCAAATATCAATATTTACAGTTAAGTGGAAAATAGAACTTCTGGAATTATTTGAGCTTTGAAGAAAAAAATTCGATGCCAACTTAAAAGCAGATATCTAAGAGGTAAAGAGACTTCAGAAATTCTAAGGTAGAATGCAAGCAAAACGTTAAACTGCTGTAGTATATATACCACAGCCTCAGAGACACAGAATGTGTCAATGGGATGAAACGCACAGAGATCATAACAACACAGAAGATTCCAGAAGTGGTCAATGCTTCCAGTCAGCAGGAAGACTCAAGCTCACCTCCATTAACCAATCCAGAAGAATTGCTCGCATTTTAGGCTGCAGGAGAGGGTGCCGCTGCATAAAGTGCTTATCCCTTAAGTAGGTCTTCTCCTTGTTTAACATGATTTTCCAAACCTCGTCTCTATTTGCCCAGCTACAAAACACACAACCAAGTGAAAAACAACAGGTAGGTGTCAATATGCATCCATTCTAACTCGGTGAGCTTGAGCACAAGGAGGAAGAGACCTGGAAAGCACGTGGTGGTCAACTTACTTCAGTATAGGCAGTGGTGAGGCTCTGGAGGGCATGAAACTCTGAGGCCCACAGGTGGAACTAGGGTACGTTGGCTCATCCTCTTCTTTGTCAGGTGTAGGAATCAAGGAGCAGGGGTTTTCACACACTGAACTGCCATCCCAAGGCTATAGAAGAAAAACGTATTTTTAAATGTTTGACGCGAGCCAGCTATTTTTGCATTCATTGATTTGTAGAACAGCTAGCAACACAGAAAATGCCTTAACACTGCAGAGCAATCTCCAGACCTAAATATATATTCTGGCTTAAATTAAGATGAATATGGAACAGCGAAGGAAAAGCCACAGTGATGACCCCAGGCTTTCGTTTCATTCGTCATTGACTTAGGAGTCTATACAGTAGATATCTAAGAAAACTCCAAAGTCAGTAGCTTTTGGATCCTCCACACTGTCACACTCGTAAGAAGTACCTGAGCAGTAAGATGGATGCAAGGGAGGTTAAGCTAAAACACCAACACCTCTTACAATACAATATGACCCAAACCGAACCACAAATTCATTTGCAGGCCAGTAAGACACTGCATAATTTCTGAAGTGTCTCGTGGGATTATCTGGTCACAACTCAAAAATTTGCTTAACAAGTACAACTAATTTACAAAAATTTCTTAAAAGTGAAAGAATTTCCAATAAAAGTATTTAGTTACATAAGCACTGCATATTCACCAGTTACGCTTGTGAAGATCAAAAATGTAAACTGATTACCATCTATATTTAAAGTCTCCCCATCTGAAAACAAAAACCCATCGAATGTGCATCTTTCGGTATTACATAATGGGGACGTTTTGTTTTCCTTAACTCAAAACAAAACAGAGTATCTGCCTAGTTAAAACCAAATCCAGGAATGGTCACAGGATATACTAAGAAGTCTGTGGAGACAGAAGCCAGATACCCCTGAAGACCTTTTGAATCCTGCCCCCAAAGTCTTGCAAAGAATAAGATTCAAATAACTGACAAGTGAATAAACCATCATTAAAAACCCAAACAATTTGCTTTTCTTGTAAAGGTTCCAGATCCTTAATATTATTCAATTTTCAATATTTGGAATATACTAAGGTCATTTTGCCATTTAGAAAATTTTCTCTTTAAAGCTACTCTGTTTATCATCCTACTCTGAAAAGAAACCTATGATTGACTTTTTTGAATTATAAAGAGTGATTGTGTTGACAGTATGGCAGGTAACAATCCCACCAGCACGGAAGCCTTGGCATTTTTTTTTTTAACACAGACAGCTCATGAAGGTTGACTAAAGAAAAGCGACAATGGGATGACTAGAAATAAGCATGGGGGGACTTGGGCTCCAGGTGCTGCCTGTAAAGTATGGTAGACGGAGGCTATCACAGCACACCAGCCACTTTCAGAGGAAGCCAGAGCACTTTCCGTGTACTAAGAGAGCAAAGCAGGATAAAGCTCTTCTCCACCCAGGGTGCAAAGAATTGGGCATGCAAATTAGCCATGACAACCCCTGCCAACAGCTGTTCCAGAAGGGCAGCCTCCTCTTCCAGCTCTAGTATCACGTGCTGGTAGCACTTCCTTGACTCAAAAAGGGTCACATTACAAGTGCCTCAAGTTGCTCTTCATTCAAGAATAAATTCTAGTTTTGAAGGCAGAAGCTGGGTGCCACCCTCTACAGCCAGATGGCCGAAATAGCGGAGAGCAGGCTTTGGGGGATAAAATGGTGGCAGTTTCTAACCTGCAGGTTCATAGACAGATTGTGTGAACCACAGCAGATAAATGTTTCTGAAAGTTGGCCCTTAACTTGAGCCTCTACCGGGTTTCAAAGGAGGTGAGATCGTCCGACTTTAGGAAGGAATGGGATAAGAGCAAGAGACCAATTTTCACTATTTGTAATCACTTCAGACTCCTTATGCCACTTTTAAATAAGAATAGAACTACTTATGTAAAATTAGGTTCTGCGAAGTCATTCATGGAAAGTCCAGCATTTCACTCACACAAAAGGTCAGGTCTTATGCAAAAAATTAAACAAAATGGATGTGTTAAATGGATTTTAGATAAAAGGGTATTCTTTTTGTTAAGAAAGGTCTAAGGTAAGAACCAAAGGTTCTCTGAGGTCTTGATGAAGCAGTTATAAGGAAGTTAGTGTAATGGCTACAAGTGACTCAAGGCTACTGTACTGTGTTGAACTGTAACTCCCGAGAAAAACTGTGTCATTAATAGGCAAAAAGGTTGTGTTACCCCAAAACTCTAGCTTCATGAATCTACACAGAGAAATAACAAAAGACAACAAATTCCTCTGTAAACAGATGGACAGTTTTCAAGCTATCTGCTCTACAAAATGTGCAGAAACCTGTTGTCACTAATCTCTGAACAACCATGAAAATTCCTTCTAGTTAGTGGGAAATGATACGGCTATTCATGTACCACAGTTATCAACTGTCCGCAGTTTAGGGATAGGACCACAGACAGCCCCACTTAGGCACCCTAGCACCTTGAGAACACAAACTATTCTAAAACTCTAAGAAGTCAATATGAATGCCTTTACTTCATTCTCAGCTGGAAATTTCAATTCAAACAGCTGGGAAAACAAGCAACCTTGAGTTTCACAAAGTGGAGATCCATTTTATCATAACCCACAAAAATCAAATTGCTTAAGGTTTTTTGTTTTTAAGGAGAGAAAAAGAAAAGGAAAGAACTGGGATGCGCTGTCTCATTTCCTTCCCTAAAGTGAATGAAGTATTTCTTCTTCTAATAGAGAAGGAAATCATCAACCCCTAGTTCAATATTCGGTGGACCACCCCAGAAATGCTAATTCCTAAGGTCTTATGTGCAGTCACAATTGTTACTGCAAACCCACTGCTTTAAAGCCCTTCACTCTTCCAGAGCCAGCTATGGCTGTTGCTTACTGCCCAACAAAGTGATGTGCAGCCCAGTGCTAACCTAGTTGGAACCATTGCCCTCAGCTCAAATAATACTCCTGCTCAGCTTTTATCCGTGATAGGGTCAGAAGGCCCGATCCACTAGTTTGGAGATAGGTTGCTTCCCCTGCTAGAACCATTAACTATGGTCTCCAGCCATTTCTGGAGGTAGAGAGATAACACAAGCTTTTTCTGGTAGGAGCTTCTGATATTGTAATGATATCATGAGCACGCAGGAAATTTGGCGGTAACTCCATGAAGGAGAGGCAAGAGAAGTGGACTAGTCAATTGAAAAAATGTGTTGAGACACGTATGTCATTACACAGAATGTTCCACTAACATTCTGGCTGAGGCCAGGTGGAGCCCCAGACAGCAGTGATCATTGTAGGTAACTGCTAGATGGGCTGAGAACTTCCAGAAGGGGGGAAAAGTTAGAAACCTGACCTAAAGGGGGGGTGGGAGGGGGAATGGAGGTCCTTAAGCACCATGATGGAAAAACAGTAGCATGGATGGGGAGAATTCATGGTTGCTTATGAACACACACAAACACCCATCATCATACCCAAAGAGCTCTGTGTCAGGAGCCCTCCCCCCAGTTCACCAGCCCAGAGACAAGGCTCTAGGATGAACTCCGCCCCTGATTGCACAGGACTCTGGGTTACTTTCTTCCTCTGAGTCTGAGTCTCCTCAAGGGCAAAAGGAGAGGACTGAGTTATTTGATGTCCATTCTGGTTCTTCCAGACATCAGCGCATATTTGTAATCTCAAAGGTGCCGGTCAGGAACACAAGACCTCGCTGGAATCCCAAAGCTGGCAGAGGTCAGTGCCACTGACAGGCAGAGCTCAGCCATATGTACTGCAGCCAAAGGTAGAGAAAAACCCTTCAGCAGGAGGGTTTTGGAGACTGAGACTCAATTTAACCCACAAAGAGCAGGAGGCCCTCCACCTAGGCCCAATTAGCAACTGTACCTACCTGACTGCTGCACTGGTTTCTCACAGTCCTGTCAATTTTTGCAATTTCTTCATCTGGATCCTGCAAAAACTAACATAAAACAACCCCACCCCACAAGGAAACACACCAAACAACCCAAAGACAAAAACAGAAAAGAGAGAAAAAGTTGGTTAGGTTATAGGCACCATTTCTGCCAAATGCACCCCATTAACCCCCTAACAATAAACATGTGGTGGATGGAGCCCAGTCTGGTACCCAGGTAAGATTGGGGGGGGGGGGTCTCCTCCCCCACCTGTCTCCTTTGTACTCACAACAGCCACATTTGCCTTTCTTTTCCTGGAGCGAACAGAGACATCGGTGCCACTTTCCTCTTTCATGGTGTCCCGTTCCTTTGCATCCCTGCAAAGCCAGGGTGGCACAGAGGTCAGGGTGAATTCTCCCCAAATCTAGGTCCACCCCTCCCCCACCGCTGAACACCCTTCCCGTCCCCCCCCAGCGACCGGGCCACTCACCTCTCCCTTCTCTCCCTCGGCATGGCTTGGGGCGTGGGATCAGATCTCAGGCCTTGGGGGCACAAACCGGGCAGTGGGGTGAGGAGGACCAGAGGTGGGGGGCCAGGGCCCGCCGGCCCGCCCCGGACACCCCTCCCCCTCCCGCGCGGGCGGCGGCGGCGGCGGGAGCCTCCCGGGCCGGTCAGGAAAATGGCCGATGGGCCCGGGGTGGCCTGTCACCCGCGGCGCCGCCACCAACCCGCGATGCCGGGTCCGAACCGGGGGTTGAGGGGGGGGCCCGGACGGCCCCCGGAAATCACCTCCTGCCCATCGCCTTCCTTGGGGCTCAAGCTGCCTCAGTCTCCCCCTCAACACCTTCCCATGGTCCGTCTCTGAGCCACCCTACAGGGGCACCCCACGCTGACGACTCGGGGACCTGGCGACCCGGCCTCGCCCCACCCCCACCCCGGCCCGGCCCGACCCGGGCGCTCTGGGAGTCCTCGCCGCCGCACCGTCCCGCAGCCCCGCGGCCCCACGGCAGGGCCCTTACCCAAAGCCGTCTCCGCGGCAGGCAGGCGGCACGAGCTGAGGCCCGACGCAAGAGGCAGAGGCGAGCGGGAAGCCGGGAGGCGGGAGGCGGCGGCGGGCCGAGCGCGCGGCGGTGGCGGGATCCGCGCCTGCCCCCTACACCGCGCTGGCGGCCGAGCCGGCTGCTCCTGCGCCCGGCTAAGAGCGGGACATTTAAAAATCCCTGCGCGCGGAACCGGCCCCCGGCCCGCCCTCGCGCCCTCCCGCCACCCTCCGCCCCGCCCCGGCCGCTCAGAGCCCCTCAGCGGCAGCCCGAGGGCCCGGGCCCGCCCAGCAGCCGCCCTCAGGACCGCCCCGCCGCGGCGCAAGCCAGCCGAGGCGCTCCGAACCGGCGGGGGGGCGGGGCCTGAGCGGGGGGCGGGGCTAAGTGACAGGGCCTGCGCGCCGCAGGGGCGGGGCCGGGGCCGTGGCGGGGCCTGCGCGGCGCAAGCTGCGGCGCCGCGCGGGGCGGGACGCGGGAGGCCGGCTGGCGCGCGCGGTAGAGGGCGGGGCCGCGTTCGGGCGGGCGGGCCGCGGGGGAGGTCTGGCGCGCGCGCGCGCGCGCGCGCGGCGGAGGGGCGGGCCGCGGGGCTCAGGGGGCGGAGCCGAGCGGCGCTGGAGCGGCAAAAGGCCGCGTGGCCGGCGGTGGGGGAATGTAAACAACGGCAGGCGGCGAGGGTTCTGGCTGGGGCAGGGGTCTGGCAGGGGCAAGCGGGAGGACCCGCCGTCGGTCGGCCTGCCGCGCGCGCGTACTGTACCTCCTTGCACTTCCTTCCCGCCCCCGAGACGCAGGGTTCCGGCCCCTGAGTCGGGGCGGGGATGTGCCCAAGGTCACAGCGCCTGGTCGTTGGCCTACAACGTGTGCCTCCGGCAGTCGCCGGGATCTGGGGCGCCGGTGGAACAGTTGTTCCTGGAGGTACGTCCATGCATCCATCCAAGCCATTCATTCAACTAACAGCCCAGCACCTTCCCTGTATTTCCCTCCCCCACAAACTCTTCACGACGTTGGAATTTCAGACAGCCCCTCTAGCTGAAAGCCGTTCCCAGAGGCTCGCATCGGACCGGGATGAAATCCTCACTCCCTGCCCTGGCGAACAGGGCTCCACCTGACCTGGCCTTCGCATCCTGTCAGACTTCCCTGCAACCCCCTCCCCTCACATCTCACCGCCCTTGTCCTTTCTCACCTCGGGGCCTTGGGGCTTGTGCCCTGCGAGGGCACCTCCGGCTGTTCTTCCTTCCCAAGAAATTAAAGGTCTTCAGTGACCACTTAACCTGGAGCATCCCTCTCCCCAGGACTTCCTCTCCATCTTTTTGCCCGGCTGTGTTTCCTTGACAGAACTTGCGGCCAGAAGACTTGCTCCTCCGTTTCCTTGTTTGGTGTCCCTCTCCCTATCTTGTCTGTCTTCTTTACTGCTGTTATCCCCCAGCTCTCCGCATAGTGCCTGGGGGAAGGGAGACACTTAAATCCTATTTATGAATGAATTCTTGAAAACCATACAGCGACCAAGCTCTATTGGAGCTTAACAGGCCAGTGATACAGGTACTGAACGATGGTCGCTAAAAACTACCTTCTATACTAAATTTGTAGAAAGCAGCATGTAGCAGAGGGCTCCCAAACACTCCCAAGACCCTTCCTGATTTATAGTCTCAGCCTTGTTCCCTGCCCCACTAACATAACAGTCTTTCTGAGGTGACAGCCTAGGTCTTATTGAAGAGTATGCCTTGTGTCATCCCCACAGGTCCCTGGTAGCAGACCTTCCAGGGGCTCTGAGGTCAACACTGCTGAGATAACTCACTAAGCTTGTCTTAGGTAGGCATGGAACCCAAGGTCCTGAATTCCCAGCCCTGTGTCCTTTAGGAATAACAATAAGAAGTATCAAAAACAGCATTTCCAAAATGGCAGCTTTGGGCTAAATCCTTCAGAGTGTTATCTCAGTTCAACTTAGCAATAATCCTATCATGTTGATACTATGATAGTCCTATTTCAGGGATGGAAACTATCTACTTTTCAGCGTCATTATTTAGGGATGAAGTGAGATAATGCAGCCTTAGTACAGTGTTTGACACATAGTAAATGCTCAATAAATTTTATATAATATAATAAATATAAATATATAAATATGTGTGTGTGTATATATATATCACAATGATAGACAAGACAGTTTTCCTTAGTGGTTGTAGCAGCTTACACTCCCACCAGCAAAGAATGAGACTTCCAGATGTTCTGTGTACTAGCCGATATGTTCACCAACAGTACAATGGATAAATAAATTTGGTATATTCATTTAATGGAATACCGCACAACAACAAAAAGGACAAATCACTAAAACATGCAGCAACATGAATAAATCTCAGACATAATGGTGAGCCCAAGAAGCCAGACACAAAAAAGTATTAGTATGTGATTCCATTTAATTGAAGTTTAAGAAAAGACAGAACTATAGGGACGGTGGTCAGAACAGCAGTTACATTTGGGGTGGGATTAGTAACTGGGAGGGGACCAGGGGAAACTTCTGGGTTCCACACATGTTTTGTATCTTGAGCTTCAGCTCAAGTACATGGTTGTGTACATAAAAATTCCTTGAGATGTGCACTTATAACTTACACACTTTATGGAGTGTGTATTTCAACAAAAAAAATTGTTTTTCAAAAAAATAATTTGAAACAAAATAAAGTAAGACTTTAATAATTCCTGCCCAGTTGGGAACTTCTAGTTTGGAAGGGAGGCAGTTATGTAGATTGGTAGCCGTAGTACAGAGTGATAAGGGCTGGGCTGGGAAACTTCTGGGGGCTATAGCTTCACATGGAGTGGTGACAGGAGAGGGCATCCAGCCTACTCTTGCCAAGAAGGCTGCATGGAGGAAGCATCATCTAGGCCAGAATGAGATGATGTTTGGCAGAGGCAACAGAAAAGATAAATCTGTGGAAGCAGACTGCACCAAATTACTGAGGGCCACTTGCCAGGGGTAGCTCACCTTTGGCTGTTTGGTTTCGCTTCATCATATGCCTGCCTGCCCTGGGGTTAGAGTGGCCAAGCATTGGCTCAGCCTTGAGGGAGATATGGATTGAACTAGAAAACCAGCTGCTGGGTAGGGAGGGTATCACCTTCCCTCCACAATAAGACTTTGGGAAAGTTCCTTAACCTCTTGGTACCTCAATTTCCTCATCTGTAAAGTGGGGTGATTCTAATTATCCTAACCTCCATGGTTTCTGTGAGGAGTAAATGTACTAATACCTATGATGCATTTGCAATAGTATCTAGGACATAGTGTTCAACATGTATTATTATTTGTAAAGAAATCTGTGGCATTTGCATAGCTTCATACATGGTAAAAACAGCAGCCAGGATAGAAGGATTAAGAAGTAAGTCAATGGGGGTTGCCAGGGGGGAAATCCTTCCCAGATAGGATTCCTTAACCTAGGGCTCCCAGGTAGCCTTCAGTGGCCCAGGAAACTGCCTGCTGGCAGTGTCGGCCCATTGTGTGTACTTGGGCAGGGGGTACTTAACTTTTACCAGTTCCTTAAAGGCACCTATAGAAAGTTAAGGAGTTGATCAGGAAGAGGGTTGATCAGGAAAGGTGTGGGCTGTGACTGGAAGTGGAGCTGGCCCTGGCCTTGCTATCAGGCAAAACTGGGCACATAGGGCTGCTTGGCTGAGTCGAAGGAGGTGGGGGAGGGACATCTAGTGAGGCTCCACACAGGAATCCCAGAAGAGGGATCAAACTGGCTGCACCAGTGTGAGCTGTGAGGTAGGGGCCAGGCAGGAGGAGCAGGACCCAGTGCCAGGGAACCCAGTGTGGGAAGGCCCTGGGGGCTTGGCTCCTGTCCTCTCTCAGCAGTGGAAATCTGTCTGCACAGGCTTGCCGGGTCAGCCCAAGTCCAGGGCCCCAGTGCGTGCTCCCCAGGTTGTGGTTCACATCAAGCTCACACTGCTATGGACTCCAAGGTGGGAGACTGGCAAACCAATGGGTGGTCCCAGCCCTGGCCTAACCCTCTCCTACACTGGGGAGCAAGTGCAGTCACACTTCCTCAGGCAGAAGGCTGTGTCCCGTTTAAAAATTCCAGTGAAAATTAAAACTGACCTTTAAACTTAGTATCTGATAGAGCAACGGTGGCAGCTGACATTTATGGATTCTGTGCTAAGCTCAGGGTTTCCAAGGACAGAGACTAATTTGAAGACACTTCAAGGGGTAGGAGTGTGTGATCAGGTTGGGGGTGGGGGGGGAATGCATCAGTTATGCAGCAATAAACCCCCCTTCAGCATGGGCTGAGACACAAGAGTTCTTTGTTCTGTATTTGACCACCATATTCCCAGCTTTCACTTAAATCTCCTCATTTTGGGTTTCTGAAGACAGACACAGCTGCAAGACATAGAGCAGGACCTTGGAGAGATAAGGCACTGGCGTCTCCCTTCTGGAATATTTTCCTTCAAGCGCTATACTCTGCACTTTGATGGGGGAGGGAGGCTTGGCCAATCAGAGAACCACATTCCTGCCCATGCGGTTGGTTACAGGGGTGGGCACATGACCTGAGCTGGGCCAATGAAAATCCCCTGGAGTTGCTAAGCGGACCTAAAGTGGGTCTGGAAGCAGGAGGCCATCTTGCCACTCAGGGTGACCTTCCTTAGAGGGAAGTCCTGGGGAAGAGGGGAGCAAAGCCTGAGGTAAAGGGAGGTAGTCTTCTGATTCATCGAGCTTCTGGGTCTAGTCAAGCCCCAGACCAGGTTCCTAGGAACTTTCCAGATGCTGGAGCCAAAGATTTCATGTGTTTATTGAGCCAGTTGAGGTTGGGTTTCACATAACTGGCAACCACGAGAGTCGTGGGTGTCTTGAGTGAGTGAAAGGGCGGTGGGCTGTCAAGTTTCATCCATTTGCGCCCCCCAGAGAGCCTCTCAGTAGTCCCCTAGACCCACCGGTCCTTCTCGGTAAGGCCTGTACATCCACCCTGGCATGGCCCTGGGGGTGCCAGGCCTGGCTTTTAGTCTCAGTTCCCCAGGAATCCTGACTTCCCTGGCAACACCCTCAATCACTTGCTTACATCAGTCACATAGGAATCTACTTCTTAATCAGCCTGGCAGCCTCGGGAACCCCTGCATGCCTGACCCCCGTCAAGTGCTAGTGGGCCTGGTGCACTGCCTTGACCCTGCCCTCCCAAGAACACCTCGCACGCCCTGGGGGCAAGTAGACGTTAACTGAACAGGACTCACTCCAAACATGACTGAACAGAGGTCACACATAATGCGATGGCCCATAGGACATTAGCAAAAAATGGGATTCTGGTACACATGAGGGTTTCTGATGCTTTGAGCAACAGGATGAGTTTGGCAAAGTCGGGGTACAGCATGCAGCTGACCTCTGGGTGGGGACAGCTTCTCCCTCTGTCTTTACTCCTTGAGGTATCAACCTGGCCACTGTAGTTGTCTTACCTTGAGGCCCCACCCAGGAATTCAGAGCTGAATAGTGGGGTATTAGATGGAGGAGGGTCAGAATTAAATAAACAAGAAGGAGAGAAGGAAGAAGGCACTAAGGAGGGGGTACACTGGGAGTAACCCGGGCCTGAGCATTCCCCAGAGCCAGCATAGGGTCTGGACAGCAAGTTTTGCAGAATAAATAAGCGGGTGACAGATAGGGGCAAAGGTGAGAGGCGCAGAAAGTGTTTCCCAGATGGTGGCAGGAAGCTGAGGAGGCTGGGTACATGGAGTGGGGGCACATTCTTCTGCTGAGGCCCAGGTGCAGCTGGTATGGAGGTCACAGAGGGTCCCGCCACAAGAAATCTCGAGGCTCAAGGCTGGGCCTTACCCACCTCCCACCCTCTCTTCTACTGTATCTGAGAGCCTCTCTGCCTTCAACTTTTCACTGCAGGTTATATTTCCTTAAATCTGTTTGTTTGAAAAGAAAAACCTACTGGCCCTAAGTGGAAAACCAACATCACCAGCCACAAAATGAAGGGAAGCATGGAAGTGTTTACAACTACAGGCAAGGGGCAGGCCATGACCCTGAGGCCTGATTTCTTTCTGTTTAAAACAGGAGATGAGGGGCACCTGGGTGGCTCTGATGGTTCAGTGGTTAAGCTTAAACATCACGCTCTTGGTTTCAGCTCAGGTATCACTGTTTGTGAGTTCGAGCCCCATGTCAGGCTCTGTGCTGACAGAGCCTGCTTGGGATTCTCTCTCTCCCCTTTCTCTCTGCCCCTCCCAAGCTAGCATGCTCTGTCTCTTTCTCTCCCTCTTTCTCTCTCAAAATAAATAAACTTCAAACAAACAAACAAACAAACAGGAGATGATGGTATCATTCCACTTATGAGGTACTAGGGCAGACAGAAAGTAGAAGCGTGATTGCCAGGGCTGGGGAGAGGAGAATGGGGAGTTTTTAATGGGTACAGAGTTTCATGTTTGCAAGATGAAAAAGTCCTGAGGATGGATAATGGTAAAGGTTATATAACAACATGAATGTGCAGAATGCCACTGAATTGTACTCTTAAAAAGTGTTGAAATGCTAAGTTTTATGTTATGTGTATTTTACCACCATTTTTTAGAAAATGATATAACTGTTAGGGAGATGTCGGCCCTCTCAGCTTCAAAATGAGACTTTCTCCTTGATTAAGCAGAACACGTGAAAGAGAATTGAGAAGGGAATGACTCACTCCCTGTATGATGTGGATCTGCTATCATTTAAAATTAATATGTTGAACTGTGGTCAGAGTAAGAGAGGGGACAAATAATGAATGGGCAGAGGTGTAGGCAGGCTGGAGGAGGGACAGCCCCTCTGCCATGTGAGCATTTGGCCCACGTCCTGTGGGAACAGGCCCTGGAGCGGATGTGGCAGGTGCCCTGGCCACACTGATGCGACAGGCATAGGTCCCAGCTGCCGGGTTCCATCTCAGGGTGAGCTTGGGGAAGGCACTTCACCTGGCGGTGCCTCAGCTTTTTCCTCGGGTCCAGAGGGTGATGAGGAGTGTGTGCATGAGGCTGAACTGAGGTTTGGCACAGCAGAGTACCGGGGTGGGCTCCACGCACACGGTCTAGGGGCCATGGATGGCTGTCTTTTCAGGGTCTGTTTCCTGACTCTTGTAAGGAGTCCCCTAGTTTCACTCCAATCACTGGCAGGGGGATCAGTGAACTCGGTGTCCAGCGGGACATTTGACCAACTTTCCTGCTTTCACATCCTTCAAAAGATGCCAGACAAGAGGAATTGGTGATTGTACCATTTTACTGGGCCCATGAGTGTTTGCATACAGTTGGTGCTCATTAAGTGTCTGTGTAATGGTTACAGGGATGAATTCTGTTGTAAGAGTATGAAGGTTGAAGCAAGCATCTTGTCCTCAGGATGCCCACACCCTGTGGAAAAGAGCAGCCCATCCTTCATCACAAAACAGCAGGAGAGATGCAGGGGAAGGAGGCACCTGGCAGCAGAGGTCCTCATCCAGCTCGGGGTGAGGAGAGGGGCAGGAAGCGGAGAGTCACTGACTTTGCCAAAGTCACCGGGGCCCCCCACCTCACCAGCTCCAAAGCGTACCTTTCAGGGTTCATTTCACGGCGCTTTTGGGAGTCTTGGGCTTGATGGTCCACTCCCTGTTGGAGAACACCACTTCCGTCTCCTGGTTTCCCTCCTCCTTCCCTGGTGCTCCTCCTCAGTGCCCTTGCTCTTGTCCCCCTCCCTATTTAAGTGATGGAGCTCTTTTCCAAATGCTCCCTCCCTGCGTGGTCTTTTCTTTCCACCTTCTGCCCTCTTGCCGTCTCCACTTGCCCATCTCTTCTGAGCCTGTCAGTGTAAGACGCCCAGAAGTGGGCTCTGGGTTTCCCCACCCTGTCCCACCTGCTTCTCCACCTGGTGCCCCCATTCCCTCAGTTGCTCAAGCCCCAGACCTGGTATTCTTTGTTGATTTCTCTCTCTCTCTCTCATCCTCTGCACTGCATGCATCAGCAAGCCCCAGGGGCTCTCTGCCTCCAAATGTTTCCACTCTGTCTCTTGTCCCCTTCTCTGTCCCATCCTGCAGGGAGCCACCGTCTGCTGCCGGGACAGCTGTACCACGTCCTGAACTGCTTTCTCACCGTCGCTGCCTCTTCCCTACCAGAACTCTCTTTTTCCTAAGAAAATGACTTCCCTGAATCCAATCAAACCTGCCCCTTCTGGAATCCATTTGAAAGCTTGGCGCTGATTGCAAAATAAGTCAGGTTGCATAAGTGCCAGCCCCTGTCCGACCTGGCTTCTGCTGCAGCCCTCTGGTCCTGGGGTCCTGGGCCCATACCCTCCTCTCCCTCTGCTCCAGCCTTTCTCTGACACGCCAAGGGCTCGGCTTTGTTGTGTTTGTACCCGTTCTTCACTGCCCCCCACCCTTTTATCGGTGGCGGGCTCTCGCTTCGGCAGCCCCTCCTGGAGGAGGCCTTGCCAGCCACACTGTCTACATCAGGTTCTCTCTGTCTCGGGTCTCGCCTTTTGCCGGTTTTCTCTCAGCACCCCATTTTGCTTTTGGTTTTTAATTATAAAAATGTCAAACATACAAGTCGAGAGAGGATGGTACAACGAGCCCTCATATACTGATCCTGCAGATTTAATGACTAAGATTTTCTAATATTTGCTTCATCGAGCCTGCGGCTTTTTGTTTTCTTCACTGAAATATTTTAAGGCAAGTTCCAAACATTTCACTTTTTACACTTGTCTAAAATGTATGGCCATTTTCTCACATAACCACAATGCCAGTAAGACATATAAGAAAGTGAACAATTCTTGGTACCATTTTTTAAAAAGTTTATTTTGAGAGAGAGAGAGGGGTTGGGGGCAGAGTTGGGTAGTGGACGTGCACAGACATGCACAAGCCAGGGAGGGCAGAGAGAGAAAGGGAGAGAAGCCCAAGCAGGCTCTGTGCTGTCAGCTCAGAGTCTGACATGGGGCTCGATGACCTGAGCCCAAATCAAGAGTTGGATGCTTAACTGAGAGCCACCCAGGCGCCCCCATGTACCATTTAATACTCAATCTACATTCAAATTTTCCAGTTATCTCAAATGTGTCTTTTAACCATTGGTGTGAATGACGATCCAAACAGGATGCACACACAGCATCTGGTTACCGTGTCCTTTGCTTTTCACTCGGGTAGCCTCTTCTTTTCCACGTTTGCTGCAGAAGCCAAGTCAGTCTCCCAAAGAACCACTTCCCTTCATGGACTTGTCCCTTTTGCTTCTCCTAGAGTCATTGCCTCATTCCTCTCTCCCCTGTACTCCCTGTACATGGAAGCCAGTTCTCCTAGCCCGTTAAATTCATGTCCCTGGGTGGTGCTGTTTGCGATGCTGGGTGCTTCCTAGGCCATCCCCTCCAGAGGCCCAAGGTGCCTGCCATCCACTCCTGTGATGCCAGATTGATCAATGGAGGCAGGTGGTGACAGCCTCTTCCTTCCGTAGTGCCATTCCCCATCCACCCTCACCTGGTTCTTCCAGTAACAATTGTTTCCCGAATCAGCTCTTTGATTAGGGCTTGCAAAATGGTAGTTTTCTATTTCCTTCATTTCTTCCAAATTAGAGGCATACATACCCAGGGGGATGGAATGTGGGGGCAGTCCACCCTGCTGCAGGCAGTAGGGAGGGTGCGTTGTCTGCAGAGAACTGGACTGAAAGTCCTCTGCCTGTGTCGCTCTCACAGCCTTGCCATTCTAGACCGTGTCCGGAAGGAATAATGGCGCTCCTGCCTCACCCCTGCCGCCAGGCACTGCTGTTCAGAGTCTACACACGGAGTCTTCCGTAAAGAAATTTTCCGTATCAATTAGGGCTATTGGGTTGCCCGGAAATGCAGCTCATGTGGTGGCATAAATGCCTAATTCTGTCTTTTTAATGAAGCCCCATATTTTTATTCTTCATCGCGCTTGAGACATTTTGTAATTGCACGTTCGTTTACTTGTTTGGGGCCCTTCCTCCTTCAGAAGGCAGCTGGCTGAAGGCACACGGGAGGCACTCGGTCCTCAGACATCCGAGTGGAGGCTTTGTGGATGGAGGCCTGGAGGGGCGAGCAGGCAGTGTCGGGAGGCAGGGGGGAGAGCAAGGAGAGGGTTCAGAGGCTAGAGATAGAGTGGCACATCCTGGAAGTGACATCTGTCAGGGGTGTCTGGGACTGAGCATGAGGTGGGAAGAGGGAAGCACCGAGGCTGAGGAAGACTCAGGGGCAGGAGCCCAGAGGAGCACTGTCTGTGCCATCTTCCCAAGGGCTGGACTCTATCCTAGGAGCCGTGGGGCCGTAAGGTCTCTGCGCCCACCCCTGCCCTGCCCATGACCTCCTGGATAGAGCCCACTCCTCCACGGGAGGCGCACGTAATACTGGAGACTTGGCCACAGTCTAAGGCAGCACCCGCCTCCTCCCTCCCTCTCTAATTGCTCTGTTTTCCTTCCACTTCACAAGTGGGTTGGCTAGTAACACCAAAGTCTGTTTTATATACATATAGATAGTTAGCAAACACAAAATGTGTGGTAAGCTATGTTCCATCTTTATGTTATTAACACACAAAAGCAAGAAAGCTCCAAGTTAGAGCATCTGCAATTCAGCCCAGTGTGCAGCAAGCCATATGGCGAAAACATGGAACGGAAGGCAACAGAAGCGCCTCATCCCTGCCTTCGTCTGAAGAGCACCTCCCCCCACCCCCCCATCCCCCAGCAAGCCAGGGCCACCAGCTTTTCCCGCCTTGCCTGTCCCAGCCGAGGCCAGCCAGCTTCCATCCATTCATTCGTTCATTCCTCAAATATTCATTGAATTCCTGTCCTGTGCCAAGAACTGTTCCCTTATGAGGGATAGGGGAACCAAGACGGGCAGAAGTCTGTCCTCGGGGCAGGAGAGCCGGTCAGGACATAAGTACATAAACCACACGAAAAAGATAAGATGGTTGCCACCAGTTACGAGAGCTCCTGAAGAGGTAACTGGGTGATGTAATAGTACATGGAGCAGAGGCACATCCCTTAGGATAAGGTGGCTTCAGGAAAGCACTTCTCAGTAGACATGAGAGCTCAGCTCTGGAGCATGAGAAAATCCAAGCAAAATTGCTGTGGGGAATGTATCCCAGACAGAGGGGACAACATGTGCAAAGGCCCTGAGGTGGGGACAAATGTAGTGATTTAGTGGAATTGCAAGCAGGCTGGAGTGCAGTAGGGCTGGTATACAGTGAGTACAAGACAGCTGGGTGAGAGCAGCAGTAGGATCTTATGGGCTTGTAGGGAGTGTGAGTTTTACTCTAGTGCTATTAGGAGCCATTGAAGGGTTTGAAGTAGAGTGACTCATCCGATTTGCATGTTTAAAGATCACTCTGCTGTGGAGGGGAGTGTGGGTAGGGGAGCGGGTATATCCTGGGGTCCTAGAGACCAGTGGCCCAAGCCAGGCAAGATGGCAGCTGGGCCAAAGTTGGGGCAAGGCGGTCACAGGGTCAGATGTGTTTGCAAATAGAGTGAGGGAGGGCTTCCCACTGCCTGCTGAGAATGCAGGTCTGTGGCCTTGGGCCCATGGTAGCTGACAAGGACTGGGGCAGTGTAGCTGGGCAGAGATGTGAAAACACAGCTTCCTTGTCCTGTGCAGGTGAGGTGCCCCATCTGTGTCACTCCCCATGGAAGGCCTAGTTTTCTTTCCTATTCCCTGACTCCCATGGTCATAAGCATAGTGACATGTCACCATCATTCTTCTGCCAGCTGGAAGTCGAGGGAGAGGAAGTCACTACCTAAGAGCACACAATGACAAGGGGAACCTATAGAGGACAGGACCCTTCTCCATAGACTCCAAGAAGCCTTGGGGTGTTAGCCAGCCCTTTCCAAAGTTGACCTGACTATCCTACATTCCAGCTGGCAGAGGAAGGGTGGCCCTACTCTTACCAGCAAGGACACACATTCATGCACAGCCCAAAGCAGTTGGCTTTCCACCTTAGTTGTGGCAGTGCCTGTTGCCTTCTCCTAGAATAGAGGTAAACTGCACATTGCTGTTCAGGTTCTCTGGAAGCAGAGGTTAGTATGTGGGAGGCATGTAGGAAGGGACCTAGAAACCAGCCCCTGAGGACAGGGCAGAGCAGAAGCAGGCATGGACAGAGACCCCGGAGCTGAAGTGGCCCACAGAGCTGCCCTGCTTGAGGCCCAAGTGGCAGGGTCTTTATATCTCTGCCTCTGTCAGCCATCGTGTGGCAGCATGTGGCCCTGGCAAGGCCGCCCTCCATCGCTGAGGCAATCCTGGAAGACTGGCAGCTGCACTGTCAGCAGCCCGGGCAATAGGACCTTCTTCAGGGGTGTTGGGAGGCGCGTCTCGTCCGTCACAGTCAATCACACTCACTCAGACATGACCGATTCATAAACGAGCAGTTGGGGTCATGATAAAGTGACATCTTCCTTTTCATAAAGCAGGACTAGCCAAAGGTCCAAGACCATGAGCTGACAGGCCTGAGACTTGGTAGGAGCTCCATTTACATGCCACCAGTTAAAGGGGTAAAGACCTAATGCCCTTTTTCCTCCATCAAGACAGGTCACTATTAATTAGCCCTGGGTTGATCCAATTCAGTTCTTTAGTGTTCTTTAGAAACATGCACTGTGCGTCTCTCCAGGGCTCAGGCTGTGATGAGCAGAGAATCCCTGGCAGTCCTGCCCTCGTGGAGTCCATAGGCTTGTGGGACAGGGAGACGCCAATCAAATGACTGCACTGAGGACCACATCATGAAGACTGGTATGGCGAACATTTCCTGTTTTTGTGCATTAGATGCATGTCTCGGCAAGTATGGGGTCTAATGCACATGCCATCCTCAACCACCTGATGCTGGTTTAGTGTTCGCCGCACTTCAGACCAGGATGCAGCCACAGAGAGGTTACAGTAGCCCTCAAGGTCACCAGCAAGGACACAGTGGAGTGCACATATGTGCTCTGAAAGCAGGAACATCTTTGGAAACTGATCTGGACTGGGGAGGAGGAAGGAGGGAGGAGGTCAGGAATGGCTCCCCTTAAGGAGTAGATGCTTGAGCTGATGGGTAAGAGATGAGAAGGAGTGACAGAGAAATGAGGCATTCAAGTGGAAGGAAGGGCATGGAAGAGGCCCCAGGAATGCTGAGACCAGGGCTCATTTGAGGAACTGGGAGGTCGCAGGGTACAGGGATGCCCAGGCTGGGGGTGCTGTCTGCACTGAGCACTTCCTTCTTCATTCTGAGAGTCACGGAGGCCATCAGAGCTGCATCACAGAGACTCCTCAAGCTGCCATGTGAAGAATGGGCTTCTGGGGAGCCAGGTGTTGAAGGCTGCCATGGTCATCAGGGAAAGGTGTGTGGCAGGGCCCGGCAGGAAGCGGCTGGATTCAGTGCTGTTTGGAGTAAGATCAACTTGGCTTGGGTGGATTTGCGATGGGGAGCAAGGGTCCAGCCAAAGTCCAGAGACCCAGACTTTCTGGCCTGCAGAACTGGGCAGTAATGAGACCCCTCACTAGAGTGGAGGTCTTGGGCAGTGACACAAAGGCAAAAGTGACATTTAAACATTTTTTTGTATGTCCAATGTCAAAACGTTGAAGGAATAGTAGTATAATGAATACCTGCTAACTTCCATCTAGAATAACCAGTTGTTAATTCTTTGCTATACTTGCTTTTCCTTATCCTTTCCATACATGCACACCCACACACACACATGCACACACATACACAGACATGCACATATGGACATGCACACACAGACACACACAAACAGACACACGCATGCGTGAACACACATTTTTTGCTGTACAGTTACAGACATCATGACACTTCACCCCTAAACACTTTTATTTGTATCCCTTAAGGGTAAAGACACTCTCCTCAATAAACGAGATAGCATTTTCATATCCAAGAATATTAACAATTATCCCATAATGCCATTTGATATCTAATCCTTGTCAAATTTCCTCGTTGTCCCAGATTTTTGCTTTCAGTCAGGATCCAGTCAAAGTCCCTGCCTTGCTTGCGGTTGTTGGGTCTACTCTTTGGTCTCCTTCTGTATAGGACAGCCGCCACCCCCATCCCTTCTTCCCATGACTTTGCCTCTCTGACAAGTCCAGGCCAGTTGTCTTGTAGGACGTTGTCCACTCTAGATTTGTCTGATGGTTGCAATTCTTTTGCTTCTTCTTCTTTAATCTTTATTGAGATATAACGCACACAACATAGTTTGCCCATTTAAAGTGAACCATTCAGTGGCTTTTAGTATGTTCACAGATAGTGTGGCCATTATCATTGTTGCTCCTATAACATTTCATCACTTCGAAAAGAAGCCCATTCTCTATCACCCTCTTAAGCCTCTCTCCCCAGCCCTAAGCAACCATGAATCTATTTTCCTAATCTTTCCATTTTCCCACTGGAATCATGTAGTGTGCTATCTTTGGTAACTGGCTTCTCTCACTTAACATAATGTTTTCCATGTGTTCAGGTGGTCACGTCTCTTTTTATGACTGAATAGTATTCCCTATATGGATATACCACCTTTTGTCTATCCATTGGTCCATTGATGGAATTTGAGCTGTTTCCACCTCTTGGTTAGTACAAATAAGCCAGTGTAAACATCCGAGCACAAGTTTTTGTGGGGATATATATTTTGGTTTCTCTTGGGTATATACCTAGGAATTGAATTGCTGGGTAATTTTATGTTTAATTATTTAAGAGACTGCCAGACTGCTTCTCAAATCCGCTGAATCATTTCTTTTATTAAAAAAAAATTTTTTTTTAATGTTTACTTTTGAGAGAGAGAGAGACAGAGCACGTTCATGAGCAAGGGAAGGGCAGAGAAGGAGACACAGAATTCAAAGCAGGCTGCGGGCTTCAAGCTGTCAGCACAGAGCCCAATTCAGGGCTTGAACTTACGAACCATGAAATCACGACCTGAGCTGAAGTTGGACACTTAACCGACTAAGCCACCCAGGCACCCTGCAACTGATTCACTTTCTATTCCTATCTGCAGCATGTGAGGCGTCTGACTTCTCTACAGCCTGACCAGTGCTTGTCATTATCTGACTTTTTGATGCAGTTCTTTCTAGGGTTCCACAGCAGAGGCTTCTCTCTAAGTCCTGCTGGCCCCCCACTCCGGCAGCCTCACCCCAGCAGACGAGAACTCTCAGACCCAGATCGTGAAGGATGCAAACAGCACATAGGATTGGATGGCATTGTTTTCTTATTTTGTAGTTAATCAGATTCTGCACTTTCCTGCCACAGTTTCACTCAGTGCCCTAAAAAGATCCCCCGGGAAGCAGCCAGGGCAGAGTTGTTAAGTTGGAGACACTTAGGCGTCAGAGAGGTGAGGGTTGCTCATGTGAGCCAGTGCTGGACACTGGGCCAAGGCTCCTGGGCCTGCCCACTGAGTGAGTGCAGGGGCTCCCATCCTGCAGGCTGTAATGTGCGGCATTAGGGAAGGTGGCAGGAAGGAGGAGTTTCCGGAGAGCAAGTGACCCGTAGAAGCAAGCCTCTGTTCTAAACTACATCCTAGACTCCCCTCCCATGGATGCTTTTGTTCCCCACTGCCGTTTACCAAGGAGGTGCTGATGCAGTGGCACCAGGGTGCAATAGCCCACGGCCCCAGCCTGGAAGGCTGATTTGAGGAGGTTGGGCCCAGCATGGCAGCCTCTGCTAACTTGTCTACACTTCAGGCAGCCCCTCTTCTGCTGATAGTGCCCCCAGGCAGAGCTAAGCTGCCTTCCTGGGGTGACTGCTTCTCTTGGGCTGCGGGGTTTGGGCGGTTGCTCCCCTTGACCAGGTGAGGTGAGGGCAGGCAAATGTTTACCCAGGCAGGGATGGCTTCTCCTAAGGCCCAGGTCTCCCAGCCCATCCTGCACCAACCCTGTGTTTCTTGGAGGCCAGAGGCCTCTGGGATTCTAACCTTCTCTTCTTTTCTCCTGCTGCTTTCTTTCCTGCCCTGTATGTCCGTCCGTCTTCAACTGTCAACATCAGATTCAAGGCCTGGTCAAATGCCACCTCCTCCAGGGAGCCATCTTTCTCTGCCTTCCTCTGAATGTCTGTGTAGCAGTACATCTGCACCTCCCTTAGACACTGACCTAGTGCTCTGTGTTCTAGGTGATCAGGGCTGTGACTTCCGGTCCTCACAGATACCAAGGGTTCTTCTCGAGAGAAGGACCTGAGTCCTGCTCACCTCTGCCTTCTTTATTGATTTGGTCAGAATTATTTTGGGTGCCAGTAACAGAATCTTAGCTCAAACCAGCCTAAGGAAAAGGATCCACGGGTGCATGTTACCAAAAGTCTCGGGCTTCAGGTACAGCTGGGGCCAGGGTTTCATTTGTTGCAGCTGTGCCCATCTCTTGGTCCTGCTCTCAGAAGTCTCAGCTATCCTGGCAGAAGCCCCAGACTTGAGGTCCGTTGGTCTGGCTCAGGTCACGTGCTCACTCCTGCATCAGTGGTTGCCCAAGAAGAAGCTTGCTGTGATTGGTCAGGCTTGTGTTATATTCTCACCTTAGGATTAGGGGTGTTATCATAGACCAGTTGTTGCGGGAGGGGTGCTTCCCAAGGGAAATCGTTGCCACTGGGCAGGCAAAACAGCAGGAACTCCCTGGAGATGATCCTTCCTCCTGCTCAGTGCCCCATTCAGGGTTCTGTATGACTTATTTATCTCCCTTCTGGGTATTTCTCACACTTGTTCCTTGTTCTCATCAGGAACTTGACCCCTGTTCCACCCCTTCCCCTGGCCCACCATTGTTCCTTCTCCCTACAGCAGCCAAGAGGGGTCTTCCTAAAACATAAGCACATCACATCCTAATGTGCCCCCATTGTGCCCTAAAGTCCTTGGTGGTGTCCCATTGCCCCTTGGACGAAGTCCATTCTTCTTAGCAAAGCATGTCCAGCCCGTGGTGATCTGGCCCTCCAGCCCTATCTCCCTATTTCTTCTTCCCTCTGGGATTTATGCTCCAGACTCCTCAAACCACCTCAAGTTGCCCTATGCTTCTGCCTGGGATGCCTTTTCCCTGCTTGTCTGACTGGCAGACTCTTCCTTTTCAATACCCAGTTCAGGCATCTCCTTCTGCAGGAAGGCCTCCAGGACTTCCCTGAACAGTTAAGAGCACCTTCTTCTTGGTGCCCATATGTATTCACCGCTCTGAGCTAGGCTGAGTCTGGGGATCACACTTTCTGGTCCCTGCTTGCCCTTTAGGTGCCTCTTCCCATCTGCCTCCCCAGTGCCTAGTCTGGTGCCAGGTCCAGTGATGCATTCTGGGCAGTCACTGTTGACCGATCTGAGGACCCAAGGAAGTGAGGAACCTGGGTGGGCCCTGCCTGCCTGGGCAAAACAGACTTGCAAGCTCCCTTCCTGGGCATGTTCAGCCCTGGACTTATATGCCCCTGCTCCACATGCTCCCAGCCCCCAGCCTCCTGATGTGCTGTCCTCCAGCCACCTTATAGTACTGCTTTTATTTTCTTCCTAGAATTTAGCTTGGTTGTTATTCTCCAATGTGTTCACTTATTATCTGTCTCCCAACCCCCATGCCTATGACCTGTCAGCTCCACCAGAGCAAATTTCAGTACTGGCCGTATCCTAGTACTGGGCACAGCACCCCACACCAAAGGGGCCCAATAAATATGCACTAAGTGAAAGAACTCCAGGTCACCCTGAGTGGAGCATTTGACCTCCCTTTGTGAAGAATTGCCATAGTTCCCAAGTTCAAGGGGCTGATACCAAACTTGGGGAAGTTCCAATATGATTGGCGAACCTCTCTTCCTGGGGACTCCTGTCTACTCCAAGCCTTTGGGTGGAAGAGGCTGTTCCAGAGAAACAAGAAATGACTCATTCCAGGTTGGGCATCTCAAGACCTAATTCTCAGCAAAACCACCAGTAATGACAAAGCAGAAGAATCTGCAGGTGGCTATGGGGAGTGTGAGCTTTCTCAGTCCCTTCCACCCTTTTTGCTGAACTTCTAGGTAGTTCACAGGCACCCAAACCTCACCATCCTGTCTGTGCAGACTGGGGCCTTATCTTCTCTTTTCTATCCCCTCTCCCTGCTCTGCTCTCTTTCTTTATCTTCTCCCCTTTCTCCTATCATCTTCCCCATCCACTGCATAGCAGGTGGCATGTGAAACGTGCACAGCAAGCTATCTGCTGACTGATTCCACTTATAAAATTTTCCTTTTATTGGGCAAGAGAAGGATATGTACCCCCAAACCCTTCCCCATCATTTTCTTCTAGCCCCCAAGATTTCTGATGCAGAGTAGCTTGATACCTAGGTGTCTAAGCGCCCCTTCTACTTCATTTGGTTCATCTATCCATCCATTAATCAATCCATCCACCGATCCATCCATCCATCTATCTCCATCCATCTGTCTACCCACACATTCATATATCCATCCATCCATCCATCCATCCATCCATCCATCCATTCATCCATCTGTCCATATGTCCATCCATCTGTTTTCTCATCCATCTGTCCACCACCAATCCATCCATCCATAAATCCATCCATCCATCCATCCATCCATCCATCCACTAGGCATGGACTGGCCCTGGATGAGTGTGACACAACAGGCTAGGTGGTGGGTGGAGGTATAAGATAAATGCACCCACAGATGTAGTGTAAAGTGGGGATTACAAACTCAGGTGCTGGCAGGAAGAGACACCATTCAGGTACCTGCAGTGGTATGGAGACTCTCAACCCACTGGGCTGATACCACAAAATATATCCCCCTCTGCCTGCTAATGGTCTGCTGGATTCCAGTCTATGAATCTGATCTGGAGCTACTAACAGGAATGTTAGCTGAGGGGGAGATCCCATGTGGTTGGGGGCAGGCATAAGAACACTAAGCAGGGTTTCCAAGAAGAGGGGACATTTGAACTTGGCCTGAAGGCTAAGTAGAGTCCATAAACCCAGGAATTGTGGAAGGGGCCTTGCAAGGAGAGGAAGTGGCCTGCTGTCATCCCGTTTCCTGGCCAATGTGTGGTTTTCACGTGCTCAGGAGCAGCCTGTTTACTGTCCCCTTATTCTTCCCCCATCCTTCAAATCAGGGGTGAGGGATAGCAACTGCCCGTTGTTCCTCTCCCCTCCCTCCAGGTGCTCCATGGGACTATGAAGCAGACACACACTTGCACATGTGTGTGCACATGGATGTGAACTCCTGTGACAGGGATATTATCTATTTTGTTCACTGCTGCAGCCCAGAACCTAGACTAGGTGCTCAGTAAACACTTGTTGGATGAACAAATGAAAGGAGAATGGTACATATTGGATGGATGGATGGATGGATGGATGGATAGATGGATGGAATAGATAAGCAGGGTTTCAAAATGGTCCAGGTTGGATGGATTGCCCCAGCTCAGACCATGATCGGGAAAGTGAGGGCAGAAATCAGCTTATTTTGCATTTCGTTCCTTTTAAAATAATTATTAATTTTTAATTATAGAAGCATGCATGAATACATCCTCATCATAATGAGTAATACAAACATTGCAGATAATGCTAACCTCTCCCTTGCTCACCAGCTCGCTCTCTCATCCCAGAGGTGGATGTGGTTGATGGTGTGAGTGTTCCCTTCCACAGCCCTTTCTGCACATTTCACGTGTTTATATGTGCACACGTGTGCGTGTTTGTGGGTGTGCCCAATCGCAGTATATGGCATCGTTTTGTAACATTAAAAAAAAAAGTGGAATTACGTTGCTCGTGTTGTTCCCATCTTACTTTATTTTAAACTTACTTTCTTTTCCCAGAATAACATTTCCTGGAGCTTCCTCTATACAAGAGCACATCTCATTCTTTTTTCCTGTTGTTGTAGCCAGAGGTTCCATAGCTCATTTAACTACTCCCTTTCTGCTGTCAGTTTAGGATGTTCTGAAATATTTGTTCCCACAGAGAGAGTTTCAGTGAATGTTTTTAGATCCAGCCTCTCATGTCTCTGTGTCATTGCCAGGTCATAGGTTGGCATGACTACCACTTTCCTGAGGATCCCGATGGAAAGAAGGCCCCCTCCCTGCCTACAACTTGCCTGTTGTCTGAGCCTCGCTGTCACTGAGGCCCCAAAAGAACAGGCACCAGAGGTCCTGGAGGCTGTGCGGGCTGAGTGTCAGTGGGAAGGCCCACTCCCCAGAGGAGGAGTCCTATGACCAGGTCTTAAGTTAGACTGGAGGTACTTCCCCAGTACCCACTATGCACCGTGCCCAGGGCGGGGAATAGAGCATGTTGGTGGCCTCATTCCTGCCCCATGGGGCTCTCAGCCCACCATGTGTTTGTGTCAGTCCTGGGCTGGAGGCCTGAGGCAAGGACCCGGTGTCATGACTGCCAACAGGGTCCTGAAATGAGTGGCTTCTATAGGAGTACAGAGACCAGAGACATGAGGGTGTCGATGATCGCCTGGCCCCCTCCTGCACAGCATCTCTGCAGCCTGATGGCCAGCTCTCATGACCTCACCCCCGCAGGGCCCAGAGGCAGCCCGGCTTGGCCCTTCACGCCTCCGCTGTCCCCTGCCCCTCCTCTCATCCAGTGCTGGAAAGCATCTCTAATTCCGGTGGGCACCACTGTTTGCAGCTCCTCGGGCAAACTCAGCACAGGTGCCAACGGTTAGTTCACTCTCCCAGCTTCCATTTCCGCAGCTCAGCACCTGCAAAGCCCCCCACCAGAGTCATGCCAACAAGAGGGGGCTGCGGCTGTGTGTGTGCGTGCCCGTGTGTGAGCCCACGTGCCCGGCTGCTGGTGCCTGCGGGAAGCCACGAGGGAAATTTCCAGCACAAAGACCGTATGCCTGAGAGCGAGGGGAATTGCTCAGCAAACTTCAGAAGCGATCAAAATGTCCTTTCCATAAAGTCCCGGCTTAAAAAATGTTAGCAGGTGCGTATACAATAGCGAGTCAGTTGGGATGGATTACTATAGAATACCATTTCCGCTCATTCCAGATTATGAATTCAGGGCATAATTTTCTGTAAATTGTCATTCTTGTCTGGTAAGGAAAGCTAATTTTTTCCTCATATGGAAAAAAAAAAAACCCCACCACTATCCTGGGCCATTGCTCTTTGGAATAGGGTCTGCTGCAGCCCTCACCTCCCTTGGGGACCCCCCGGGATGGGCTGAAGCTGTCTCCCAGAGTGGCCGCGGCCAGAGGCACTGCAGGAGGCATTTCACTCCCGGGGTCATGGGAGCTGCCATGGGTTGCTGAAATGGCTTTGGGGAAAGAAGAAAGATCCCTGCTCATGGACGCTGGGCCTTCTCTGGAAGGAGGATGGAGAATGAGGGCCGGCTGCTCTGGATGCGTGCGGTGAAGACAGGGTGTGGGTAACCAGGAGAAGGGGAGGTTGTTGGCAAGGCATTGGAGGCTGTGTTCACATTCATTCATTCATTCATTCATTCAACAAAGGTGTACTGAGTGCCCAGTATAGAGGGCCCTCTTCCATGCCCTGTGGTCACAGCGTCGCTAAGATGTTCTGTTCCAGTGGGGAGAAAGCCATTGTGAGCGTGAGGCCTGGAGTTAGAGCAAGCCAGGCTTGTTCCAGAGGAGAGAACAGGCCAGCAAGACTGGAGGCCAGGGAGGAGGGGAGAGTGGAGAGGCTGGGCAGGGGTTAAGGACAATCTAAGCGCATGGGGACTGGATAGTTTTGAGCAAGGGAGAGACGTGCTTGGTTTTTGTTAGAAGCCACCTCAGGCTGCCAGGTTGAGAACTGCCAGTAGAGGTGTCATAGTAGGAGAGGGACCTTCTGGCTGGGAGAACCACAGGCCCCTCACTGGACCTCTGGGCCTTAACCTTGGCTCCCAAGGCACCCTTGGGGGGGGGGTATGCGTGGCTCCGTGCCAGCTGCCACTTCTTCTCCTGATGGAACACAAGGTAGGACAGTCCCTCCGGGTGGTTAAAGCTGCTTGCTCCAGTGTGATGACTGGACACTCCTCAAGGCAGGGGAAAGCCAGGCCTTGTTCTAGTGTGGACCCATATTTGTCAAGATTCATTCGAATGAAAATGACAGAAGCCTGAGTCAACAGGCTCAAGTGAAACTTGAAATAACATCAACCAGTTACTGGCCCTCGCTGTCAAAAACTTCAGGGTCTTCAGGCATAGCTGGATCCAGGAACTTAAACCATATTGATAGGAATCTTTCTTGCTTTCTTTCTGCTTTCCTCTGCCCGTTCTCAGGCAGAAGGTCCCCAAGTGGTGGCAGAGATGCTATTGGCACTTTCAGACTTAACCTCCTGTCAGCTGAGGAAAGGCCTTTGCTCAAATGCGATTCCTTGTGGGAGTCCCAGAGATAAACCAGACAGAGGAGTGTGCTTTGGCTGGAATTGGGGATGTCCCTCTGCTCACTGTCCTCTTCCCTTCAGACTTGGCAGTGGCCTCTGACAGAGCTCTCGAGACCACACCTGCAGTCCCTGCCTCCCCCAGCCCTCCACCTGTCTACTCTGGCTCTCTCTGCTGATGACCCTGCAGGGAAGGCCTGGCCAGAGTGGCTTCTGGGCATTGCACATACACCCTGACTGGGGGCTGGCCCTGGAAACATGACATGCTCCTGACCCATTGGGCACCAAGATTCTGTCCGGGCCCTCGTACTCCTATGGTAGACGAGGTTTAACAGGGGGCCGTTCACTTTATCCACCTATCCTAGCCCCTGTCCTACTTCTGCCCTCAAGATGCCAAGAAGCCACGGTGCTCTTTTGAGTCAGACCAGTCTACCCATCAAGAATGTAGGCTCTGGGGACAGATGGCCTGAGTTGGTAGCTGTGTGACCTTGGATGGACTCCTTAACCTTTCTGTGCCTCAGTATCTCATCAGTGAAGAGTAACTGCAGTAACTCAGAGGTGTCTGGCACATAGCAGGTGCTCCATACACATTAGCCTCGATCATGATCATGGGTCATGTTGGTCTGAGGTTTGGTTGCAGCTGATACAAACTGATTCCAGACAACTCAAACAAAAAGGCACCCCTGGAGACATCTGACCTCCTGAAGGGACACCTCCCTCCTTATTGTATCTCTTGGTTAAGACTCCTGGGACCCGGGTGGCTCAGGCTATTAGACGTCTGACTCTTGATTTCAGCTCAGGTCATGATCTTCTGGTTCTTGAGTTCGAGCCCCATGTCAGGTTCTGTGCTGATGGTGCAGAGCCTGCTTGAGATTCTCTTTCTCCCTCACTCTCTGCCACTCCCCCCTCTCTATCATCCCCTCCCCCTCTCTCTTTCAAAATAAATTTTTAAAAAAACCTCTCTCTTCCAAAAAAAAAAAAAAAAAAGACTCCCAGCATGGAGAGCAGGCATGTGATCAGCTGTGCCTCGTTCAGGCCCCTGCTGTCTGGATCCATCAGGCAGGTGGAATTAGGTTTGAGCCCACTCTGATCTCCATGGTGTGAAGGGTTAGCAAGAGGCAGGCAAAGGGGACTGACTCCTTGCCAAGACTGTACCCACGAGGAAATTCCCCGAAAGGGGCAGCTTTCAGACACAAGGGAGACGCTGGAAACCCAGTCCCACACATGTGCAGTCTGGCTGTTTGGTTTAAAAGTCATTTTGTCGTCCACCGCTCAGCTCCTGCTGGCAGAGAGCGTGGATGGGGAAGCCTGGGCCTTTGGGTCAGTGAGATTGTCTGAAATCCTGGTGTTCAATCAGCATCACACTCGGTGTCCTGGCTCCACCTCCTCCCCTTCTGCTGAGTTCCAGGCTCCAGGGCTAAGCAGCACATCCTTGGCACTTGGTGAAGGCATACTGCATGCAGAAGGCGAACAACACCCACCTTTCTCCCGGAACATTTAGACTCTGGGGGAGACGGCACTTAGGCTGACCCTTTGGTACACTGCCTTCTTTCCATCCGCATAATGGGAATGAGACCCCTCGCTCATCGGCCACCGTGATGGTGTGCGGGGCCCACGCCATGTGCTCAGAACGTAATTGGAAAAGGCACGAGGGACAGTGAAGGTGTTATTACTATTATTATTGACCATAAAATACTCGACAAATGATTGCAGATCTGCAGGCGAGGAGGAGTCTTCCTTCCTGGGGAGAGATTTGAGGGCTGGTTTAAGATTCTTTTGGAGCCACAAGCCCCAGCAGAGGGAGCAGGCTCTGTGGAAGCCTTGAGGAGCAGAGCTGTTGGGGCTGGGAAGTCTTTGATTACCTACATCTGTTTTTATGGAAACTTCTGGGAGCCGCGGAGGGGAGAGGGAAGTATAAACAGCGTGGCGTCAGTGGCCTCCTCGCCAGATTGTTGATGGGGAATCGCCCGCGAAGGCCTGGCCTTCGATCTGCAGCAGGAGTTATTAAATGATACGAGCGCAGAGAGCCGGATGGAGCCGCAGGAGACGAATCAGGACTTTATGCTCCTCGGTTCTGTGCAGCAAGAGAAAATAACCCCGTTAAGTGTGAATTAATTGGCTCCGGTAATTGGCGCGTGGCGCTGCCTCTGGCCTCCTGGTGGGCTGCGGGGGATCCGGGGCCCGTCCACGGCGGCGGAAGCCATAAGGCCCGCGAGCAGGGTGGGAGTCCACGCAGGTCCACGCCGCTGATGAACTGCTTCGGGCCGCCCCGCGCCCAGGCTGCTTGGAGGGGCGCTCACTTCTGGCGGGCGTGCAGGTGAGTCCGCAGCCACACCAGACCTGCCCGCCTGGCGCTGGCCTTCTTGCCCCTCAGTTGGGGGCTGCCATCTTTTTTTTCACTGGCATCTCGTTGCTGCAAGAGGCTGGGTCCTAGGCAGGGCTGCAGGACGGACACACACACACACACACACACACACACACACACCCCACACTGTTCAGCTCCAGAGAGGCGATCTCGGGAGAGCTGATGGGGTCTGCCCAGTGTAGTCCTGATCTTCTAGTCATGGCTATTACACACAGTTGTCCATGTTGTGCACTGCACTCCCTTTGCTATGCCATGCGCCCTGGGACTGTACTCGCTCAGGGAGGCACCTTTCCCAAAGGGCACCATTCCAGCTATCAGAGACGTGCTTCTGGCCCCGACCATACTCCCCACCTAGTAGCCACACCCCATTATAGCCCCTGCCCTGCACACACCACACTCCTTTCTGTGGTGCTCTTTGCCTCTCTGCACACCAGAGCAGTGTCCACCCTTCGAAGCCCCTACAAGCAGCACCTCCCTCCCAGCTCTTTCTGTCGTGTTCTCCTGTTGCTCCCTGCCTCCTTCTGCAAAGAGTACCTCCTCCCCCACCTCCACCCTTGCTCACACACTTGCTCTTTTAGGGGAACTGCTTCTCCCTCACTCTAGTCCCCTGGGTCTGGCAGAGGCCACAACCACCTTCCCTGCCTGCACCTGATCCCTGCCTCAGTTGATTGGCCCCAGGTGGGCACACGACCAGAGCCAGCGCTCTTCCCCAGGCTGTTCTGAACCCTGCAGCTGGAAGGAGAGATTTGGTCCTTTTGTGAGTGGTAAGGATATAACAGCCTCCAGGGACCTTGCTTCCTTCCCTCGTGGAGGAGGCTGCCCTTGGAGAATTAAGGAAATGCAAAGACAGGCAGTCCTGGTCCCTCAGGCTGTGCCCTGGCCCAAAAATCTCTTCCTGCTGAGGGCCTGTCACTGGACACCTAAGGGGTTGCATTGCCCTCTCAGGCCTGGAACTCATGCCTATGTGAGGATGGTGAGCCTCCCAGGATCCTGAGAGGGGTGTGCCGGGAACGTGGGTCGAAGGTGTAGCAAAGCCCGTGCTCTCCCACCCAGACAGCCTGCTGTGCTCCAGCTCCCCTTCCTTCCCCTTCGGATGGGCACAGACAAAACACACCATTGAAAAGAGTGCATGGAATCTTCTAGAGAATTCCCAGGGCTGTTGGCAGCCCTTCTCACCCATGTATCCAAGGGCCTGGCTGGAGCACGCATGTGGGCAGGGCCTCTGGGCTGTGGACCTGTGAGGATTGTCCACGGGGTTGTGGCTCTGTGCCCCACACTTCCGACAAGGGGACCCCTTGGGGTCAGTGGGACCTCAGCCTCTCTGTTCTCTGATTTGTTTTCCAGGAGGGAGTGGCAGGAGCAGTGCTCTGGGCCCCGTGGACGTTGGCGATGTCCGTGCCGTAGGTGTCCAGGTAATGACCAAAAAGCCTGAGGTGCTGAGGCTCAGACCGCTAGAACTGGACCAAGGCGGGGTCAAGTGATGGTTCTGCCACTTGCGCCTGTAAGAGCTCGTGCAAGTCACTTACCTCTCGCAGCCTCAGGGTCCCTCTGACGACTGGGCTCAGTCAGGACAAAGCAAGCTAATGTGGGAGAAAGCCAGCCCCTGGTGCATGCTGTCGTCTCCTTCAGGAGGCAGACGCTGTTCTTGTGGCTCTTGGCCCATTCCTGACCAGGTGCACCCTCCACTTGCCCAACAAAATGCCTCAAGCCAGAGAGGTGGCAGCCTGAGGTACTGGCCAGACAGCCCCTCCCACGGGAAGTCCTCTGGGCACCCGCCCTTCACCTAGGAGCCACAGGAGGACAAGGGGACATCTGCCCTCCCTGCTTCTGCACTGGGAGGCAGCCCCCCAGCGACACCCCGCCCCCGCCCTGTGCAGGCAGAATTAGATGCAGCCTGCGGAAATTATAGGCTGAGCAATATGTTGAAAAGTGTCCAATTGTGTCTACAATGTAGCAGATGTCTGCATTGCCTCCCACAGAAGTAGTGTCAGAACTTTGCTCTGTGGCACCCGGAGCCTGTGAGGAGTCCCATGTGTTTAAAAAGCCAGCAAACCAGAGGGCTTCCCACCAGACACGCAGACACCCGCTCTCCCACTGCAGGGTCTTGGCACCTCAGAGCCTAAAGGGCTCTCTCCCCCAGCTGACCATCCTCCAACAGATTCTCGCAGCTCTTAGAATAAAATCCAACTCCTTTCCAGGGTTCCGGCTGCCTCTCCCTCCTGCTCCCCTGGACTCCCATACTCCAGCCACTCCAAACTTTTGCCTTCCAGAACCTACCACACTAATCTCTACCAAAGGCCCTTTGCATTTGCTGTTTCCTGGCAGGAGAGCTTGTCCCCCAGGCATTTGCATGAATGTCTCCTTCTCCCTGTAAGAGCCCTTCCTGACCTTACCCCAGTCACTCTGTTGCCTGCCCTGCTTTGTTTTCATGAGCTCCCTTTTTTCCACCTTTATTTGTCCCATGCTTTATTTGTGTGTTGGCCACCTGTATCCTTGCAGCCAGAGTGGCCTCTGTGACAGCAGGGGGGCTGAGTGTGCCCTCAGACCCCCAGCTCAGTAGCTGTCCCCTGAGTGGAGGAGGACCAAGGCTCAGCCACTCCCACTCTCAGATGGGGACATGTCTCTCGAACCTCTGATGGGGCAGCCTGTATCCTCTGCAGATTCTTTCCTGTACCACCTGCTTGCTGCCTCTTGGTAGAGCCCATGACATTGTTTTGCAGCTCTGATCTGAGCTGATAAGATCAGCCGATCGCTGTCCCTACTACCAGCTGGCCCTGCAGGCCGCTCTCCTCTACCCTGAAAGAGACCCACAGCCCCGCAGAGACACAGACGCAAGGTAGGGCTCCTTGGCCTTCACTAGGGGCAGAAGTTGTTTTTGCCCTGCTGTTCTTGGGTAATGTCCATTTGAGAAACCTCTTCCCACTTTCGGTCTAAGTGGTTCAGGTGGGGCTTTTCCCGTGGCCCTCCCTAGCTTCAAGGTGAGCCTGTGGGATAGTCCTTGCTAGTCAGAGATTTCCTTTCCCCTGGATGTAAGGTCAGCCCTGGAATGGCCATATGATGCAAGCTAAGACCAAGGAGGGCTTTTATTAGCACTATCAGTATGCAGTTGCCATTGTCATACGTGTTGCTCTGGAGAAGGGTGGAGTTTTGATGACAGCCCTAAGGGGAGATCTGAGTGGCTGGGTGCAGGGGTATGGGGGCATGTCAGGGAAGGCTTCCTGTGGAGGTGAGCTTTGACCTGATACCTGAAGGATATGTAGGAATTGCCTAGGAGAAGAGGCAAGGGAGTGAAGAGAATCCAGACAACAGTGAGAACAGTGTGTGCAAAGGCCCTGTGGCAGGTGTGAGCATATTCTAGAAATTAAGGTGGGTATGGCAGGGGTGTGGAGCACGGGAGGTGAGAATAAGGAAAGGCTGAGGGTTCGGTGAGTGCAGACTCTGCAGAGCCTTGTAAGCTGGTCTCTGGAAAGGCCCTGAAGTTTAAAGTGCATGTGTTTGGAGGGGAGAGTCTAGGAGCTGTGTCTTGCTGGCTACTGTGTGTCTATAGCTGCTGTGTGAAGATTCTTCTAAACTTCAGCCCTCAAAGGGGTGGACCAAGTCTGTGGTGGCCCTGAGCGTTCTTCTAGAAGCCCTGACTACCCTCTGAGACCACGGACCAAAAGGTTCCTCCTTTCCTCTTTGGCTCTACCCCATCCTGTAGTCTTTCAGTCCCCTCCCCTCATCCAGTCAGCAGAATCAAAGGTGCCAGCCAGCTGGGCTCTCCATTGAGGGCCTGGGAGCAGGGTCCAGGCAGAGCTGGGACAGCACTCCTTCCCACTGCACACACCTTCACCAGGCACACCCCACCCCAAACACACCTCTGGGGTGTGGCTTCCACGTCCATCGAATGGGGAAGTAATCCCATCCAGCCATCCTTACTCAGGCCTGGGAGGCCCAGGGGAACAACAAGGCTGAAAGGTATGTGTAGGTGCATTAAACTTCTCCTAAAGTAAGAGAAGGAGATGGGGAGGGGGAGATGTAGGGAATGGCAGTACTGAGGTTGTACTAACCAGGGGGCAAGCCTGGGCTGCCCCAAGGAGGAGGGCCCACAGGGTGCAGGCTGTGAGGGGGCAGCCCTGAAGGCTATCCCTGTGGGGCACCCTTCGGAAGCCTGAACAGAGAGGCGACCCTTGCTTGTGAGCACGTTACTGAACCAGGGTCGCGTGGTTCTCATCCTTGATTCTGGGTTCTCATCTCATTTAGCCACTCGCTGGGGTCCTTGGGCTGAGAACTGCTTAGACTCTTTGGGTCCAAGGGGATTTCATGTGGGAAAAGACAAGAAAGGCTCCAGCCCGTTCCCGCGGTGGTGGAGGGAGACATATGGTCTCTTCCTGACACGTTCCGGGTATGAATTTCCTGGGACTGCTGTAACGAATTACCACCAACATGGTGGCCCGAGGACAACAGATCTGTTCTGTCATACTTGTGGAGGTTATCAGCCGGAAGTCAAGGGGTCAGTGGGGCCACACTCCCTCTGCAGGCTCTTTCGGGGGAGATCCTTTTTGCCTCTTCCAGCTTCTGTGGGCTCCCCCAAACCCTTGGCTGTCCTCGGCTTGTAGCTGCATTGTTTCAATTTCTGCCTCTACCTTCTTCCCCACGTGTGTCTCTGTGTCTCTCTCCCGTCTTCCCCCTCCTTCTAGGGACACCAGTCATTGGATTTAGGACCCACCCTACTCCAGCATGACCTTGGCTTAACTTCATTACATCTGCAAAGACTACTTCCAAATAAGGTCACATGCACACATATTGGGGTAAGGACTTCAGCACATCTTTTTTGGGGGGGAACACAATTCAACCCACAACATCCCCCATCCAGAAGTCATCTGGGGAGAAGTGGGCTCAGCCTCAGTGTTGACTAAGTGGAGCCATTATTGCCCTTGAAACAGTTAAGCAGAATCTCCCAGAACTGGAGAAGCACTACCTGTGAGGCAGCATCCGCACCTTCTGATGCTTGTGAGGAGGAGTCGTCTCCCAGGCATGCGAGCAGGTGCCAAAGTTGGGCACTGAGGCACGACCCCACGAAGAGGGTGGCTCCAGGTAGACACACTCTGGGCCCCTGAGTGCAGGGTCGGAAGGAGCAGGCCCACGCCTCCTGACTGGAGAGCAGGAGGAGAACAGGGTGCAGGATTCAGCGTAAGTGTGAATCTGTTGCCTAGACACGTGTGCATGTGGGCACATGGAAATAGGGCTGGGATAGACATCCCCAAAGATGTCAGGATGATGGGGAAGGAGAGCAGGGCCTTTAGCCTTTTCTGTGACATTGTTATTGTTTTGCCGGGGGACTATCTTTATAAATAATTTAAAAGAACAGCCAAAACCTCCACTAGCCATAGGTGACTTCCAGATCAGGCCACGTCCTTCTTTTCTCCCTTGTACCCTGGGAGTCTGGAAATAGCCCTGAGGTCCAGGTCTTGGGCCCCAGATGCACAGAGGAGGGGTGTGGTGAGAAGGGTTGGAAAGAGGGCCCAGCCAGCCATGGCACAGATATATATCTGCCTTTGAGGTTGGGCCACCATGTTCCCCACCTGAGCCATGTTCTAGCCCCTGAATAGAGGCCACTCCAGGGGCAGAAAGTGCAAGACCTATAGCTTGGTTTGGGAAAAGGGGGTCTACCACTCCTGGTTTCTGAGCTCACACAGCCTGGAAATAGCCTTCTAGGCCACTGCTCCAGAACATTCTAATCGTCCTCTATGGTGAGTGGGATGGCCAGCCTGGAAGGGACTTGGCCTGTTCTGGGTGACTGCCCTGAGGAAGTGCCCAGCCTGATTCCGAGGGAAGATCTGGAGACTATCAAACATGTCAGCGCAAAGTTCTGAGGACTTTGACACTTCCTTGCAAGCTACAGAAGATAAGAGAGTACGGATATCTGAATCCAGAATGCCTCGTCTTCAGATTTCACCTGGCTGATGTCTAGTTTAATCTAGTCGTATAAAAAACTGGGAAGGGAGCCCCTCTGACACTCGTGTAACTAGAACTCCCAATTAACCAGCCCTTCTGCGTATCCACACCACCGTGAAAAGATCCTCATGGCCCCACGGATCTGCAGGCTCATGGAGCATCTGCTGAATTATCAACAAGACATTTAAAAAGTTCCATGTATATTCAGTATGCTATTACTTACATAACTGCTTGGTTGGTTTGTTTTTGAAAATGGTCATGCCATCCAGAACCCCTAGTGGCTGTATTAACAAGGCAGCCGTGAGGGGCTCAGAGCGGCTGCTTGTTCCGGGAAACGCGTACAGAAAGGTGGTCATCGACCAGTGCTCTGGTATTACCAACACTCCAGGATTACAAGTCATGACTGCTTACTTGAAGGGACTTTAGGTTTCTATTTGACAAATGAAAACACACACTGATTACGCTGCAGTGAGCTAAGTGATCCAACCTCGGATAAGAATTGAGAGATGGCCTGAAACAGGCCCAGTCCCAACATCCAGTTAGAACGAAGAGGGGCTTGGGTGTGTGTAAGGGGTGTGTGTGTGTGTGTGTGCGCACGCGCACGTGCATGTGTTCACACGCGTGCATGTGTGCCTTTGTATGTGTGGAAGGACCAGTGGAAATCTGGGGTATCAGTGTGTGTGTGTGTAAGGGAGTTGTTGCTAGGGTTTGGTGCATGTATACGTGGTCTCTGTATTACTCAGCTCGGGCCACCATGACAAAACATACAGACTGAGTGGCTTAGACCACAGACATTTATTCCTCACAGTTCTGGCGGCTGGAAACTAGAGATCAGGCACGTGTTCTCTCCTCTGAGTACGCACATCCATGGTGTCTCTCTATGTGACCTAATCTCATCTTATAAGGACACCAGTCAGATTGGATTAGGGCCCCCTAATGGCCTCAGTTTAACTTAATTACCTCTTCATTAAAGGCCCTGTCTCCAAAGGCAGTCGCATTCTGAGATACTGGGGGTAAGGTTTCAACATATGATTTTTTTTGCGGGGGTGGGGGGGGCACAGTTCAGCTCATAGCACCTAGTTGTGTGTGGGTGTGGGATTGGTGTGTGGGTGTGCATGGAGGTGGTCAGTGGGTGGCCTTCACCCCTCCCGCCCTCCACCCTGCCCCCATGCTACCTCTAGTTACAGGAGCTGCTCTGGAGAATCAGGGCAGGTTCTTTGATTATCAGCAGACAACACCCTTTTGTCCCAGCTGGGACATACATTGCATTATTTTCTGTAAATTTAAAATTTTGTGTAATGTGACTCTGGGTGCCCATCCTACCTGCCTGTGAGAGATTTTCTTCCTTTTGGGGCTCTCCATCCTTCAGTATCATGCAAAGTGCTCAGTATCTTTACATGAACATTTGGGGGTACCCTCCAGTCTTGGGGTTGCTCTGGTTACCTCGAGATGCCCCCTGCTGGCCTTGGGAGTCTCCACTGCTCCCCTGGGCATGGCGTTTTTAGGGCTCAGAGCCTCCAGGCCGAGGCCCAACTGCACCCTCTCCTCAATGAGGTCCTGACAGGTGCTGAGGTAGAAGCCAGTGGCTCTGGAATCTGAGCCCCTCTAACTTGGCCAGGCCTGGGAACATCCACCACCCCCTCCCTGCTCTTGGTTCTCTCCTCCATTGCCCCGGGATACCCAGGAACTCCTATACTGCTGTGCACAGGGCTGTGGCCAGGGAAGGAGCAGCTGTGGGGGCAGCAGGGAGTGGTGGGGACTGGTGCCCACTGGACAGGCAGCTCTGCGGAGGCCCCTCATCAACCACCAAATGCGACCGTGGTGGTGTTGATTCAGCAGGGGCCAATGCTATCAGAGCCTTTCATTTCCTCAGAGAAGCAGGGAATGTTTCATTTTTAATGTAATTTCTCCCAATTTTTGAACACCGGTCACTTGTGAGCTAATCAGATGTATCCCCTGGGAGAAGAGCCCCTGGGAGAAGAATTTGAGCACCAGGCCTGGGCACTGAAGGGGGTTTTTGGTGGTGGAAGGGCACAGCTGGCTTCTGAAAGGAGTTATGCAGAGCACAGGGAATAAGGGACTGAGACCCCAGCCTCACTCTAAGGAACTTCCCTCCTATACCCAGGAGGGATCTCAGGTGGGAGAGGGGAGGTGGCTGGCTGGAGAGCACACTGGGGCTTGGTGACAGCTGGGACTGAACGTGTCACCTGACTCTCCCACCAGCCACCCAGTTCACCAGCAGTGGCCGTGTGAAGGTGAGGACAGGGGTCACTTTGGGGCCCTGACCGCAGATACCCTGTTGTATTTTCAGAACAATAGCCTGGTGGATGGGAGAGAGGGCTGGTGGAGGTGGGATGAGCCTGCCCTTCCTGGGCCCCATAGGGTCACCCCGGGACTGGGACACATCACGCTCCCCCATCTGCTGCACCACTTGGGGCTGGGGGTGGAGCAGGCCCAGTGGATTCAGCACCCCAGAGGCGGCAGGAGGGCCCTGAAGAGGCAATGCTTGATGTTGTTGTCATCCCAGCGTGGCTCCGGGTGTGGCTGCCACTGAGCACAGTGGGCCCTGGGCTGTGTCCTCTCCCTCACCACACCTCAGCTGCCGAGCTTTTGTGCCTTTACCAGCCTGTGCAGAGCACATCCCAGCCTCAGATCTTGCACTTGCCAGGTCACCCTTCCTCCAGACTGTCACATGACTGGTCCCTTCTCCACATTGTGGAGGCATCACTCCCCAGACCATCCTTCCCTGGTCTCCCTCTCTTCCCTGTTATATCACTTGTTGTGTTATCTGGATAGGACATACTGCTCTGCAAATGTATCTTGTTTGTTGTGACCTTCCTGCCCCTGGAATATCAGCTCAGTGAATTCAGGGGTCTTGAACTATTTGTTTCACTGCTCTGTCCCCAGTGCCTAGAATAGTGTCCTGTACCTTGCAAGTACTCACTAATTATGTATTCAGTGAATGATGTATAGTGTATTGATGGATTGGTGATGGATGGAGGGATGGAAAGGGATGGATGGATGAACGGATAGATGGATGGTTGAATGGATAGATGGGGATGGATGAACAGATGGAAAGAGAGAGAGAGGGGAGGAGAGAAAGAGGGGGTTGGTCCCGGGCAGTAGGGAGGTCAGCTATGTTGAGATAGCAGCCATGGCAGACTCATGCAGGGGCCCCAGGCTTGGGCCTGGGGTGGATAGTAGGTGCTGTTGCTCGGAAGTAGTGCTCTGGCCCTGGTTGCTTTCCTAGGGCAGAGGAGCTAGCCAAATTTGGTGCCTGGGGCTTGGTCCAGTGCTGCTTCTATCTCACCAGGCGACTTCAGGAAAGTCTCTGCTCCTCTGGGCTCGAGGACTTCCTTCATCATCCAGGAGTTACAGTCCCCAGGCTACCTTCCTCATAGGGTAGGGGAGGCTCAAAAAAGCTTCCATTTGCAGCTGCTCTGACAAGCTCAAAGACTATCTTCCCAGAGGCACATGTGTCCAAAGAGGCAAGAACGAGTTTGTTCATGGTGGAATCATTTATGACAAACCATTGGAAATACCCTAAATGGTCAGCTACTCAAAGTGGGACCACACCCCCCCCCCAACTTATTGCTGGGTACCGGGCGGCACTAACGTGCTGGACAGCCCCTATGGTGCCTGTGTGGACCCCAGAAAGGAGCCTCCTCTGAGCAGGTGAGTTACAAAGAGGTGCCCCTGCCTCTGGGCTGACAGAGCCACATCTGGCCAGAGAGCAAGGCTGATTTCAGCCCCCAGCCTCAGGACAGCAGCAACAGGAAGACCTCCAAGGCACCTGTTGCAGAGGAAAAAGGCAAGTTGAGGAACAGTATGGTGCCATTTATAGGGAAAAAGCCCCAGAAAAATCTCTCTCTCTCTTCCATCTCTCTCTCTCTCTCTCTCTCTCTCTCTCTCTCTCTCTCTCTCCCTGTCTCTCTACCTATGTCTCTGTCATCTGTATCTACCCATATGTATAGCATCATTCGTATCTATCTGCCTATGTATCTACCTGTATCTATTGGTCAATCATCTATATCTATGTATGTGCATACGTATGTATGTATGCATATATCTATGTGAACACATATAGAATAAAAGTCTAGTCGTGACTCCCCAAACTGGGAAACAGTGGAGAGGTCCTGGGTGCAATGGGGTCAAAGGATCATAGTCTTACTGCAGTGTTTTCATTTGTTATGAGGAAGCCACATTCAGGCATCAAGGGGGTGCTTAAACAATAGGAAAACATCCTGGGCCCTCCTCAGCCCAGGTACCTGCTGGAATCAGAAGAGAAAGCCACGTCTATGCTCTGTGGTCTTCAAATGGCACCACAAGCGTCACTCCTTCCCCGCCAGTTGTCAGGAGAATTCTTCAGAGGCCCATGAGGATGGGGGCGCTTTGTAGCCATGCACTGACGGTGCTTTTATGAAGTTGGTTTAGAAGCTGTAACAAATTTGCTGGTAATGGTGTTTTGGTGAATGAGGCTGTTTTTAAAAACACTTAGCAAAGTTGCTAAAAATCACATTCATTCTGGGTAATTGAAACCCTAATGTGTTGCTGGCGTGGCAGTCATGGCATTTCCTGGGCACGTCACTGCAGGGGAGGGGGCCTCTGGTGCCTGCTGCCTACCCCACACCAAGGCCCTTTGGACTGGAGTGTGAGAGCAGCTGTGATCCAGGGAGCTTCTGGCACTCCTCCCGCCCCTCCCGTTCCTCTGCTGACCTGGACACATGGAAGGCCAGGCCATGCCCAGGTCCACTGTGGTCCACTCTGACCCTTCCTCCCTCTTTCTCTCCCTGTGCTTTCATTTATGCAATAGTATACACGTGTACCCTAGGAAATACAGTGAAGAACCCATAAGTTTTAAACCCATAGGGTTAAAGTTCTTTTTGACTAGCACCAAACTCCCAAGAGTCTACCTCTGTGATCAGTTTAACCTGTGTCTTTTAGAGCAGGGTTTTTCAACATTGGCACTGCTCACATTTGGGGCTGGATGATTCGGTGTTATGGGAACTGTCCTGAGCTTTGTCAGATGTTTAGCCTCATATCTGGCCTCTGCCTGCTGGGTGCCAGTCCCACCTCCTGCTGGTCGTGACAACCCAAAATACTCCAGACATTGCTACGTGTCAGGGTGGGGTGGATATCACTTCCCGCTCTGAACCTCACCAGTTCTGCATCCAATTCCCAGCATGTGTCTGGGAGGCCCTGCCTCAACCAGCAAGCGATGTTCCAGCACCGGCCGGGAGCCCTGCCACTCAACTCAGTTCTCACAGTACCTCCTGGGATGCCAGTATCAGATGTCACAGATCACGGGCTCAGTCCTACAAAGCTGGCCCCTGTCCCCCCACTTCAGACACCGATCACAAGCCCAGTTGTCTCCTGTGCTTCTGATCCACTGGCTACACGTTGGAGGTTCCCACAACCTCCTCCTTGGCTTTGATCAGTTTGCTCGAGTGGTTCACAGAACTTGGAGAAGCATTTTATGTACTAGATCACTCATTTATTGTAACAGGATAGAATTCAGGAACAGCCAGATGGAAGAGACACACAGGAAGAGGTACAGGGAAGGGGCTCAGAGTTCTCAAGTCTCTCCCCACGTGCCACACCCCCCAAATCTCCAGGGGCTCACCTAACCCCGTTCTTTGGGTTCTTATGGAGGCTTCATTACATTGCTCTGACCTATTAAGTCACTGGCCATTGGGACTGATTCAACCTCCAGCCTCTCTCCCCTCCCTGGAGGTTCGGGCGGTGGGGGGGCTGAAAGTTGCCACCCTCAAAATACAAGATTGGTTCCCTTGGTAACTGGCTCCCATTCTGGAGGTCACCAAGGGGCTTTCCCAAGGTCACCCGATTAACACAACAAAAGACACCTTTAAAGCTCACACCACTTAGGAAATTCCAAGGGTTTTGGGAGCTCTGTGTGGAAAACCCAGACAGAGACAGAATATATATATGTCTTATTATAAATCACAGTATCACAGAAACACTGCCCAGCTGGTTGGTAATAATACTTTGTGGGGTGGTTTTGTTAAAACAAAACCCAAACCAAAATACAATCCCGTAATGTGCGTGTCATTCTTTATTCTCTAAGATTTCTCCAGAGTAGATCGGAAGAATGCGACTGCTGTATCGTAGAGCATGTTTGTTTACCACGTTTACATACACCACAGAGTGCATCAGAGAGGCCCCAACTTCTACTCCCACCCTTGATATATGAGGGTATTTCCCACCACCCTCGCCAACACTTGGTGTTACCATACTTTTACCTTCTTGTCAATTTCGGGGGTGAACATGGTGTCCCCTTACTCCACCCTCCTTTCCATTCACCGGTATTTGCACATTTGTCTGTGTACTCAGCACTAGTTAAGCCCCTCACGTATGTCAGGCTCTCTGCTGGGTTCTGGGGCCACGGTGTCAGGGACCTAGAAGCAGCTCCTGTCCAATAGGAGGTGGGCATAGAGGCCAGGCTCAAGGTCAGGGCCTGCTGCCCAGAGGCAGCAAGGGTGGAGAGGAGAGAGTGTCCAGGCAGAGGGAGCAGAGGGCCAGGGCTGGTGGGTGGTGGAGCCTGTGACCAGCTGAGCAGGGTGACCACTTGTGGCCAGAGCCAGGGTCCTGTGGACCTGGCCACGGGAGCCCCTGAAGAGTCTGAGCCAAGGGGATCAGACCCTCACAGAACCAGAGGAGCATGAATCTAGCATCTGGGCTGCTGGCCATGCCCATCCGAGTTTCCTGAGGCTGCCCTAACAAAGTGGCTGAAGATAACAGAAATGTATTCTCTCTCAGTTCTGGAGACCAGAAGTCCACAAGCAAGGTGTCAGCAGGCCTGTGCTCCTTCTGTGCCTTGTCCAGGTCCTGGTGGCTCCCAGCTGGTGGCCGCATAACTCCAGTCTCCGTGTCTGGTCTGTCTCCATCCATGTCTTCCCTCTTGTCTTGTAAGCACACTTATCATTGATTTAAGGCCTGTCAGGGTAACCCAGGGTGAGCTCATCTGGAGAGCCTTAACATATCTGCCAAGACCCTTTTAACAAACAACATCACATTTACAGCTTCCAGGACATGGCCTAGGTTTGTGGGGACCCACCAGTCACCCCACTACAGTGGCCATCTGGCCTTGCTGTGTGCCTGAAGCAGAGCAGAATGAGGCCGAGAGCACAGAGAAGCAGCAGGCCTAGTCCTTACCCCCATTTCCCTCACCCCAGGCCGGCCACCCCTGGGGAGGCAGGGCGGAAGCCCCTGCCCTGTCTGCCTTCACCTCCCTTGAAGCTTCAACTGCCTGTTTCCAGGTTGGAATCTGGCTTCGGGTTGCCAGAGTTTCTGAATGCGATTATCAAGACAACAAACACTCTGGATCTTTAAGTGAAAACTCTGGTTTTTATACATGGCCTCAAAACTTTTTTAAAACACCAGATAGGGGCGCCTGGGTGGCGCAGTCGGTTGGGCGTCCGACTTCGGCCAGGTCACGATCTCGCGATCCGTGAGTTCGAGCCCTGCGTCGGACTCTGGGCTGATGGCTCGGAGCCTGGAGCCTGTTTCCGATTCTGTGTCTCCCTCTCTCTCTGCCCCTCCCCCGTTCATGCTCTGTCTCTCTCTGTCCCAAAAATAAATAAATGTTGAAAAAAAAAAATTAAAAAAAAAAAAAAAAAAAAAACACCAGATAAACGATCGTGGACCAGCTCTGTCTCCATGGCCAGTTTGCCCTCTCTGTTCTAGATGGACCATTACATGGCAGTCCTTGCCCACTCGCTCCGGTCGGGCTCACCCCACACCGTGCCACGTTGAGAACTTTCTCCTCATCTCAGTTAGACCTCAACTCCTGTGGGAAGTTCTTATTCTCCTCTGAGACTAAGCAGTGAATGCTTAGAGGTGAGGTTACCTGTCCAAGGTCAGATTGGGTGGAGCTGGAATTTGAACTCTGGCTGCTTGCTTCCTGAGCTGGTGGGTTTAAGAGCAAACATCACAAGGCAGTTGAGAATTCCTTAGAACTTCCTTGCTGGATTATGGGCTCCGTCTGCAACCCTGATCCATTTCCTGGAGGCATTTTGATCTTGGTGGTCTGGTCACCGTATCTGAACCTCAGTTCTCTCATCTGCCATGTGGAGCTAATGCTCCCCACCCTGATTACCTCATAGGACTCCTTGGGGGCGCCCGGTGAAACCGGGCCTGAGAAAGCACCTTGAGAAACAACCAGCGCTGTGCACAGGGAGGGAGGCACCATTAACTATAGGGTAATTCTGTTCCCGAGGCTCCTGTTGCTAATCCAGACCTCTGAGGGCCACAGCGCTGATCTTTTCTCATCCTCCTTGGCTAATTTTCCCAAACATCACGCAGCTAGGCGAAAAGCTGCATTTTCAGATGTAAATTTTTCTCTGAACCACGGAAGCTTTAAAACCACCAGATGAAGTATAGAAAGTGCCTGACAATTTCTTGAAGCATCTCTCGTTCTCTGGGTTAGAATATCACGCATGAGTATATGTGTGTGTTGTGTGTTTTTTTTAATCCCGCTATCATGAGCAGCAGGTAGCAAAATGTTGATCTTTAATGTGTTAGTAAAACAGCATACATTTGAATATTGGCTTTTTCTGCCATCTGTACCAGTTGACACTGTTTCTCATACCAGCTTATTACATTTCTTGTACAAACATAACTTTTGGGTGTCTCTGTTGATTTATGCTATAGTTGCTCTGGTATTTGTGTTAAAATAGCATTTTAAAACTTATAAAATATTGCTATTTATTCCGTCCTTGATTCTTTGCCATTTGACAAGCGCTGGAACGGCGTATGCTTCCCGAGGACTACATTTTCGGCTGTGGTTGTGTTGGAGGGGCAGCGGGCTGGGGGCAGGCAAGCCCACAGCTACCCAGGTTCAGGGTCCAGCTGGGCCCTCCTATGGTGCTGAGCTCACAAACGCCCCTAGGCAGATTCTCCAGGGTTATTTTTAACTCCAAATGAGACAAATAAAAACACCAAAGGGGGGGGGTGAGGGGAGGGAGTCTTCATAAAGCTGGATTTGCTCAGTTTGAAGAACTTTTTATTCTTTAATTCTGTCCTCTTTCCCTTCCTCATGTCAAAATGTCCTTTCTTAGGTGAATTGAAGAAGATTTTGGATGACAGCTTTTGGGTTGTTGTTGTTAGTTTTTTTCCCTCTCCAATAGCTTTCCTTGGCAAAATCATGAGTTCTCTAGTTGGTTTGGGGGAGTAGCTTTAGCGGTCTGCCAAGTCGACAACTCTGGGGTCCACTTGTGCAAAGCTGGGTGGGGGCTGAGCCCTCTGCCAGATTGTATCGCCGCAGAGGCGGTGGATGGGGCTGGGGCTGGGGCTGGTCTGGTCTGGGTGTCCTCACCTTCCAGGGGGGAGGCTCTGTCGCAGCGGAGGGAGCCTGCAGCCGGCTGGCGCATAGATGAGGCATTCTGCCACTCTAAAAAAAAAATCTGTGCAAACTGCCACAGATGGAGGAAGAGCCAGTATCCAAATTGGAGGCTGTTTCGCTAACACGTTAAAGATTAACGTGTTTTTACTGGCTGCCGCATGCTATAGCAAGATGAGTTTTCTTTTTAAAAAGGAAGAAGAAAAAGAAATAGGAAGAAAAGAAGAAGCAGGAGGAGCAGCAGCCTGTTTAGAACCAGTGCTGGGGTGGGGGTGCGGGGCAGCCCCTCCTGCCTTCTTTGGTGCCCTCTGCCTGAGGGAGCCCAGGGTTCGGAACACAGCCCCCATCTCCAGCTTGAATGCCCTTGCCCCTTTGTGCAGAGATATTCAGCCCACCTCCGTGCCCCTTATGTAGGCTGTGCATCCTTCCTTCTGGCTGGCAGATTCCAGTTCCCTTTTGTTAAGGCTCGAGTTTTGAAGGCATGTTGAACCCAGTTTGGGGTGGTATAATGATATACCACCCAAGTATAATGACAACTAAAGTTTCTTGCGGTCTTGACATCCGTGCTCAGCACTCCCCTATGATGTCCTGCGGGATACCCGTGAGGGGCACTCCAATTGCCCTCATTTTATACAACGGGAAATTGAGGCATAGACAGGTTAAGTGACTTGCCCAGGGCCACACAGCTGAAAAGTGAGGTTTGAGTCCAGGCAGAGGGGTCCAGAGTCAGTCTCTGACTCTTGCAGCAAAGGTTAGCTGCTCCCTCCTACCTCTCGCTCCTGGCCAACCAGACCCCCTCTTCCCTGGGCTTCACACCCAGTTCACATTCTTATCCCAGGGGCAGAAGGGTGCAACTCTTATTTCTTCCTTAATTCCTAGCCTGGCCTTAAGGACAGAGCAGAGGTTCTGTGGGTCTTCATGGGTTGAAGTGGGGCTTAATTTTAACTTTTGCAACAAGGGACACAAGGTGGGGAACTGGTCAGGGAGATCTAACATGTAATAGGTGTAATGGCAGAAAGCCTGATAAACAGAACTGACAGCTCCCACCAGGCCAGTGTGTGTGTGTGTGTGTGTGTGTGTGTGTGTGCGCGCGCGCGCGCGCGTGTAGGTGGAGGCTGTCCAGAGGCCTGGGGTCCAGTCCCAGTTGTTTTCTTCTTACAGATGCTTTGGGCTGACTCCCCAGCATAAGGACACTCCTGAGCCATCTCCTGATAGGTGCCCTCCATAGGAGCCTCTGGGCCTGGCACCTTCCCATGATCAGTGGTAGTAATTCAGCTGACTTTACCCTGGGGCAGAAGGGTCCAGGAAAACTGGGATCCGGGGCTTGCAACGGCAAAGAAGTGCCTTCCAGTTGGGAGAGGAAGGTGGGGTGGCGAGGTGGGGGACACCCCCTTACTCATCGTCACCCTGGGGATGCCACTGAGGAGTAAGGCCCTTGACAAGCTCATCTCTGTGGGTTAGGGCCATCCATTATAGGGACAGTGGTGGCTCATCACACAGGCCAGGCTAGGACAGGGGGGAACACTAATGGTTGCTCTTTAGTCTAGTGAAACAGAGTCAGGATCAGCCCTCAAAGATTCAAGAACACTGGTATTTGTGAAAGCTTTCTCCACCCAACCCCCAGGGGCAGCCCGGGTGGGAAGATTTCTGGCAGGCGGCCCCAAGACAGGCAGCAAGAATGCTATGGAAACTGGCTAATCTGGCTAAGCCAGGCCCTTGCCACTCCCTCTGTGCATGGCCTTGTACAAGCGGGAGCCTTGGTTTCTTTATCTCTTTAATGGGCACACTGGTGATCCCAGAGATTACTGCTTCATGTGTCTGGACTCAGACTCCACTGAACACTTCTCCCTAGAGTGGTCCTGGCAGTGCCCAAGGATGGTTTGAAAAGGAGACACTCCAGCTATGGACACAAGAGGGTCATAGGAGGTAAGGACTCAGCAGGAGGAGCCTGGAAGCCCACCGTGCAGTTGCCCTAGAGCCTGGGCTCTCCAAGTGCCCCACTGTCTCCTTCACATACCCCATGATGAACATCATCGGTGGTTTTTTATGAACACTGGCCTCTTGTCCTAGACTATAATCATCCCCTGCACCCAGCAGGTTTTCTGCACATAGCTGGGGTTGAATAAGTGCTTGCTGAATGAGCAATGGCTCTCAAGAGTCATGCCAACTGAGCCCCTGCACACAGGATCCCTGGGACCCCCATACAGTCCACACCTCACTTGTCCCCAAGTCCCTGACCGAAAGGAGTCTGTGAACAAATACTTCCTGGGCCTGACCAGGAGCAAGAGAACAAGCAGAGGTTACATACCATGTGCCTAAGTGTTTGGTTTAGACCAAGCTTAGAATATACCATCATAAAGACCTGGAAAGCCAGGTTCCATTACTGAAATCTCATACTCTTTGGAGCTCTGTGCTGGATCATGGCAGCTGGGGGACCCACTCTGGCCCTACCTCCCACCCACACTCCTCCTCTTCCTACCCTGTGCTCTATGTTGTGCTTATCCCACTATGCACAGGGACACTGCAGCCCGCACTGTCCCAGTGCTGACTCTCTTTCCCACAAACAATGCCCCTCAGCTGTCCCCCGGGGGCCTAGGGCAGACCTTCTCAATCTGGACACTATCGACACTTTGCGCCCAATAATTCTCTGTTGTGGGGCCACCCCGTGCATTGCACAATGTAAACCGCCTACACCCTCAGCCTTTACCCACCAGATGCCAGGAGCACCCCTCCTCCAGTTGTGAAAACCAAAATGTCTCTAGACATTGCTAAATGTCCCCCAGGGAACAAAGTCACTCCCAGCATCCCCTTAAGAACTACTGGCCTAGAGGTACACAGTCCTGAGTTCTGCTCAGGCCCCAGAAATAGGCCTAGGGCTGTTTGGGCAGGGCATTCCAGGTTGCTAGGCACCCAGAGTGTGGTCAGGAAGGGGGCCCAGTCTTGGTGTGGGTGCATTCCCTTGGCCAGGTGCAATTCTCACCTGGTGTGGAGGGACTGGCCAGATGTAGGCTGTCTAAGGGCAGTGCCATCTGCTTGCACACCCCCAGTGACATGGAGCCCACGGAGGCAGCTGGTTCTCTCGTGCCCAGCTCTGACTGGTTCAACATGCCTTCAAAATAAAGCCGAAACCCTTCCCCTTTCCCCCAGCCCCCAGCAGCCAGCCCTGATCCTGGAGGATAAGTGGCTCTCTCCTCCCTGACTGCCTGTAGTCTTTGGGGCTCTGTGGCCCCTAGGTGACCCCTCGAGTAGGCTCCTTGTCCTCACTGAAGGCCCTGATTCCTTCAGTGTGCAGCCACTCCAGGTGCCCAGAATAAGTCTTGGCAGTGCATGGGTGAATGATGCTTATTTGAATAGTTCCAAGCGCCTTATATTATGTACTTAGAAAAAATAGCACATCAGGCCTAGGATGTCACTGGTGTCTTAAGGAAGGGTGGGAGTTTAGGGGCGCCTGGGTGGCTCAATCAGTTAAGCATTCAACTCTTGATTTTGGCTCAGGTCATGATCTCAGCATTGTGGGACTGAGCCCCACATCAGGCTCTGCACTGCTTGGGATTCTCTCTCTCTCTCTCTCTCTCTCTCTCTCTCTCTCTCTGCCTCTCCCCCACCCCCAATAAATAAATAAACATTTTTTAAAGAAAGGAAGGATGGGAACTTAGAAGCGTTGCCTTCCTACTGGCCAAAGATAGCACAATTTGAGTATCAGGAATGATGGCTGCAGTGGATAGAAATGAATGAACAATGCTTAAATCCGTGACTTTATAATGACACTTAAAACAAAAGGAAACCTCACAGGTCCCCTTTGGAGAGGACGAGTGTGCATTAGGTTTGCCTTGAGTGTCCTAGTTTATGCCTGTTGCCCTTTCACTCAAAGAACTGTTCTACTTTTCATGATATGTTCACAATGAATTGTATCCTCACCCATGCCTCTGCAGGATGCAGGCTAACTAAATTGTTATTTTGAAAACTGGTAAATAAAGCAAATGAATGCAGCATTATCCTACCTTTATTCTCCAAACTAGACCTCAGGGAGACCAAATAATTTTTGACGTAACAGGAGCAAGTCCAGCTTCACAGAGCAGATAAGCTCATGAGGAGAGAACCCAGTGGTGAGGACACATCAGGGGGCTGGCCCCACATGGGGGTTGCTGGGGTTGAACAAGAGACCCTTGCTGAGATGGCAGATGCCAACCACGTTGTCAGAGACATGAACTCAGGGCCTCCTAGTACCCATCACCCTATGCTGGAGCTTACAGCTGTGTTCACTCTTGAATGTAAGATCCCATGAACAGGCATAGAAAGGACAGATGTAAAGCCCAACATCTGGGCCCCATCCAGTGTATGATGCAGAGGGGGAATTTGCTCAATAAGCAGTTATGTAAAACTGAGTGCTGGGTATTCAGCCACAGGCAGCCAATGTGGGTCTACAGAACAAGAACTGACAAGAGAGCCAGCGCTCAATTTGGTTGCATGAACAGAAGCACGGTGTCTGAGACAAGGGAGGTGAAAGCTTTCTTCCTGCTGGCTCCCCAAAGCACAGCTGAAGTCCTGGCCCTGTCTATGGAAGGATGCACAAAAGGTATCAAGGTTCTGATAGTGTTCAAATGACTTCAGGGACAAGGACTGAGGAAGCTAGAAGCCCACCCTGTCCACTGCCCAGAGGGGAGCAGAGTAAGTCAGTTATGAGAAGCTTCTTCGCTGTTAGCTGAAACAGCCTGGGGCTCCTCACAGGGGGCACTCTGGCCTTGCTGCCAGGGACTGGGGGGAGGGGTGGGCAAGAGAAGGGAAGTGGGTGGGGAGGGACTGCATCCCTCCAGGCCTCCTTGGTGATATGAGTCTCTCTGAATTCATTTTCTAGGGCTGACATGATGAAGTGCCACAGGCTGGGTGACTTACACAACAGAAATTTATTTGCTCACACTTCGGCAGGAGAAAAGTCCAAGACTGGGTGTTGGCAGCCTTGGTTTCTACTAAGGTCTCTCTCCTTGGCGTGGAGATGACTAGTGTCTTCATACAGTCATCTCCTTGTCTGTGCCTGTGTCCTGATCTCTTCTCGTAAGGATGCTGGTCATACTGCATTCTGGCCCCGCAATGACCCCATTTATATGTAATTAGCTCTTACAAGACTCTATCCCCCAATACAGTCACGTTCTGAGGTCCTGGGGGCTAGGACTGCAGCACATGAATTTTGGACAGGGTGCAACTCAGCCCATAGCACTCCCTAAGCCGGTCCAGGGTATGGACTTGTCCAGAGAGGGTGGTCCCTGCCACCAGGAACACCCAGCCTGTGCCGTTAGTGTTCTTGTACAACCTCAGCCCGCTCTCAGCCATGTTACCCCATGCAGCTGCTCCCTCAATGTGTCCTCGTCAGTTGGAGGGACTGGGTCCTCTCCTAGTGAGTCTGCAGTGCTCGTGTTTCTGTCCCCAGAGCACCAGGCAGCGTCCTTGACTCCACCCTCTTCCCCACTCCTAGTCAGCCTCTGTGTCTGTGACGCTGCCTTCTCTGTCCCATCAGGATCTGTCCTGGGCCCCTGACAGGCACTGCTCACTGCCAGCCCCGCCCTCTCTGCTGTTCAGTCCAGCACTGGGCACCCGGACTCGGGCTTCTGCCGGGCATTGTCTTCTCCCCTGACTGTCTCCTCCTCTGCCTGCCAGCCCAGGATGCCCTGCTTCCAGGACCCCTGTGAGCCAGTACCCCCTGTCAGGACCACAGCCCCGGGTCCACCTGGGGTGGGTGAGGGCCGGGTATCGGATCCCCAGGACAAAGGCCCCCACAGTCCCCACCAGTGACCGAGGGAGTCCCCACACTGAGCACTGTGGAAGGAGGGCTCTGCTTTGATGCAACATTTGTTGGCTTTTTAATTTTTTTTTTTTTTTTTTTTTTTTTTTTTAGTGTTCAAGCTGTCAAAAAAGTATGTTTGCCGAGTCTGCATGTTTGTTTTGGATTGTTGTCCCCTAGAACAACATGGAAGGGGGTGGAAGTGCCTGTTCTGCACAAGCAGGAGGGTGGGCAGGGACGACTGCCCTGGCTGTGTTCCTGGAGGCAAGCACCTGGGCTTGAGGGACCGGGCTCACCCCCCAGCCCTGCTGTCTGGGCCTCACGACCAGGGTGTGATGCGTGGGGGCAGAGTGGAGCCTGGCAGTGTCCCCCCTGAAACCCACCGAGCCTCCCGCAGGCAGAGCTGGGTCTTGGTGGTGGCGCCTCCCCACTGCTCTTGCTTTCTGGCTGTTCTGCTTGCACCTACTCCCCTACTCTCTGTGGCAGCTGGGCTTAAGTGACACATTGTGTCATCAATTGTAAAAGAGACCATTGCCGATACCAGATTTGAGAGAATAAAAGAAAGAAAACCAGGTGCACGTTGATCCTAAGATGCACTGTGATTCCAGCATGTTTGAGGGTGGGAGAAAGAAATCTGGTAACCATCTCTTTGCTCAACACACACTACTGGCTGCCGAGGGTCTTGTGGTCTCACCCACCCCCAGAAGCCCAGGAGGGGAACGAGAGGCAGACGGATAGTCCCAAACTGGGGAAACGGCCAGACCTGCAGAAGCCACAGCCCCCAGGCCCTGTGCCTATGCTGGAGGGGACTGAGCTGCTGGGAGGAGGGCAGGCCTTCTGGGATAGTGGCTCCATGCTGGGTCCTTCAGCTCCTGTGAGGTGCTGCAGCCCCAGGGTCCATGAAGTCCCTGCCTTCCGTTCCTGATCCTTGTGAATGGGAGGGGATTTTAACGTCAGGTCCCTGCAGCAGGACAGCTACGCTACTGGGTGTGAGGATGGCCAGGCAAACAGAGGAAAGCCAGGACTGTGGGAAACATGGTGACAGGGTGGAGCTCTTGCCCCAGGCCTGCCTGAAGCCAGTACTTCCCCCTGAACTTTTTATTAACAGGAGCTAACATGTTTCTTTTATTGCTTTAATGTCAGTTTCACTTGGGCTTTCTAACTTGTAACAGAAAGCAATCCCACCCATGTACTGGAGTTGGATTCCCTCCTACCTTCCAGATGCCCTTCCTGAGTTTTACTGCAATCTTCTGCCTCAGTTTCCCCATCTGCGAAATGGGGATGACGGCAGTGCGTCTGCCATAAGGTTGTTGTGGTAATTTCATGAGTTAATACTTGGGAAGGGTCTGGAAGAGTGCCAGGGCATAGTAATTGCTGCATAAATGGGTGTGATTACTGCTGCTGGTATGATCATTTCAGTGCCTCCAGGCTGCCTGTGACTCAGCCCCCTACGTCTGCCGACGTCTGCTGTGGGCCACACCTCCGGAACCACGATATAGAGAAACCTCTGAACTAGTGCTGGTTTAAATTTCCAATAATTTATCAAGAATCGAGAGCCAGATTTCCTCTGGGAAATATTGGTTCTTAGGTTTACAAAGTGTCTTGGTTGTAAATACCCATAAAAATGACACTTTGTTGGGCCATATTTATTCCTAAGCTGGTCAAAAGATATTAGCACATCTGACTGTGTAAATCTGCCAGCCCCTGAATTCCTGCATGGCTCTCAGCATGCCCTCCAATCTGGGCACGAGAGAGCAGGACTTCCCAGCCAGGGCTGAGGACCCTGTGTAATGGGGGGGGAGGGGGCACTTGCCTGGTGGCTGAGTCACGCAGGCAGAAATAGGGCAAGCTATGGCCTGGTCAGGGCAGACCTTTGCATGGAGTGGTCCCTGGGGCCAGGAGAGCCACAGTAAGAGGCCAGCTGGGTCTGACTGCCTGAGGGGGACTGGAATCGGCTGGAAGGAGCCAGGCTTCTGATTGTGGCTGAGAATGCAAACAGTTATAGGAGCACGTTTTGAGAAGCAGCCCTGAAGGTCCTAGTGTTCTGACCGTGACTGCTTTTCATTCCCCCACATGTTTTACCTCTAAAGACACTCTTTCTGTCTCTCAGATGCTGCCTCCATGGACAGTGCCCCTCCAGGCCTTTTCCTAGGCTGTGCCCAGTGCCTCGAATGCCCCCCTCTCCCCACCTATCCTGACTGTATTTACAGGTGGGATTCAACCCACGCCCTCCTCTCTGATCTGCTGTAGCAATAATGACGCCACCCAGCAATTTCTTCTTTCTTGTACACAAGAACAAACACAGTCTCCTCCGAGGCAGAGCCTGGGCTGGAAATCTCTTGGCCCTCTGAGCACCTAGGACAGAGCTGGCACACAGCCTGTCACCTGGTCAGCGTGTCCCTGATGGTGAAAACCAACACGATAGTAATTGTCACTATTTTCTGCCTGCCCCACATTGAACTGTTGCTGGCTACGGGGTGGTTATACTCATTTTGGAGATGCAGAAACTGAGGCTCAGAGAGACTAAGTGGCCAGCTAGTGACTAGCAGAGCTGGGACTGAAATGTGGGCCACAGTCCCGTCCAGCCTGGTATCTTCCTCTGTGGCTGTGTGCAAAGGGAGAAAACAGAGGAAATCGTTCCCGAAGTGACTTGGCTAATTCAGAGAGGGAGGGCTGCTGTTTAGGAAAACGGGGTTCGGCTGCTAACTTCAATCCTCTGTTTGAGTGTAGACATGGCTCCTGACATTGTGGCCAATTTCTAGATATTGATTTCTGCCTTGGGAAATACTGCGTTGTATGAAATGCAGAAATCTTACAGGCATCTGTAAGCAGCAACTGACACAGGTGAATGTACACAGTTGGCATTCAATAAAGACTTGTACATGGTATCGATTAGCGAATGACACCAAGGCCCACCACTCCACGTGGCCTGCGTGAAAACAATTCTCAGCCTCGTAGAAAGTGCCCTATAAGGGCATCCGTCTCTGGGAGGGCAGCAGGGGTTTTAAGTGCAAGAAAGAGATCAAAACAAGAACGGTGTTAAGGGCAGCGTTTGGGTGGCCTGGGGAGAGGGCAGGGCTACTTGGACACCAGGTTTCATAGATAAGGAGGCCGGCGGGAGCCATCGAAAGAGCCTGGCCCTGCCCATTTCTGTGAAAGCCTCACCTTCCCAGGTAAGCACTGCCCACTCTCGTTTGCCAGATTGCTGATAAATCATGAGTTCTTCCTCACACATAGACACTCTCTGCGTTTTTATTCCAAACATTTAACTTGCAGAGTTGACAGAAAGGCTATAGATTTCCCCCCAAATATCCATTTGCCTTGCCATTTATCTACTTCGATCTGAAATACAGAACATGATGGGTGCCCTAGGTAAATCAAGCATTTCCTGTCTTCCGAAATGGGTTTGCAAACGCTTATTTCATGCCATTACCATTTTTCTGTTTCTAACAGTAAATCAAAAAAGTATCGCCCATTCATCCACTTTAAAAGTAATGCCTTTCTTATGCGTGATTACACATACCCAGTGGAGATCTGTGTGTGTGCACTGTAAATCTACTCCTTTAAAAGGTTTCCCCGTAAGTACACTAGTGACATAAATTGGTGTAGAGCAAATTTATTTATTTAATGGGTTTATTCTTTTAACTGGTCTGATAACCATTACTGTTCACTGTTTGGTTTGGGGGGAGGAGGGAGTTCTTATTAATGTATCTGATTTATTTCCATGGCAGATATTTATGGAAAAGGGCTCCCCTGGAAATGAGGGTGAGTGTAATTTATTGGTCTAGGAGGGTTATTCTTAACTGGCCCTCAGGCAACCCACATGGTGTTCATAGAAATCAGGAGAGTCTCTTAAAGTAATTGAAGAAGGAGATGCTGCAGACCACTGGGAGAGAATTTCGGCAGGCTGTTTTCGGACAAAAGTTTTCCTAAATGCTAAAATAAAGGAGCACAAGTCATAAAACCTGAGATGATTAAAAAAACAAAAAAAGGAAGGAAGAAAAGAAGAGGAGAGAGAAAAACAGAGAGAGAGAGAGAGAAAAGAGAAGTGTCTCAATAATAACATCCCCAAAATGTTTTGGCAAATTGAAGAGAAAAGAGAATCTGCTAATCAGGCCCGTGTAAACTTGCTCGCTTTTGTAAATCTTGTTTGTAGCTCCTGATGGTGTTGGAGTGAAAGCAGACAGGCCCAGCTGGTGGAGGCGAGGGAGAGAAAAGCTGAATTTTTAGCAGATCAGGTTTATTTTTAGGCATTTAAGAGTATCTTTAGCTTCCCAATAAATGAGTCCATCAGAAGGCCGTATATGAAATAATCAAAATGTAAAAGTATGGAACAAAAATCTGAGGGCCCCCTGACTACGATGTGTACTGCAGGACCTCTCCGGCCCGGCAGGGATGAGGACAGCCAGCTTCCTGCCCCCTAGCCAGGCTGCCCAACCTTGCCTGCAGGTGGCTGCAGGGGCTCACGGGCCCTAGGCATGCTGTCCTCTAACACCTGCTCTTTCTGCGTCCTTGCTCAAGGGCCAGTGAGCCTGGATGGAAGACCAGAGAACAGTGACCTTCTAGGAACTGAGAGCCTGGTTCGTGGGGGACGGGGCTGAGAGCTGCGTGAGTGACCGTGGTCTAGAGCTTGCCTGGGAGGGAGCGGACAAGGCTGGGCCATCAGGAATGAGCCTTTCTGGATAGGGAAGAGGGGCGAGTCTCAGAGAATCTTTGGAATCCGCAAAGAATCTGAGGTCCTGAGGTCCTGCCCAGCAGAGGCCCTGAGGCGGATGATCAGAGGTAACCCATTTGCTGGGCCCACATATTGAGTCAGCCCATCTGTTCATGCAGAACTGGGAGGCATATCAGAGCCTCCATTTCTTCTGGAACCTCCTTGGAACACAGCACGGTGCCAGACAGGCAAAGCAAGCTGGCCTGGTCCTCACAGCTTTTTATTTGGTAACACTGACAATCCTTTATACGAGAAATCAATATGTAAGCACATGATGGGCCCTGTGCTGGCTTTGGCAGCAACACCTTTTTCAAACCACGCTTCGCTCCTGCCCCCAAAGTGGGCTCCATGTCTGGGGTAGACGAACAGCCCGACGGTGGCAAGGTGGGAACGTCTGTGACATAAGCCGGCCTCTATCAAGTGCTGGGGAGGCCAGAACACTTCTTGGCAACATTCATCCAAACTTTTCTCTGTGACCTTGGGGCCGGGCACATGGTAGGTGTTTTTGTGACAGGCAGACCCAGTGAGGCGGGCAGGGCGCCGGGTGCCGAGGGTCATCCCTGCCCCACAGATGTGCAAAAAGGGACATGCTGAGAGCTATGTGTGTCCTCCTGCAGAGCGGCCTCGGCCCAGCTGTCCAGCCTCGCCCCGGGGACCACAGCCACTGCCGGTGAGGCCAGGCTCCATGTTGCTTCCAGGTGGCCCTGGAGGAGACGTGGTGCCCTCGTCCATGCAGTTTGGGCCCTGGGTGTGCACTGCTGCTGAGCGAGTTACGTTCCGTAAATGTGTGCATCAAAACACCAGATGGGTTACAATTACCAATAATAAAAAGGGAGAGATTGTTAGGGTCCCCGTTCCTTCCCAGGGCCTGACCAGAAACTGCTTTCAAGCCTGCCGGGAAGCCCGGGATGATCAGATTCTTTCCTAAAGTCAGAGACTTAACAAGATTCCCAGGGTCCTGCCCTGTCCTGCTGAGGATTTAAAGGGGATGTTCTGGGTAAGAAGTAACAAACTACCAACTGGATGACTCTGCAGTGGTTTATTGTTTGTTTGCTTTAAATTATCTACTTTCTTGTATGAGCAACAATGTTGAAAATGAGTGGTATTTGCTCTTTGGACAGTCTCAGAGGCGCCCTGCCCAGCTTCTGCCTCTGGTTCCCCACGGGTGACAGGTCTGGGCGCCCTGTCTGCTCCAGGATCCCTCGTCAGGGGATCAGCAGAGGACCAGAGAGCCCTGCAAGAGAGACCCAGCGGAGGTCCCAGGCCGCCCTAGAATGCCCCAGAAGCTCCTCCATGCTCTGTGCCTTTGCTCTGGCTGTTCCCTCTGCCCAGCCCTCTTCCCCAGTCCTTGCATGTCTCCTTGTCACAGATGTCACCTCTTCAGGGAGGTCTTGGACCGCCTGCTCCAAAGTGCCCTGCTTTCCAACCTCTCACCTTGCTTTATTTTTCTTGTGCCTGTGTTGTTATCTGAATTGTCCTCTTTGTCATCCACCTCTGTCAATGAGAACGTGGGCTCTGTGACAGCAGTGACCTCTCTCTGTGTCTACTGCTCAGATCAATGGAGAGAACAGGGCCCGACGCCCACAGCAGGAGCCCTGGTAGGTGTCTGCAGAACGAGAAGAATGAAGGAAAGACTTGCTGCAGACATCGGCCTTGCCGAGCACATGGCTGAGACAGGGAGCTGGGGCTCCTGGCCGCAGGACCCTGGACAGTTATGCAGCTGACTGCCCATATCTTGTCCTCACCCCTGCAGATGCGGATCTAGTTCACTGAGGTATAAGTGTTGGCTGGAGCGTGAGTTTTAAAACTTAGTGTTTTCATTGTGCTTGGCTTCATTCTCCAGTTTTCTGGGTCTCAGAGGCCAGGCCAGAGCTGTGCAGATCTCTCTCCTGCTCCGAGTCTTGGTGGTGGCTGCCAGCCCCTGCTTTCCTGGCCAGCCGCTGCTCGTCTTTCTTCTCTATCCCTTCCCCTAAGGGAGCATGTTCCCTGCCTGGCACGGCTCGTTCGAGCACCCCAGTTTTCCTTTCCATCTTTCTCCACTCTCAGCCCCTGCCTCTTGTGTGCAGCCCACCCCCGGCCACAGTGGAGGCTTGGAGGGGGCAGGGGTCCCATCCACGAGAGGGGAGGACCCCATGATTTGAGCCGCAGCTGAGGCACCACGAGAACAGCTTCAGGGCAGAAGTGAGGCCCTGGATCGGGCTGGCCCTGCAACAAGCCTCCGCCATGGGCTGGCTTTTTGATTATCCTGGACGGGAATATCCTTCCACGCTGACGGACGCGTGCCTCCCCGCAGCCTGTGTTCTGTGCAGACATCTTTACCTGTGGACACGGAGCTCGGGTGGTCTTTGGCCATTCCTCAGGGAAGAGGAGCCCCTCCTCCACAGACGTGTGGAGTCATTCAGTGCCCGAGAATTCTGGTGGCCTCGGTCACCCACTTTGGCTGATGGCCTTGATCACATACCCTCGGGGCCTCGCTACACTGTGTGCATGGCAGTAACAATGTCCATGAGGACCATGTGGGCAGCCAAGGAAAGAGGGTCCAGGGACCCCATGACAACAGAAGGGTGTGTGTGGGCCAGTGTGAGGAGGAGTTGGGGCCCACTGAGCTCTCTGGTCCGGGAGCCTTCCCGTGCTGCACCCCACTGCATTTGTCAGCCGGGTTATCAAAGTGGCCCCGGGGGAGGCAAATGTGACAGAGATGCCAACAATTAGGTTTGTAAGCTCCCTGTGTCAATTTGCTCTGAAAGCAGTGAGTACATCTTTGTCAGGGTAGGCCTCATCTTCACACTCCGAAGCTGTGGAGGGTAAGCATTTTAAGCCGCAAATATCGTTATTCATAATAGGTTGGCAAATATTTTCAGATTAAGCTAAGTGCCAAACTCTGGAAGTATGACAGTGAATCCTTCAGCTTTCCGTGATCATTCTTCTTGCCCTGGTCTTAGGCTGGGAGGCCCCCAGAGCAGGCGCTGTCCTTAGGAGCTGTGCAGTCTGACCTCCCCACTCCCGTAGCAGGAATCTCCTCACCCTCTTCCTCCCCCAGACGGCGTCTGTGTGTGCTCTTGGACACCTCTCGGGAAGGGCCATTCATACCTTCAAAGGCAGAATGCATTCCACAGCTGGCCTGTTCTAACTCTCAGAAGATGCTTCGGGTTACGTAACCCAACCTACAGATCTTGTGTTTAACTATACCGATGGCATGCGTCTGTGTGTCACCAAAACCCCTCCTCACGTGTTTGCCAGGATTCAGAAGAGAAGAAAGGGTGACCCCTGCTCATGAGAAGCTCATCTCAATTGTTGTGGAAGTAGACAGAGCACACACGGCTCTCGGGTCACACAAAAGCGGGGAACAGAAGAGCTGAGCGAGTTCGGGGGAAAGAAGCGGGGACGCTGAGGCTGGCCACGAAGGATGGACACAGCATGAATCTGCAGAGTCGGGGGGAATGGGGGATGGCTTGCAACCGCAGGACCCTCCCCACAGAGGAGGACAGCCAGGGTGGAATGTGCTTGCGCGGCAACATAGGTTGTGGGGAGACGGTTGGGGTAAACGTATTGAACTAAGAGCCTGTGAAGGCAAGGCCTTACCACAGTAATCCACTGCTGCTCTCTTCTGGGGGTGCCTCTGCGCAGCTCCCCACCGTCCCGCTGCCTTCCACCTCTTGGGCCTCTCCCTGACCAGACCTCTGATGTGGGGCATGCTCCAGGGCGGGAGCCTCCACAACAGAAGGCCACCCCCACCTGCTACCCTCCATGGACCCCAGCCCAGAGCAGACTCTGTCTTCCCTAGGGCTCCAGCTGAGACCTGGGAGACATTCCTGATGCCCCTTCTCTTCTGTCCCCGCATGCAAACTGTCATCAAGTGGGTCCATCGGTACAGCATGTGCCCCATACCCTGTCTGCCCCCCTCCCCACCTGGCTGTCACTCTGCTCCATTGTTCATGGAGTTGGAACCCCAGTTAGCTTCCTGTCTTAGCTCAGGCTGCCATACAAACAGACCACAGAGTGGCCGGCTTAAGCAACAGGCATGTATTTTCTCACAGTTCTGGAGGCTGGAAGCTGCAGACGAGGGTGCTAGCATGGTCGGGTTCTGGTGAGAGCTCTCTTCCTGGTTCACACTCTGCCTTCTCCCTGTCCTCAGACGGCAGAGGGAGGCAGAGGGAGGCAGAGGGAGGGCCAGCACAGTGGCTCTCTTCTGATAAGGGCACTAATCCCATCATGAGGGGCCCAACCCTGTGACCTCATCGAATCTCAATCACCTCCCAAGGGCCCCACCTCCTAATACCATCACATTGGGCATTAGGGCTTCAACATATGAATTGGGGTGAGGGGAGGTACAGACAATCATTCAGGCCCTGACACCTCCCCCCAGCCTCCTTTACTCCCCTAGTCCCTGCTCCTCACATGGGGCCCTGTTTCAAAGTCAATCTGATCAGCTTTCTTGCAGGCCCCAACCTGCCCCCACAACCTGCCTAGTGGCCTGCTGTAGCATCTAGAACAAAGCCCCATGACCTAGTGGGCCCAGAAGGCCCTGCAGGCCCATCCTGCCCCCTGCCCCACCCCAGCTGCTCCCGTCTCCCCTTTACCCTCAGGACGTGGAGGCACAGAGTGTTTAAGGGACTTGCCATAGTCATGCAGCTGCGGTAACAGAAATGCTGAAAACATGAATGTTGGGGCCCTGGTTTTTCCTGCCCTCCCTTGTTCCCCAGTCCCTGACTCCCAAGCCATGACAGCCAGCCCTTGACCCCATTACTCACGCATGGCCTCTGCAGGCTTACTGCCCTGCCTCCCCAGCCAGCTTCTACTTCTTCTGGGCACTTCCCCTACCTCTTTCCCCACCATCGAAAGCTCTCTCCTGTGTCTACTTCCTTTAGGACCATATGACACAGGCACCTAATCAAATAAATAAACACTCTGGGCTAATGGGCTGTTAGGAGCCAGTGGGTGACTGGGCTACCCCACCAGGTCACTCTTGTCTTTAACTGGGACTGTGGGGGTTACTTGGTCTCAGTGAAGGACTAGAACAATGGTGGGGTTTGGGGTAATTCATCAGACCCAACTGAGTGGTGGTATGTGATCAAAGGGTATTCCGCTGGCAAATCCTTGTAGTCTAAAGTCGATCTTGGTTACTTAAAGCAAAATAATGAAAGGAGACCTTCTTTGCCCTTAAATGAAAGTATATACTAGGAAAGATGGTCTAATGAGAGGGCTGGGCTTTGTCTCAATACACCCAAGTCCCCAGTGAGGCTCTGAGAGGCAGGGCCGAGCAGCAGAGCAGCCCCTCTGGTGGGACACCTTGAAGTCTAGACCTGGAGGGAATTGACTGTGTTGCAGGCAGGCACCTGTCGGGAGGGAACGGGTGGGGAAAACCAGGCAGGTGGGGGTAAAACTGGCCTAGTTAATGACTCAGCGCAGCAACTAGCTGTGTGACTGTGGGAAGTCGTCTCCCCATCTCAGCTTCATTTTCACCTCTGACAAAGAGTGAGGGGTGGCTACCAGAGGAGACTTCCTGTCCATGCTCAAGGACTCCCGGAGAGCGATCCCCCAGATCTTACAAACTAGCTAAGTAAGCCTGCCCTTGAGGGTGTTCTGTAACAGGTGCACAGTGGAACAGGAACTGCAGGGCTCTGGGTGAAAGGACTTTTCAGCCACCTGTTTGGCAGCACAGCATAAAAATGAAAGGGGAGGCCAGTTGGGAGGGGCATGGCTAGCCCTGGGGCACAGAGGAGGGCAGCCCCAGAGCCCGTGTGGCTCTGTAAAGTCTGCAGTCACCTTAGCTCTCATGCCCAGGACTATTTCCAGTATCAGTGATGCCCATGGATGTGCATCAGAAGCAGTTAAATGTCCTGTTACCTGGAAGTGTCCTCGCTCGAAAAGCAAGGACGAAGGTCTGGCTTCTCAAGCAAGTCTGTGTCCAGAAAAAAGGATGCTGGCCACACAGAGGAGAGGATCCTGGTTTGTGAGATGGCTATTTTCTTGCTACCCAAGGGGAACTTAACTCTGTGCAAATAAACCTTGGGCTCACGTGTGGGGTGCTGAGTATGAGGGGGTTAGTCACATGGAATGACTGGGGTGCCTGCAGGAGGAGGAGCAAGCACCCCAATCCCACCTAGGTGCGCTGAGCTCAGAACCTGCAGGCGCAGCAGAGGAAGCCACCCGGGGAGGAGCCAAGAGGACACAGCCATGGGTGCAATCTTGGGTCAAAAGGTGGAGGACACCAGAGTGTCCTGAGCACAGAAGCTGGCAGGGACTACCATGGAGTGGGTGTGGGAAGAAAGATGGGGGCCTGTGACTACCTCAGTTCCCCGCAGTCCTCTCAGAGTGACGACCTCAGCAGGTGGCTAGGCTCCAGGAAAAGGAACATGGAGGATGGGGAGGGGCAGGGGGCCTGGGATGGAGGTGTAGATAAGAAGGCAGCCATTGGTGGGGCTGAAGGGACCCTGGATTGCCCCTCAGAGGGGGTCTGTAGGTCCCCCTACAGTGGGCCAAGGTGATGCCAACATACTATCCCCTGTAAAGAACCCCCAGCAGGTGGGAAAGGGAAGTTCAGCATCAAGGGGCTGAAGGCCGTACTTGGTAAAATGCAGTCATTTTACTTCTTCCATCAGTGAAATGCAGTGCCACAGAGAAGTGCCCATAGACATAAAGCTCACAGCCCAGAGCTGGCAAAATCACAGGAAATGGTGGCCACGATTACTGTCTCCAATTTCAAGTACTGATTCAGCTTAAAAAGAAATATTCCATTTTCTTAAGCCTTATTTTTTTTTAAGTTTACTTATTTTGAGACAGAGAGAGTGCACATGTGCAGGCACACACAAACAAGGGAGGGGCAGAGAGAGGGGAAGAGAGAGAATCCCAAGCAGGCTCCATGCTGTCAGCACAGAGCCAGACACGGGGCTCAAACTCACAAGCAGTAGATCATGACCTGAGCCGAGATCGAGAGTCAGATGCTCAACCGACTGAGCCACCCAGGGGCCCTGAGACTTATTTGTTTAGAGCAGTTTTAGGTTTACGACAAAAGTGAATGAAGGTGCAGAGGTTTCCCATTTACCCCACCCCCACCCCCCCCCATCCCAACACTTGCACAGCCTCCCTCCTTATCAACACCCCCCACCAGAGTGGTGCATTTGTTACTAGTAATGAACCTGCATTGACACATCATCATAGTTTCTGGCTCACTCTGGGTGCTGCACACTCAGTAGGTTCTGACAAGTGTATAAGGACCTGCCTCTATTATGGTGTCACACAAGGCATGTCTACTGTCCTCAAAATCCCCTGTGCTCCATCTAGTAATCCCTCCTTTACCTCCCTTTTAAAAATCACTTTTTGAAAGACCCCAACCTTCACTTAACACTCATGTTTTTAAATGTTTAATTACTTGAGAGAGAGAGAGAGAAGAGAGAGAGGGAGAGAGAGAATCACAAGCAGAATCACGTGGGGCTCAAACTCATGACCTGTGAGATCATAACCGGAGCCGAGATCAAGAGTAGGACGCTTAACCGAGACACCCAGGTGCTCCTTAACATGCATTGTTTTGACTGTTAAGGATTGAGGAACTACCAGGAACCAGGTAGGAGGATTTTGAGTACATGGTTAGAACCATTTAATCAGAGAAGCTGCTGGTCTTTCACAAATGTCTCTCTCTCCCTCTCTCTCTCCTCCAGCAGACCTCACAGGGTCCCTGATTGCTAGAATTAGGAAACCTGGTGAATGGCAAGCTTCCTAGAAATTCCTCAGAAGAAAAGTCTCTGCTGCTCCACAACCCCGTGGCTCAGGCAGCTCGGAGAGCGTGCAGGGGCCTCCTTAGTCCCGTAGCCACGGTGACACAGTGCAAGGGAAGCAGAAACCCTCAGACTCCACATACACACAAATCACTCAAACTTCGTTTTCTTGCCGACACCAGAATTTCTCCCTGCCCAGCGTGGCAGCATCTTGGTCTGACTCTAGCATGTTTTAAACTTCCATCAATAAAACGGAGATGGGATGCAAATCGTCTATGAAGTGGGGTTGAAAATCCTGACAGAGACCAAGGATTTCATGAAATTGATGAAAATAGTGTTGGAGAGTTTCTGGGATCATGTGGAAAGCCCTGCGCCTCTGGCCAAGTTAGATCAGATAAGGATCAAAAGAAAGAAAATCGACAAAAATGTTGACGTGATAGGAGTTCAAAGGAGGATGATTCGAATATCAAATACTTGGAGCCTCACATGGTTTTAGAAGAATGATATTTTTGTGATCACCCTGTGGAAGTTGTAAGTAAAGGATGCCAGAGCATGTCATGTACTTTTGGCAGAAAACCACTCTCCCCCTAAAAATAAGACAGTCATAAATAATATCAAAGTTATAAATGAAATGTTATGAAATAAATAAAATAAAATATAAAAGCTATAAATAAAAAAATAGTCAATCCATCCTTTGTCCTAAGATTTAGAGCATAGCGGTCATAATAACCTAGAATTTAGTTTAGTAAAATATTGAAAATAAACTTCTTGTCAATAGTTGATAGGTTCAATTTTGTAGACAATAACCAAATCATATTTGTACCCATTTTAAGTGGATTCTGTTTGGGGCTTTTTGTTCTAAGAGCATAAAGATGTCCTAAGGAGTCGAATGTATTGTTTGTTTTAGTTTTTGATTTTAATGAAACTGATAATTCATGACTGATAAGATTGGTAATTATAATTATTAATGTATTTATTTCTAACTTTTGTTTTGAGATGATCTCAACCTTACATAAAAGTTGCAGAAATAGAAAGAAGAGTCCTGTATATCTATCCCTCAGATTCTCCAAATGTTTCATGTTACTATACTTTGTCTTATCATTTTCTTAATTGACAGGTAGAAATATAGATGTATAATTTCTTTCCTGAAACACTTGGGAATAAGTTGCAGATGCACTTCCCTTTTTTTCTTAAGTATTTCTGTGTATATTTTCTAAAAACAAAAACATTGTTTTATATAACCACAGTTTAATTATCAAAATCAGGAAATAACCACTGATATAATAGTGTTGTCTAATCTACAGATATTGTTCAAATTTCACCATAAGTTGTTCTTTTGACCCTGTGAGAACCTACTTCACACAGGCAACTTGGCTGATGTCTTGGGAGAAGTTCCAAGGAGATGGAAATCCATTCATGTATTCTCCCATCCAACCAACCAACCAACCAACCTTTACTGACCCCTTGCCATGTGCCAGGGACTATGCAGGGGCTGGACACCAGAAAGAAATCCTACATAGATGCTTAAAAATGACTTTATTAAACTAAGAATCTAAATGTCATGAATAAGATAGCACCTCAGTACCCTCTGTCACAATACAGTCTGAAAAGTACAATGGTGCTCTGTTATAACATTAGGCCAAATGGACCTGGTAAACAGCAAGTGGCAAGCATTGGATGTCCTAGTAAGAAAACACTTGCATGCCAAGGGTAGAAAGGGAACCCTAGAAATATTCAGGGGATGCCATGTTGATGAGGTTTTTTAGAGGTCTCACTGGCCTGGGACATGGCAGGATTGTTGTATCATCTCTTACTAAGAAAGTAGCACAGTACTTGGTTTACCTCTGGGACTCTAGGAACAGCACACTTGGTAATATTTCTCCAGATTCATTACTCAGATGACTTGGAAGACTACCAGTTTTGAGGGAGTCCAGAGCAAGAGAGGGCTCTATAGCAATTTGCTCTTCTGCTCAGGTTGTATGACTGGAGGAACCAATGGTGATAGACTCAGTATCCTCTATGATGGAGAAGGGTTCCATGTTGAGTCTCTGGCAAGCCCCAGTGGGAGAGTCACAGTGTAGACCTTCAGCATTCTGGAGTAAGACCATTCCTTCTGCTGCAAAGAACTACTCATACTTTAAGAACCAGCTCCTGTTGTGCAACTGGGTCTGGTAGAGACTTGGTGCCTACTAATCAGAGAGCAGTGACTGTGCTGCTGGACTAACCATAATGAGTTGGGCATTGTCAGACTCAACAAGTCATTGATTGGAAGGGCACAATAGTGATCCATCATGCAATGAAAATTGTGTATTCAGGATCAGGTCCACTCAAGGAAGTTCAATAGAAACATGTAAATTATGTGAACAGGTGGCTTAGACCCTTAGATCATCTGTCTCTGATGCAATGACACTTCTCCTTTAGCTCACACTTAGAGCCAGTTATGGTCTGAATGCTTGTGTTCCCTCCAAGTTCATACACTGAATTCCTAACACTAAACGTGGTGGTATTAGTAATGGGGACTTTGGGAGGCCATGAGGATACAGCCCTCATAAGTGGGACTAGTCCTCTTATTTTGAGACCCCAGAGAGCTCCCTAGCCCTTTCTACCACGTAAGGACACAGGGAGAAGTTGGCACTCTACAACCCAGAAGAAGACGGTCACAGGACACCGAACCTGCTGGTGCCATGATCTTGGACTTCCCAGACTCCAGAACTGTGAGAAATAGATGTTTATTGTTTATAAGCTCCCTGGTTCCTTATGTTCTGTTATAGCAGCCCAAAAGGACTAAGATATGACCTTCTGGGCTTATGGTGGGGTGGTAGGAAGCCTTACGAATGACATATATAGTTGATTAACACATAATTTGTATGTTATATATATTATATACTATGTTCTTACAATAAAGTAAGAACATATGTGCCTATGTCCCCCTGACTCAGGAGGAGAAAACTTGGATCTGGCTTACAGACAGACTGGTTCAACATGTGGATGTTAAGTAAAAAACTATTGCCCTCAGGCTGGGACAAGGATAGCCCTCACTTTGTGTGAAAAATGTATTGATAGTGAAGAAAAATGTTAACTATAATATTTAAAGGGTCAAAATTAATGTAAAAAAAATCCATGATGAGTAAAATACCAAAAACCTTTTTTTTTGGGGGGGGGGGGAGACAGAGGGAGAGAAAGAGCACATACGCTTGAGCGAGCACAGGAGGAACAGAGGGAGAGGATGAGAGAGAAAATCTTAAGCAAGATCCATACCCAGGGCAGAGCCCAATGAGGGGCTCGATCTCATGACTATAAGATCATGACCTGAGCTGAAACTGAGAGTGGGACACTTAACTGACTGAGCCACCTAGGCGCCTCCCAAAATACCAAAATTTGAAATAAACAGAGGATCAGTAACAGTACTGTGCTGGGCTATATTGGAGCTTGAGGCAAAAGGAAAAATCAGTGATACTAATCTATGGAAATGGGCACCAGTGTACCAATCTTTGGCCTTATTTTAAGGCTCCACCCATCCCAGAGAGCATCTTGTGCAGAGGAAGCACTCAGCATCTAGGTAGATAAGATGATTCACTCTATGGATCCATTATCAGCCAACCCACTGTTTGGACAATAAATAATTTCATGAATGGCATGGCAATGGTGGCAAAGATCAGGCTATATGTGGGCCCAACATCATGTGTTTCCTCTTACCTGTCAGCAACATAAACCAATACTGGGTGCTCAATATGACACGATTTGTTAAGGAGACCAGGACACTGGTAAGAAGTTAATTATGTCAGATACTTTCTGCCCTAGGGGAGACAGTGATTAGTCCTTGCCAGAGTCAACACTTATTCTAGATATGGATTTCCTTCCCTGCCATAGTGCCTTCACTAGCATAACCATCCAAGGACTTACAGATGCCTGGCTTATTGGCATGGGATTCAAACATTGCCTCAAGCCTAGGGATCTGTTTTATAGTAATGGGAGTAGACAATGGACTCATGACCAAAAGATTCATCCAGAAACAGTTGGCCTAATAGAAAGTCAGAATGGCCTATTGCAAGGCTGTGAAGGGGAAAACCTGGGACAGCACCCTGTGTAGGTGGGGTGCTATCCTTTAGCATATGTGCTAAACTCCATGTTGGTCCTATGTTCCCAATAGCTGAAATCCATGAGTCGGGAACCAAGGGGTGGGGGTTAGAGTGGCTTCTCTTACCATCACTCTCAGTGACTGACTTGAGAAATTTGTGCTTCTTGTCCCCACAACCTTGGGTTGTGCTCTGGCAAATAAGCAGTCTTGGTTCTTGGTGAGGGAAGAGGGAGTGGAGGGCAGTCTCTCCCACTAGGGGACATTGCAAATGTCACTGAATTTAAAGCATAACCACCACCTGGTCACCCTGGGTTTCTCATGTAAGTGGGCCAGAGGCAAAAACAAAAGGGGTGGGCAGGCAGAAGCTAGGACAACTAGATTTCCACATGCAAAAAACTGAAGAGGGACCCTCTACCTCACACCATTCATAAAAATCAACTCAAAATTGATCAATGACCTGCATGTAAGAGCTAAAACCACAAATGTCTCAAAAGAAAACATAGGGGTAAATCTTCATGACCTTGGATATGGCAATGGGTTCTTAGATTATGACACCAAAGCCATGAGCAGCACAAGGAAAAATAAATCGGACTTCATCAAAATTTAAAACGTGTGCATCAAAGGACATTCTCAAGAAAGTGAAAAAATAATCTAGGGAATGGAAAAGATATTTGCAAATCATACATCTAATAAGGGTTTAATATCCAGAATATAGTTGACTCTTGAACAATGCAGGACTTGTGGTGCTGATCTCCACACAGTGGAAAATCCATGTATAATTTGTGACTCCCCCAGAACTTAACTACTAGTAGCCTACTGTTGACGGGAAGCCTTACCAATAACATATACAGTCAATTAACACATAAATTGTATGTTATATATATATATTATATACTATGTTCTTACAATAAAGTAGGCTAGAGAAAAGAAAACAATATTAAGAAAGTTATAAGGGGGGCGCCTGGGTGGCGCAGTCGGCTAAGCGTCCGACTTCAGCCAGGTCACGATCTCGCGGTCCATGAGTTCAAGCCCCGCGTCAGGCTCTGGGCTGATGGCTCAGAGCCTGGAGCCTGTTTCCGATTCTGTGTCTCCCTCTCTCTCTGCCCATCCCCCGTTCATGCTCTGTCTCTCTCTGTCCCAAAAATAAATAAACGTTGAAAAAAAAAATTAAAAAAAAAAAAAAAGAAAGTTATAAGGAAGAGAAACTACATTCATAGTACTGTACTGTATTTATCAAAAACAAAAAAATCCACATGGAAGTGGACCCACACAGTTCAAAAGTGTGTTTTCTTTGCTTTTTTTTCAAGTTTATTTATTTTCAGGGAAAGCGTGTATACATGAGTGGGGGGAGGGGCAGAGAGAGGGAGAGTGAAGATCCCAAGTAGGCTCTGCACTGTCAGTGCAGAGCCCAACACAGGGCTTGACCTCACAAACAGTGAGAGCATGACCTGAGCCAAAACCAAGACTCCAGCGCTTAATGGACTGAGCTACCCAGGAAGCCCCAAAACTGTGTTCTCAAGAGTCAACTGTATATAAAGAACCCCTACAACTCAACAACAGAAAGACAAACAACTCAGTTGAAAAACAGGCAAAGAACTTAATAGATATGTCTCTAAATGAGACCTACAAATGCCCAAAAAGCACACGAAAGTTGTCCAACACCACCAGTCATGAAAGAAATGCAAACCATAACAAGATACTGCTTGACCCCCATTGGAAACGCTACTAGAAAAGAACAAGTGTTGGTGAGGATGTGGAGACATTAGACCCCTTGTGGTGGGAATGTAGAATGACACAGCGGCTGTGGGAAACAGCAGTATGGTGGTTCCTCAAAAAATTAAAATTAGAGTCACCAGCGATTCCATTCCCAGGTATATATCCAAAAGAACTGAAAACAGGGACTCAAACAAATACTTGGAAGCCAATGTTCTCTGCAGCACAATTCACAATAGCCAAAAGGTGGGAACAACAGAAGGGTCCTTCAACAGATACATGAATAAACAAAATGTAGGGCAGACATACAATGGGATATTATGCAACCATAAAGGGAATGAAATTCTAATACATGCTACCACATAGATGAACCTTGAAAGCACTATGCTGAGTAAAGTAAACCAGGAAGTAGATTAGGCTACCAGGGGCTGGGAGAGGGGGAATAAGGAATTATTGCTTAATGGGTACAGGGTTTCTGTTTGGGCGATTTAAAAAAAAAAAAAAAAGCTCTGGAAATAGAGAGTAGTGATGGTTGTACAATATTGTGAACATAATACCACTGAATTGTATACTTAAAAATAAGTTTGGGGGGCACATGGGTGGCTTGGTTCAGCATCTGACTCTTGATTATGGCTCAGGTCACGATACCAGGGTCGTGGGATCCAGCCCCGTGTAGGGCTTCTCGCTGGGAGTGGAACCTGCTTAAGAGTCTCTTTCTCCTTCTGTCCCTGTTGTGCATGTGCACTCTCTCTCTCAAAAAAAGCAAATGTTGTGCTGTATTTACCACCACAACAATAAAAGGTAGTGATTATGATGGATGGGAAGTCAAGTCCTGATTATCATGAAGGACAGAGGTGTTGCTTCACAGTGAGGGAGGGCCAGGTATGTCTCATCTCAGGGGATTCACATAGGCACCTCTTGGTGAATGTGTGTCCCGCAGTAAAGATAAATGGGCAATTGTAGCAACCATGGGCTAAAAAGAGCAACTAAGGATTTAGGATGCTCCGGGGTGGAGGTCTGGTCACCTCGCCTGGCATATAATTTAGACAAGTTCAAGTGCTGGCCAAGAGAGCGGAAATCTAGAATGGTTGGTATTAGTATGCGAGATGATGAATATCAACTGTGGCTCCAGGGCCATCTACAGGAAGGATTTCGGCTGGTCTCTGCCTTGAGGATGTGGCGACAGATTGGATTTAATGCGGGTGTGAGTGGACCTGAGGGGGACAAGGGTGGACTGTATCAGACATGCCTTATGCACTGCCTGTCCCATATCCCCTTGGCCTCAACTCTGCAGCCAGCTGTGGTTGTGGTGAACGATTTCACGCAAGCCTCAGCTTACCTTGCCCTGATCGCACCTTGCCTTAAGTGCGTTTTTTGCTTGTGGCCCCAGGGTTTCTCTAATGCCGTGGCATGGGATGGCAGAAAGAGCCCTTTCAGCATGCACCATACACGATACACATCAGCCTGGAAGTGCAGGAGATTAACATTCATAGGAACCCTGGGCGGGGGATGGGGTCTGGGAGGTGGGGGGAGGCAGAGAATTCTGGGAGGCCTGCTCAGAAGTCTGCACAGGGCTGAGCCCTGGCTGCCTACAGCAATGACCCGCCAGCCTTGATAATGCATCCTTGCATCCACTTTCTCTCCTCCCCTTTTGCCATTTTCTCCCCTTCCTTCTCCCCATTCCTGGGATAGCTTCTCAAAGAAGCCATCCTTGTTTCAGGACTTTTCTCAGGCTCTGCTTTTAGGGAAGGACCTAGGTTAAGACAGTGTCTCCCAATTCCAACTTCCCCTGGAAAAGCACTAAAGTAGACAAGTGGAATTTCTGTCTGTGTCAGGCTAAAAAGGATATGAACACAAAGTACTTAAGATGCTTGTTTATCACACAGACCTGGGTTCTGTAGCCTGCAGCCAGTCAGGAAATTCTATGTAATCACAAGGTGTGCAAATTTATCAAAATGGGCATATAGAGAATAACTCCATCGTAGCAAAATGGTGAAGATATAAGTCGTTGTTGCTGTCACAGTTCCCACAAGTGAAAGGCTTCGTCCATTGGATTAAAGTCCGGAGCTTCTTGAGCGGTCTGCAGCACCAATGGTTTCTGGATTTCCTGATCTCTAGCTCCCCCTCGTGGTATCTTCAATTCATGTTCTGAGCTTAGCTGTGAAGCCTAAAATTTGGCTTCCACGAAAACTATGATTAGTGGAAATTTGTTGCAGGAGAGACTTCTTTTATTGCTGTTTCTCCAAGGAGTTTGTTCCTCCAGCAAATAACTGTTGCGTGTCCATGTGGTCTGTAGAGCATGAGATATCCGTTGAAAATGTACCACCTTTCCACAGATGAACAGTGAATGAGGGTGTTAAACCCGTGTCCAAACAGGTGTGTGCAGGGGAGACAGATGCCACTGTTTGCTTCAATCCCAAATCAGAATTCATCATCCAACCTGGCTCCAGAACAGATATGGGGAGCATATGCTCTCTTTATAGTTTGCCCACAATCTATTTTAGTGCATCAGTGCAGGGTGATGTGAACTGTCCTAAATGTCTTATAAAATAAAAAGACAACTTTGCCTTAATCGAGGCTTAGCAGCTTTAAATTTAGTTGGGTTAAGACTTCAGCACACTCCAGTGGGGCTGATTCTCATACACTTTGGGTAATTCGTATGCATGAGAAGACATTATCATTTTTGGTGCAGTTCTGAAAGGAAGTATTAAGGGCGAGAATTTGATTTTAAGTGATGGGAAGAAAAAAAAAGGTGTGAATTTAGCTCCAGACTCTGCAGAGGATGAAAGATGTTATATTTCTGTTTGAGACGTTGCAAATCATTCCAGAATGCCCTCTGAACTTCTCGCTCAGTCCACCTGTCCACAAAATGGCTGGGATTCATTCAATTGTGCTACCTCTCTGATAAACAGTCTTTTGATAATAGACAATCTTAAAAAAAAAAACCCTAAAATCACTGTATGGACAGCAAATTGTTCTGCAAAGTGATGGTGTTTATATAATACACCAAAAGACCTTTTTAAAAAGTACTCAAGATTTGTCAGTTTTCTCAAGATGATATTTTCTTTGTTTTAATCAGATCAGGGGTCTTGTGGGCATGTATGCATATTTATGTATAGCTAGAATTTAAAAATTGCCATTTAAAAACCCATAAAAATTGACTAGGACACTTGTGACTTGTAAGAGGAAGGGGGTGTTGCATATTTCATTATGGGAATACAATAAACTGTTACGTATAACAGCTGTGCTTCACTTAGAAGAAAGGTAGGCAGCAATACTAAAAATGTGACCACGTGAAAGGCAAGGTGTTAGTTTGGAGCTTTAGACCCCCAACTGCTGATACATGGCATGGATCTACATGGCTATGGACAGGGTAGTCCAGGAAGAGAGTGGGAACACACTGAGGCCGGTCCATCGGGAAGAGGGCAGCAAGATGGGGAGATCCTGGGTGGGCCCCAGAAACTTTCAAGAACTGGGGTGTCTCGGTATTCTCTCTCAGGCTATTTGATGGCTGATGCTGTCACATCTATCCCTCTCTGGTTACTATAAACCTTAAAGTCTGGGACACCAACATTTTGTGTTGGAGATGCTTTGAGAAGGTCCTGGGAAGATCTGAAGTTCCCGTTCATTCAGGCCAGGCAGGCTGAGTAGAGAGAGTCTTCTGAAGCAGAAGCTGAGACAGAGGGCTGAAAGAGGAACCAGGAAGACACAGGCTCCTGGGGCTCCCCCTCTGTTTTCCCCACCCCTCTCTGGCAATCTTTAGGATTCTGTGTTGACATTCCACTGTAAGTGGACTGAGAACTTCAATAACTTTTGTTTATTAACATGAATAATGACTTCCATTAAACCTGAAATACTTGGAGACACCAACAAGGCTGATAATTATTAAATAATAATTATTTTAAAAAATTTTCTTTAATGTTTATTTTTGAGAGAGTGAGACAGAGTATGAGTGAGGGAGGGGCAGAGACACAAAATGCGAAGCAGGCTCCAGGCTCTGAACTGTCAGCACAGAGCCTGATGAGGGGCTTGAACTCACGGACCGCGAGACCATGACTTGAGCTTAACTGACTAAGCCACCCAGGCGCCCCTAAACAATAATTATTAGTGATAATCACTAGTGAATGCCAAGTACATACTAGTCATCTTTTAGGTGGCGAAGAAACAGGGGTAAATAAGGCATAGTAATTTCCTCTCCTGTGGATCTCACATTCCAGGAGGGAGAGCGTCAGGCAAATGAGGGGTGCCCCATGCTCTCAAGAGTCTATCTGATCCAGGCTGTTTTTCTACTGAAAGGTTTGGCTTGCAGCCACCTCATTCCAAAGCATGGGTCATTGCAGATTTCTGATTCCCGACCAAGGTGGACAGACTCCCCTAGCTCAGGCCTTGGTGTCCTTCCTGGATCCCCTAACTGACAGCACTACCTACAGTCCCCTCTATAGCATCGCAACACTAAGTGCCATCCATTTGTCTCCTTGTGTCTTCCCTCTCCAGGACCTCAGGGACCCATGATGAAGAATCGCATCTCTCTTGAGTACTGCTCTATTCCCCCATCTGGAAAGGGGGCTGGCACTGACAGAGCACTGAGTCCATGTTGGCAGATGGTTGGTTTGGCTGCAACATGGGATACCATTAACAGTAACTGGCCACTGAATTTGCATTGACTAGAAAGAACATAAGAAATGGTGGCTTTAGCCATGTGGTACTCTCCTCCCGACCTTAAAAAAAACCCTGCCAAATAATATTAATGGTAACCATTTGTGATAACCGGTCTCCAAGACAGTTCTCAATGACCCTCATGTATTGTAGTCACACCTTTGTGGAGCTCCCTGCCGTGCTGACAAATGCTGGGCTGCACCCACGCACAGGAAATTGAGGAAGTGACCAAAGCTAGATCATAAAGATAGGTGGCTCCTGCTTCGCGTCTTGGATCATTTGCTCTGGAAGAAGTCCACTGCTTAGCGGTGAGGATGCTCAGGCAGCCCTGTGGAGCAGCCGAGGTGTCAAGGAACTGAGGCCCCCTTGCCGAGAGCCATGTAAGTGTGTTCTGGTGGAAGCCCATCCTCCAGCCCCAGTCAAGCCTTCAAATGACTGCAGTCTCAGGACAGAGCCCAGGCTAGAACTGCCCAACCAAAGCATGTCCAAATTCTTGACCCACAGAAACCGTGAGATGTATTAGACCTTCACTGTTGTCTGAGGCCACTAAGTTTTGAAGTAACCTGTTATGCAGCAATAATCACAGACAAGGCGAAGTTGGAGCTGTTCCTTAATGCAACTGCTGACATTTCCTTGGTCTGATACACATTTTAGAAAAGGAGCTTCAGAAAATGTTACATTGTTAAAAGTTGCAACCTTAGGGGTGTGCTTACTTTGCAATTGCAACTTGAGAGATGCCCCTTAACCTCCAGCTCCTTGCCAGGACATTGCTACCCCTGAGCCCCTCCTACATAGATTCTGGAGCTTTCACTGCAAGAAAAGCAGGCTAACAAAGTGAGAGCCTTGGCCGTCTAGTTTATTCCCACAACCAAGGTGGACAGCAAGAGTTGGCTATCTGGCTCAGAGGAAGCGAAGCTGGGATCTGGCTGGGAGGAGACCTTTCCTTTGCACACTGTGCGTCCTGCTCGGGGCTGAATTATCTCAATAATAAAGGAAAGGAAGACTTCATGCTATGTAAATAAACCCCAAATTCGGCCATTATTCATTTTTATTGAAATGAAATGCAAATTACTTAAACTTAGCAGAAAGCAGCCCGGTGAAAACAAGGGGCATCGGGGGCCGGTCACATTCGTTGCAAATCCACACACGACATTCCACTAGCCCTTAATTACTTGCCCATGCACACCGGCGGGGTTGCGCCCTTTGTCTCGCTCGTTTTGCTGGCGGTGCTAGCGACTGGGACTCCCTCCCCCGCCCGGAGCAGATGGGCCCAGGGCCTTTGTTTTCCGGGTGAAGCAACGCGGCCGCCGCGCAAGCCTGGCCTCCGGGGCTGCCCGAGCAGGGGTTCCCGAAAGCCTGGCCCCCGGGACTGCGGAGCAGGGGTCTCCGCTGAGGTCTCTGCGCTCTCTGCTCTCCCTGCGCCGTGGCCTTCCCCTGATTGCCGCATTATTGGAAGCCTCTTTGCTCCCATTGTGTGGGCGCTGTAATCTCTGAGGTTCCTGGAGTTATTTTGAGGAGCTTACTTGAGAGCAATCCCTTGGCTCGCTCAGATCACTCTCCACGCTGCCGGCTCTGGCAGAGCGGCCACCGTGCGCGGGCCTCTGATCCCCAGGACTGGCCTGGTGTGCCGCAGGCCCTGCTGCCCACCGACCTGGGCTGGCTCCTGCCTGGGGCTCCGCTAGCAAAGCTGATGGCGACTGAAAAAGAAAATTCTGCAGTAAGGATTTCGACCAAGGGAGGGGCAGCAAGTACTTAAGCCCGGACACCTGCTGGAAGCTGGGAGGTGGCCAAAGGAGGGGGCCCCTGGTAGAAAGGGCTATTGGGGGGGTACTGGGTGTCCTCTCCGCATCACTGAATTCCTGACCCACGGAAATTGCCAGAGATGATACAGGTTTATCTCCCCCGACCTTCACCCAGAAGTCCCCGTTATCAGGGCCTGAGTACTGAGGTGAACAGAACATCATTAACTGCGCTCCTCCTCCCTCACCCCCCTCCAGTGGATAAGCATCCATGGGATCAGAGGGTATCTGCTTTCATAGCAGAGAAGCGGCTTGCGGAAAGGAATGTATGCCAATGGGATCCTTTTTCCACTGGTTTCCATCCTGAAGTCAGTCACATGCTCCCCCAAGGCAACTGAAATTTTGCAGTGGATGGCCAGCTGTGGGTTAGGAATGGGAATAGGGAGAAGCTGAGACCCCAGGTAGTGCCAATGCTGCTGTGAATTCCAAGGCACCCCTCTTTTGGGAGCTCCAGCTATGGGATTATTTTCGTGTTGGAGAATTCCAGGGCCATTCTCCTCTCTGACTTTCTCCATATTCATAACTTCTCTGTTTTACCCCCCTCAGCCTCTCTCTGCCTTCCAAGGCACTCAGCACCTTCCACAGCAGTAGCCTCCATCCTGTCCCTGCCCTGCGAACAGAGGCCTAGAGGCCAGGAAGTTTGGGGTTTTGTGCTGATTCTGTGACTAACAGTGTAACCATGGAGAGTCCTTTCCCCTCTCTATTTCTTGGGGAGCCTAAGAAATCATCTGGAGACCAGGGTGCCTAGAAGCTTTGAACTCTCTCTAAAGGCTGTGACTGGGGGGCCTCCACTTTTCCCAGGGCCCAGGAGATGTCCCCCACATCAGTAGTTCTGGACTCTAAGCTGAGAGTGTGTTTCACCAGGGACGTGTGGAAATGGTGGCTAGTCTCAGAGCTGGTTCTCACAGGGCTGGAGTGCTGTGGGTAGGTATTTGGGAACTTTTCATGGTCCTTAAATCCTTTCATTGTGGAGAGGTCCACTGGGCTTAAAGTTAGATTTAATGTCCAAGATTTGAGGACCATCCTTTTCCTGGAGGCTGTGACTTCCTGGCAGCTAAGATCATTGTGGTGGAATCAATGAACATGCTTCCAGATCCCGGCCTGGCCTCCAACAGCTGGGAGTCTGAGGCCAGTGAAGTAACCAGGAAAAAGTCCTGCCTCCCCCTCCCCTCCGCTCTTCTCCCCTCTGGGCTGCCATCTGAAATAGGATATTACTTAACTGAACTGTGCTTGAAGCTTCAAGGTCTCTATTGTATTCTAACATTATTTACTCCTTCTCAAACTATTGTTTATTGGGTTCATTTAATTCAAGGGCTCTAGGTATTTCTTCAGCAGCAATAAAAAAATCAGTGCTAGGCACTGAATGGTGTGCCTACCCCCGCCCCCGCCCCCACCCCCAATTCATGTTGAAGCCTGAAACCCCAGTGTGACTGTCTTTGGGGAGGAGCCTATAAAGAGGTAATTAAGGTTCAGTGAGGTCTTAAGGGTGGAGCCCTGATGTGATAGGATTAGTGTTCTCATAAGAAGAGACACCAGAGACTTGGATCCCCGCTCCCTACCACAAGCACAAAGAAGAGGCCATCGCCAAGGTGGAAGGCCTGCAAACCAAAAGATCTCTGAATGAAACCTGCCTTCCCAGCACCCTGATCTTGGGCTCACAGGCTCCAGAACTGTGGGGCATGTCGTGTAAGTCTTCCAGTCTTCGGTGACTTGTTACGGCAGTCTGAGCAGACTAAAGCATGTGTGGATACGACAATGTATCTGACATGTTGAAGAAACTCTGAGTACCAGAAACTGACAACAGACACACAAACGCCAGGGGTCACTTAGTCACAGTCTGTACTGCAGCAAAACAACCTCCCCAAACCCTCCAAACCATCCACATTCTGCCACAGAACAAAAGCCCAAACACATCAACGTTTAAAACAAAACCCAAAAAACAACTAAAGCGGCATTAAAGTAAAAACTACTTGGGAGAAAGAATTTCCATCCTATGAGCAATTTGAAATAAAAACTTCAGACTCATAATAGTGACTCTACCATCATTTTCTGTAATAAAACATCTATTATAACAGATATGGCAATACAATAAAAGTCCTATTGTTCCGGAAACTGTATTATAACTGAAACAGGATAATTATAGAAATACTTGCATGAGAATTGCATGTTCAACAGAACCATTGAAAATCACTCTTCTCACACTGAAAATAAGTCTTCCAGGTACAGAGAACTCTTCAGTGAGATCTGAAATAGAAGGCAACGTGGCCTTTTTTTTTTTTTTCAAATCTTTTATAGCAGCATAACCTTCCAAAGCCCCCTCAGGGCCATCTGTAACATGTCTCCAAGGGCCCACCCGGCTCTGAGTTCCACACTTTATTTGGAAAACTAAAATCCGATGGTAGATTTTGAAGTAGGGCATCTCTCTATTCTTTCCACAGACAGATTTTAGGGTGAATCTCAGTTCTATCAAGTTCATTTTGTAAATTCTAACTTAGAATTTCTAGCTTCTAGAGCAGCGGACCCCTGGAACATTCTGCAGAGATCCAATCGTTTTTTGAAGGCATTGCTGGCACTGCGGCTCTCCCAGCCTTGTGGTTGACACGGGGGCTCTTGGCTCTGTTCCTCCTGAAGTCCTCACAGCAGCCCTTCAGTGTTGAGAGCAAGGATTCTTCTCATTTAGTAGCTGAGGAACCTGGGAACTGTCTGGATGGGAGCAGGGGCAGGGGATTTGTCTGGAAACTGCATTTGCACCGTAAGCACACTGTTTTTCCTTAGCTTGCCTATTTATTTGATGTGGCTTTGGGGAAACTGACAAAAATTACAGAGGAGTAAGGAGGCCAGAGGGCCTGTGATCCATCCCTTGTCACCTGACTACTGACTTCTGATGCTCCCTCCCCGTAACCTGGCACTTGCAGGGCTGGAAACTGGAGGAAATTCACAGAACCATGATGGTGGCTGAGGGACCAAGGGAGTGTGCAGGGAGGAAATAACAACAACAACAACAACAAGCAACAACAACAACACATAGCACCATGGCAAATAAGTAGACAGGTGCTGAGTGATGACTGAAGGGACATGATAGCCATCTACAGATATCTGAAGGATGTAAACACCAAGGAAGAAGATGAATTAATTATTTAGAGGCACAGTGATGAAGCTCTGGACCAGCTCCATTACCAGCCCCCAAACCACCTTGCCCACAACAGTCCTTTCAGAATTAAGCTCCCCCAAGACCAAAGACAGGCAGCTTGATGGTCCCTCTGCACACAACAACTGTGATACAAGGCATGGGCCGAGGCTCCTACTTTCATTGTGCCAGCATGTACCATGTGTGTACTCAGATGCTTATCATCACGGCTGCCATTTGTTGAATACCTGGTGTTTTGCGTTGAATTGTGTCACCCCAAAGACTTTGTAGTCCTACCCCCGAAACTTGTAAATGTGACCTTATTTGAAAATAGAGTCTTTGAAGATGTCATCAAGTTCAGATGAGATCTTTAGGGTGGGCCTTTAATCCAATATGAAGAGGGAAGTTGGGGCACAGGCACAGACACACAGGGAGAATGCCACGTGATGACAGATGCAGGGCACAGCTGCAAACGCACGAATGCCGAGGGCTGACAGCCACACCAGAAGCTGGGAAGAGGCCAGGAGTGATGTCCCCCACAGACTTCAGAGGGAGCTTGGACCTGCCCACACGTTGGACTGCTCTCCGAAACGGAGACAATAAATTTCTGTTTTAAGACACCCACTTTGTGGTGCTTTGTTATAGGGCCCTACCTGCTACAGCAGTGTGATGAATATTTCCCATATGAAAGGAATGGCTTGCATCTTAGGGAGAAGGCTGGGGGCAAGGGATACCCCCTCCATCCCAAGGGCCAAGGAAGGAAGGGTGTCCTAGGCCCACCATATGGGGTTGGAATCCCTCCTGACCCAAAACCCTGGCTCTACGGTTGCGAGTCTGGATCAAGATCCCTGGGAATCCCTAAACACAAGACTATGGCACCTCCTTAGAGGTAATCTAAAATAGAAAGAAGGCTCAGTTGGTAGAACATGTGACTCTTGATCTCGGGGTTGAGTTCAAGCTCCATGTTGGGTGTAGAGATCACTTAAAAAACATGAGAAATAAAAATTAAAAATGAATAAAAACCAAAAAGAACACTGTAAGATTTTAGTGTTCAAAATGACATCAAGTTTACTCATATGCTTTGATTAAGAGGTTGCAGGGGTTTATGTGTGTGTGACCTGTATATGGAATTGTCCAGCTCTGGGTCTGGGTTTTTTTTTATCCTGAAAAAGCCATAAAAGGTGGGAGCTGGCTAACTCGAACTCTAGAAAAGTTGGGGTGGGGGGAAAGGTGCTGACTTCAGGGGGCCCCATGGCCCTCAGGCTGCACTCCTTCACACCCATCCCCTGCCCTCTACCTCATTTTAGATGGACCTTGCACCTTGCACCTTCCTCAAGCCCAGAGAGTCCTCCTGGGGATCGTGTCTCCCTTTGGCCCCTGATTCAGGATCTCTGACTCTCTGGCCTAGGGACATTTCTCCCTCCCCTCAGTGGTCATGGAGACAGCCCAGCAACCTTGGGGAGCCAAAGATGCTAAGTTAACATTTGGTGAATGTGTGGATCATAGTCTGAAGCCGGCTTTATGAATGCAGACCAGCATGCTTTGGGATTCTTGCACCCTTCTGGAAAATGGTGGATTGCGAAGGCATGGGGTGGAATCAGATTTCCTGCCTCTCTAGGCACATGAGGCTCACATTTGGGACTCTGGAGATGTTTTTCACGAGAATAATCTTGATCCCTATACATTTCCTCCTTTACTCTTCAGTAGTATCCTATGGGACAGGGACTATCATTGTTGTCATTTCCCAAATGAGGAAACTGAGGCATAGAGAAGTTGAATGACTTTCCCAAGGTCACCCAGCCAGATCTTAGGACTGTAAGCATTATGAGAGCACTATCTGTGTGCTGGGACAGGGCACAGTCACCATGATGGCGACCCTGCTGTGCACCTCCTTCACAGGACCGACTCTACAGGAGGCCCAGATGACACTATGAGACTGTGGAATCATCTGTTACATTTATGGGCTTCTGTGTGTGCACCCACTCATATCAGAATGAAGGTGCCAGGTTGCCGATAGGTGCAAAGTTTGCGGGACTTCTTACAGTTCACCTTCTCTTCTCAAGAGGGTCCTGACCTTGAAGTTTCTTTCCCTTCCAGCATCTTTCCTGCCTACCAGTACTCCCCTTACCACCTCTGGGGAAGGAGTCAGCAGCCCAATTCTTTAATGAGCCACCAGAGGGAGCTGCCTGCAGAGAAACTAGAGAATCTCCCCCAGGTCAGGGCCTGGAGATGATTGAGCTATTCTTAGCCTCAGTTAACTTTCATTGTTGAATGTCACCCAAACTCAACAAAAGCTCATACTCAGAAATGGATGGGGTTATTCACTGTGGCCAGGGAACCCTGGTTAATGCTCAAGGCCCTTTCTCACAGGAGGACAGAAGGGAAATGGAAGTAACAAAAATGATGATAGATGATAGTTATAGAGTACAAAGTTTCAATTCTGCAAGATAAATACATGCTAGGAATCCATGCAGCATACTGCCTACAGCTGATAATATTGTATCATACACTAAATGTATACTAAAGAGGGTAAATCTTACATTAAGTGTTCTCAACTCTCTCTCTCTCTCTCTCTCTCTCTCTCTCTCTCTCACACACACACACACACACACACACACGATAATAGTAATAATAAAGAGAGTGGGAAAAAACTTCTGAAGTGATTGATATGTTTATGGTATAGATTGTGATGATGGTCTCACAGGTATATGCTTATTCCCCAACTCATTGGCTTATATACCTTAATACGTACAGCTTTTTTAAGTCAGCAAATATATATACCTTTTTTTTTAAACACCTTATTGGGACATGTATATACTATAGTATATATGTCTGTTTAAATATATGGTATATATATATATATATATATATGCATATGTGTTTATATCTGTGTGTGTACATACATGGTATTTATATGTGTATATATGCGTGTATATATGTGGTATATACATATGTGTGTACTTTCCCACTCAGAAGAGGAAAAAGAAGAAAAGGAAACAAGATGACTGGTGGTGTAAAAGAGGCCCATCCTCCGGGTGTCTACAGTACCCTGGAAAGCCAGGCTAAGTGCTGGGTTCAGCAAGGTCTTCCAGCCAGGTGGACCCAGGTTAGAGTCTGAACCCTGACACGCCCTACCTGGGTGGCCTTGGGCAGACCGACCTCTCCACACCCAGCTTCTCCTATCTGTAATATGGCAGTGGCAACCATGCCTAGGTGACAGGACTACTGCCAGGATTAAGTGGTACAGTCCACGGAAAGCCACCAGAGCCTTTTTCAGATTTGAAATGGTTCAAGGCCAGCCCTTGTGAGCCCGTGTGTAGGAGGACGGGGGTGGGGGAGGGGGTGGGGGGAATCTCCTCGATACTCTCTCGAAAGTATCCCCTGCACCCCCTCCCCACCTCTGCCCCCTCCCAACAGTCTCCCCAACCTCAGCTTTGTCCTGGAAGCTGGACGTCCCCCTTCCCTTGGAACCCTGGGAGTAAAGCCAGCGCTTAGCCTTTCAACCCCCCAGACCCAGAGGCGTCTGGTGCCAGCACCGGCCTCCAGCTTATGTTGGACTTTGGCCCATACATTCACCGAACATTAATTTAGTACCTTTGGCTTCCCGTGGTTGCTGGGCTTCCCGTGGTTCCCATGATCGCTGAGGGGAGGGAGGATAGTCCCTAGGCCTGAGGGTCAGAGATCCCGAATCAAAGGTCAAAGGGAAAGAGGATCCCAGGAGGCCTTTCCGGGCTTGAGGGAGTTGCAAGGTGCCAAGCGCATCTAAAACGTGTGCGGGCTGGGGTAGAGGACAGGGGATGGACGCGCTGGAGCGCAGCTTGGGGACCACGGTGACTTCAGCCTGCACGGCCCAGCCTGACGGAGGCCTGGGCCCGGAGGAGGAGGAGGAGGGGCGCCGCCTGCGCCCTCGGGCTCCGCGGCGAGCCTGGGCCCGGCCGGCTGCGGGAGCGCGGCGCTACGCGGCGCCGGGGTGAGTGGCGGCCGGAAGGCCCCCCGTGCGGTAGAGCCGGAAGGCGGGAGGGCGGAGCCGGGGCCGCCGCGGGTGCCGGGGGACGCTCGGCGGCGCGGGACTCGGGTCGCGCGGGTCTGGGGCTCCCGGCGGCGACGCGGGCGGCCGGCCGCCTCCCAGCGGGGGGAAGGGCCTCCGTGCGCCGGCGTCGCGCGGGGTGAGGCCGGGCGCCCAGGAGGTGGGGCCGGGAGGCCTGCGGGCTGCCGGGCCTAGCCTGTCACGTTGCTAGGGTATTCATTTTCCATATGAAGACACTGAGGCACGGAGAGGCTGACGTCACATCAGAAGTAAGCAGTAGCAGCAGAGCTGGGTTTAGAACCCGGGCTGCCAGACTGGGGGGGGGGGGGGGGGGGGGGCTCGTACGCAGCGGTGCACCACGCAGTGACCCGGGTTTTTGTGTGACCTCCTCAGTTACCCACGTGTATGTGTCCTCCTCAGTAACCCGGTGGGTGGGTATCACCCTCCTCAGTGTCCCAGGTGCGTGGGCGGGGGGGGGCGGTCAGGACGGAGTCCTAGTTAGGATACCGGGTGAGTCAGCACGCCTGGACTCGCCCTATGGGGACCGTTTAGAGATGACCCGAATGGATGTCAATGATTTAGGAGGGGCGAATTAGTTTGGTGAGGACAGGTGGCTTCTTTAGCCTTGAAAAAAGGAAACAGACTTTGAGAGGCTGCACAGCGGCCTGTTCATGGGCCAGGTAGGTAGGTAGGTAGGTAAGGTCACTCTGCCCAGGCCTGTGACAGAGAGAAGGCAGTACCTGCTTTGCTCTGACCTCCTTGGTACAAGAAGATAGGCCAGGACGGCTTGCTCTTTTGATGTTTGTTTTTCTTTCTTTTTTTTTTTTTAAGTTTATTTATTTATTTTGAGAGAGAAAGAGCGTGAGCGGTGGAGGGGAAGAGGGAAAGGGCGCGTCAGAGAATCCCAAGCAGGCTCCGCACTGACAGTGTGAAGCCCCATTGGGGGCTGGAACTCAGGAACCGCCAGATCATGACCCCAGCCGAAGTCAAGAGCTGGACGCTTGCCCACCCAGCCCCCCAGGCGCCCTGCTCTTTCTATTTTTTAGGAGAAATTTGAAATCAGATGTATGTGAAATCAGATCTCTTAATACTGGCAACCAGCTGAGTTTTTAAAAAGTCTATGGCGGGGTGCCTGGGTGGCTCAGTCGGTTAAGCGGCCGACTTCGGCTCAGGTCACGACCTCGCGTTTCGTGGGTTCAAGCCCCACGTCAGGCTCTGTGCTGACAGCTCAGAGCCTGGAGCCTGTTTCGGATTCTGTGTCTCCCTCTCTCTGACCCTCCCCCGTTCATGCTCTGTCTCTCTCTGTCTCAAAAATAAATAAACGTTAAAAAAAAATTAAAAAAAGTCTGTGAGCTAATCTGACAATGCTGGTGGGATCCAGGAGTAACCCTGGCCCCAGGGCATACAGAGGTGGGAAGACCAGGTTTACAGGAGCCAGTGCATACAGTGGAAGTTGATGACTTCCAACAGACGAGTAGAAAGTACTGAAGATTGCAGGTGAGCAAGATCTCTGTTTGAGTCCTTAGGGGCTTGCTTTTCTAATTTTTTGTTTTTTGTTTTTTAAACAGGGTGCATGGAGGTCTGTGTTAGCGCTGAAGCCCTCCTCTCTCTCCTGTCTCACAATCTGGTCCGTCTCAAAAAGCCGCGCTGCAGTCTCAGGGATGGGCTCATCTCCCTCTTTCCCAGAACCTTGCTGTAATCAGCAGACCAGCCTGGTGCGTGGAGAAAACCAGGGCTGCAAGTTGGCATTTGCCTTCCCTGTGGCTGGCAGATGGGCTTTCTGTGACCAGAACCTGTTTTGTGGACAAATCTGATTCTGAAATAGGTGTGATATGGGAGGGGAGGCCCCATTCCCACCCTCTGAGGTCTGTCCCCATCAGAGTACTCTTCCTCCCTCCTCCCTCCTTCCTCGCGTCCCTGTTGCTTACAGACAAAGGCAAGCTTGGAGTGGGAGAAGGAGCAGGACTGCTTCCTCCCTCAATCTGGCAAGCCTGAAGAAGTCAGGAGGCTGAGCTTTTTAGCAAGGACTCAGGAGATGGGGTTACAAACCTTTCTTCCACAAGAGTCTATTGATGCTCTAGCTTCTAAAATGATTCCTGCAAGGAAATTAAGCCAGCTTTCTCTTGGATTGAGGCAGCCACAGTGCCACTGCTTTCTGTGGTGTAGAGCTATTGAGCCCAGCCAGAGTTGGGCCACTTCTTCCCCTGCCCTCCCACACACCGTGACACCTGCTGGTCCTCCAGTTCTGCAGAGCCCTGGGCCTGTGCCTTGTGCTGGTCTGCCTGGGCAAAGTGGAGGTTGAGAACAGCACTTGCACAATGATGCCTTATGAGCCCCTGTGGGTTTATATAAAGTCAATCAGAGCAGGTCGGAAGCTAGGGTTTTTTTGATGGACAATAGAGCATGATGTGGCTGTTTCCTGCCTCCTTTACATGCGTTTTCTTGCTGTGCAGAAACGGTTTCGAGAGTGCAGATCATAATGCTGCAGAAAACCTGTTTTAGGAGTGGTGTCTGGGCAGAGTGCACTGGCCAGGAGGCCAGCCTTGCAGACCACCCGTGGGGTCTTCATGTGCCCGGAAATGGGAAGCTCACTGCAGCTTCCAGAGGGGCTTTCCTAGGACGGGAGCTTTGTCTCCCTTTCCCCAGCATAATTGACTGATAAAAAGCTAGATATAAATCAGATATAAAGTATACAATGATTAGACGTTCTACAGGAGGGTTTTTAGCTTTTTGAAAGGCTTGACCATGAAATTAAATGCCTTTGGTTATCAATATTTGAAATAAATGAGCATTTGAAATAAAACTCATTTTGTGTTCATAGCTTCACAGGACCATGGCTACTGGGTGAATCAAGTCCCACCCTCCATCCCCTCATGCTTTAGTGACTTCTGCTGTGTGCAGTCCCTTAGCTCTTGTAATGCTATTTTACTCTTGTGACACTTGTGAGTGGACAAGTCTTGACCCTCAAGTGGGCTGCCTTCCAGGGAGGAGAAGGCAGCATGTACACTGTGAGAGGCTGCCAGTAGTGAGCAAAGGTGCCTGGAAGCTGGGAGGTGCCTTGATGGGTCCAGGACACATGCAGCCAAAGCAGGAACAGGCATCCTGACTTCTCCTCCAGTCCCTCGGGCGGCCCTTCAGGGCCTGCCCCTCATTGCCTCTATACCCCACTTGGTCAAACAGACCCATTCGGGGGATGCTTGTTTGCAGTTTCTGAACTTGAGGACTAAGTAAGAGATGTCAGATGTCCCGGGTCACGCTCTCTTAGGGTCTTGCTGTCCAAAGTGGGGTTAGAAGGCCAGCTGGAGGCTTGTTTGAAATACACAATCTCAGCCCACTCCTACTGGCTGTACTTAGGAAGGTCGTCAGTGGTTCCTGTGCACTGAGGAGAATCACTGATCTCAAGAATATTGCAGGGACCAGAGCACAGGAGACTTCTTACCTCTCTGGGGACTGCACAGAAGTTCTGAAACATGACTGTGGTGATCCAGCAGGCCCACAGACTTCGTTCTAAGGGCTCAAATTGCTCTCCCAGGGTTGGGAGGGTAATTTTACACTAGAGGCTGGTTCTGGATTATCCTTGGGTCAAAAAGAAGATGTAACCAAAATATATTGAGCAACAGGGTCTTTAGCAACATTCCTTTAGCAAATGTGTCAGCTCTGAGTGAAAACGGGAGTGATGGAAAGGAAGTGCCCACTGAGTCTTGCGTTCAGCTGAAGCAGGAAGGAGAAGCACCAGCTCGGGCCGCTTTGATTTTAGCCCCCAGCCCAGGCAGGTGGCCCATCAGTGTAGTGGCTCTCCATTCACGCCCACCCTGGGTCAGAGCCCACCCTGCCCTTGCCCTGCCTGCCTGCCAGTTTCCCCCAGTATGGCAAACAATTTCCTGACCTCAGAGAAGTTTTCTAAGGTCATTGTTCCAAAGGCCCATCTGTCTCTGTCCAAACATATGCAACCCCCTGGAATTCTTTGGTTTATTTTATTCTCCGATTGTTTCATATTACCATGTCATCCTGTCTCTGTCTTTGATACCCCACATGCAGAACCAGATTGGGTCTAGGAGTGGTGTGTGTCAGTAACAGAATGTCCATTTGTTTATTTTTTACATTTTATTTATTTTTAAGAGAGAGAGAGAGAGAGAGAGGCACAGCACAAGTGGGGGAGGGGCAGAGAGAGAGGGAGACACAGAATCGGAAGCAGGCTCCAGGCTCTGAGCTGTCAGCACAGAGCCCGATGTGGGGCTCGAACTCACAAACCATGAGATCATGACCTGAGCCCAAGTCAGACGCTTAACCAACTGAGCCACCCAGGCACCCCCAGAATGTCCATTTAGAGCCATCATGTCTGAGGGCCTGCAGTATTCCAGACTCACACTGGCCACTTTGCATCCATTCTACTTATACCTTTCAAGAATCCAGCTTGTAGGTGGTTTGAATGTGACGGTCTGCTCAGGGTCATGCAGCGGGCAAGTGTGGGCACAAGGCCGGTGTGGTCTCACAGCCCAATGCTTTCCCCTTTACTGGCTTGGCATGAGCTCAGTTGCACTGTCACACAAAAGACGACTCGAGGCCAGGACTTTCTGCACCCTGCCAGGCTTTGCACACTGGGGATGCCTGAGCCAGCAGGACAGTCGCTGATGCAAGAGAGGTCAGTCTTGCCTCACTTGTGGTGAACCGGTAGAGCCTGCAGTTGGGGTTGCTCCTTAATCTGTCCTAAGTCAGAAGTTAAGCAGAGAGAAAAGAAGACCTTTCACCACTGCTGATTCTGTTTGCTTGTTAACTAAATGCTACCCTGCTTTGTCTGTGACAATTTTTCACGTGATGGAGTGCTGTCGGTCGTGCATATGGTGGAGCTACTGTTCTCTACTGAAAAATGAGGACTCTTCCTCAAAACTCTAGGGAGAGTAACATTTGGGTGGAAATACACTGACACCCATTGAAAGTCTCCCTCTGAAATGCTTCCTTTGAGGCTTGCCGAGATGCCCGTCGTGGTAGGAGACATCATGAAGCTGCTCTGCTCCATTTCCGAGGAGAGGAAAATGAAGGCGGCCGTCAAGCACTCTGGGAGGGGCGCCCTGGTCACAGGGGCCGTGGCCTTCGTCGGGGGCCTGGTTGGAGGCCCACCCGGACTAGCTGTTGGTAAGTGTGAATCCCTTGCAGGGGCAGCCAGCCTGGTGGGTGTTGTGAAAAAGGCCTTTGAGACCACGGAGACCTCATAAAGGTCTCTGTCCTGTGTGAGATGTTCAGTCAAGTTGCTTCTGTGAAATGATCTCTGTGTACATAATGTATCCTATTGAAAACGCAGCTTCTGAGTGTGAATGTGTCAGAAGTGCAGGGTGTTCTTGGAAATGGCATGTGTCATGCAGACCTGGGGGATGCCTCTCCCCACAGGAGTGTGTCCTAGAGTCCGAGGATATCGGGGTGTCCTGGGTCCCTTGGATAGTCTCCTAACCCCGTCACCATTGCATATCACTGCAGAAGGGAACCAGGGAGGAGGCTGGGATTTGCTGAGCACCTGCTAGGAGCACATGCTGTCTGGCCATTTTACATAAGCCCATTCAGAGAGACTGCCCCATTCTGAAAGCAAACAATCTAATGCAGAAACAGCAATAAACTATGCTAGAGTGGCCATCCCTGCCCCTTTCTTTTGCCACCTGCTTCTATTTGAGAGCCAGTTTCTGGCAATGAATGGAGGTTTGGCTGATTTTCCCATCATTCCTTGGAGATAGGATGAGGTTGCTTCCTTTGGCTTAGGAATAGGAAGGAAGAATTCCTGTGTGGCCTGAACCGTGGGCTAGGGTGGCATTAGTGAGCTGGCTGCTGTGTGGGCCTGACTTGAGGAGGGGCTGGATTATGCCTCCCTTGAGGTGCCTCAGATGGACCCTGAAACATAGGGGCATTGGCTAAAGACATGGTCTGCTGCATTGGGCTCAGTGAATACTTAACTGAATGCCTGCCTTGTGCTGGGGAGGCTGTGCTGGGGACATCGGAGAGCTCAGAGTCTGGTGGAAATCCTGTCTGTACACGAGTATAGGCTGGAGAGGTGACTGTGTCTGCCAGGTTGGCTTCTGTTTCCCAGCTCCCCAGCATGGCTTCCTGCTCTGTTCTGCCTTTCTATAGCAGGATGGGCATATCCGAGGACATTTCATGAAGCTGAGATCACACTGGGGAGTAAATCAGCATGTGGGTGGCCCTAGACCTTCCACATGTACATTTCCCTTTCCAAATTGAATTAGTGAGTCCTGACTTCAGCTTCTCACCATCCAAGAAGCAGCCAGTGAGGGCGGAGACCAGGCCATTGCCTCTTTCCTCAGCGACATTCTGTATCTTTGTCCCACCCCATCGAGTGCACTCAGGGGCGGTCTTGATAGGATCGTTTATCATATAGCTGTTCTCAGATGCCATTGTGGGAGCATATATTTTATTTGGATTATGTAAAAGCTGGTGGAGAACAGGATGTCTGCAAAGAGAACCCGGGGGATTTGCTACTTGCAGCCCCTGCTCGTGGGCGGGAGTATCATTTTACCCAGAAAACAAAGGAATTTTCTCTTCTCCAAAGAGTTAGTAATTTGCTGGTCGATATTCCTGGCGACTTTTTGCATTAAGTGCTGCTCTAAATCAAATATTGATGTTCTCATAAAGGTTTAGTGCAGATGTGTGCAACTCTTGTCGACTCTAAGCACTTCACGGGTGTCATGGGGAAAAGTTCAGTAAAACTTGTAAATTACTGATTTTCCCTCCTCAGAATCCTCCCTGCCTTAGGAGCAGAAGGGGAGCCTGCCCAGGGGCAGTGCTGAGGCTCCAGGACTCGATGTTGGCCTGGTCTCTGTCTCAGGGGAGGGTGTGCTTCTTGAGAGGGTGCAGGTTTACGGCGTGTGTGTAGGGTCCAGCCTACATATGGGTCCTCCCTGGCCCGGGGCTGTATTCTTTCAGATAAACCTCTTATTTGGGAGCAGTAGTAGACGTACAGAGAAGTTGGCAGGACCATGCAGAGAATTCCTGTATATCCCTCACCCAGTTTCTGTTCCCCTAACGTTAACGTCTTGGATTACAATGATACGTTTGTCAAAACTAAGAAGCCAACACTGATACCTGACTATTAGCTATTCTCCAGACTTTATTTGGATTTTGGCAGTTTTTGCATTAATGAACTTTTCCTGTCCCCAAATCCAGCTCAAGATATCACACTGCATTTAATCCTCATGTCTCCTTAGTCTCCCCTGGTCTGTGACAGTTTCTCAGACTTTGCTTGTCTTTCACAGCCTGGGTAGCTTTGAGGAATATTGGTCAGGTATTTGTAGAATGCCTCTCTGTTTGGGTCTGCCTGATGACTTTCTCGTGATTAGCCTGGGGTTATGGACCATGGAAGGAGGTGGTGTGCCTATTTCATAGTGTCATTTCAGGGACACGTGACACTCACAGGGCCTCCCTGGTGACACCCACCTTGCTCACCTGGTTAAGGTGGTATTTGCCAGGTTTCTCCACTGTGAAGTTACCGTTTCCCATTTCCATGCTCTGCTCTACTCGTTGGAAGAGAGTTGTCATGTCCAGCTAGCTGGGCTGCATATTTTAAATACCTGATCATTGATATTTGAAAATCATGGGACCTTTTGAAGATACAAATCTAGCATTCTGTGCAGTACCAATGGGTTGGCAAGGGGTAACCACGGCCCATTTAGACAGGGAAACAGCTCCCTGTCACCCACAGGCTCACCCAGCCTTCCTCATTCCTCTCAGCTCCCTGCCTGGCCCCTGAAGGCACTAGGGTTTGAGACCTCTGCCCCAGGGTGCCTTTCTGTAACAAACCTGCATCCCACTTGATTAGACAGGACTTTCCATTGACATAAGGACATCAAGTCCCCAAATCGTGCGCCTTAAATTTGATCATAAATTTACATTTAAAAACACTGATTATGCCCTTTTGGGGCTGCTGAAAAAGAAATAGTTGAGTAAGTTAAATCTGATATTTATCATCATACAACTCTGAAGGGGTTGCATTAAAAATAGTTGTTTCAAGAGTAAAGGTCTCCTTATCTGTCCCTAGGGTCCTTTAAGCACATGATTTCACTAGAAATTTCCAAAGTTCAGGGGCAAAGAGCATATTAGACACTCAATGGAGAAAACTCTGCCTCACCACTGAGATAATTCTCCTTGAAAATGCACTTGATCCCAGCTCTCTCCTTTCAGATGAGAGAGATTTTTGTGGGAAGCATGGGGCCTTCGGCCCCTGGAAAAGATTGTAGTTAGCACAGCTATGAGGTGGGAGACGCTTCGTGCAGAGCTTAAGGAAGGGCATGCTTGGGTGTCAATTATATGGACCCAAATGGACTGAAGACCACATAAACCTCTGCCCCCCGCACTGTGGGGTAGAGCGGGCACAGAGCCGAGCCCGTTCTGGCCTTCCCTGAATGTGCCTACTCGTCATGGTGGTGGACGTGCTCTCTGCAAAAACCTGAGACCGTCATTTACGATTACGGCCCAACTAATTAAGCCTTCCCTTGTTTTCTAGGGGGGGCCGTCGGGGGTCTATTAGGTGCATGGATGACAAGCGGACAGTTTAAGCCAATTCCTCAGATCCTAATGGAGCTGCCACCCGCTGAGCAGCAAAAGCTCTTTAATCAAGCCACCGCCATCGTCAGGCACCTGGAGTGGATGGACGCCGTGCAGCTGACCACGCTGGTCATGGGCAGTGAGGCCCTGCAGCAGCAGCTGCTGGCGATGCTGGTGAACTATGTCACCAAGGAGCTCCAGGCCGAAGTTCAGTACGATGACTAGGTCGTTCCTCCTGGGACGCAGGGGTCTCGTGTACGTGATTCAGACCCACAGAAGGGGACAGGGGGTTTGGGAAAGCCCCACATCATCAGTGTGTTACCTTGCGTGGAATGAAAGCTGCTGGAGAGGTTACTGCGGCGCGGTATCATGCTCTGGAGATTATTTACGAAGACGTCGTGTTTTGGGGTCGTGTGCACTAATATGCACTGACCACCCTGTGGCTGGAGGGCTGGTGAAGAGCGACATCAGTGACAGCTTTCCAGGTCCACTGTTACTCACAAGGCAGTGTGGCGGAAGGCCCTTGTGTTCCACCTCCCCACCTGTGAAGGAGTCCTGTCCTAAGCACCTGTTAGAGGACGCCTGTCCTAAGCACCTGTTACGGGACCTGTTTCTACCCTGGGGCCCTGGGTCTCAGGACCTGGGAGCTGGCCCATGAGGGAATCACATTTCCCTCACGTGCCCCTTCCCTGGCCAGTGACTTCCAAGTGTCCCTTCCATGGAGGGGCGGTCGGCATGTTGAGTGAAGCCACAACATCAAGGCCCCCAGCCCTTCTCCCACGTGGCATACCTGGGCTCTCACCGTCCCAGGGGCTTACTCTCCCCATCTGAAAAGTCGTGGTAGTTCTTGAGGTTTGCTTTTCAAATTAAGTACTTTCAGTAAAAAGTGTTGCTCTTTCTGAATTGATAGAATCTAGGAAATGCGTCCACCCTAAATTCTCCCTTAATACTATATTCACTTTGTTTTCGGAACCGTAACTTGACTAGGTGTTATCAAATTGCAATAAATGTTTTCTGAACAGGCCTCTTCTCACATATTTTGTGTAAAGCATTTCTAACACCCAGAGTTGTACACCTGGAGTGCAAGAGAATGCTGGATTTGTGGCTCTAAAGGATGACAGAAGCCTCCCAAGTCCAGTGCCTGAGACCCAGTTTTCCAGGTTTCCTGCTTCAGCCTCCCTGTGCTGCTATGTGTGCACCCTGCCCTGAGCCTCCCCTACTCCCCTGGCACCTGCAGAATGCCCCTTAGGTCTCCAGGCCCTGGGCAGGACAGCAACTTGGGGCTCTTTCTGATGGGAAACGGCACGGGCCTCCCTGGGGGTACGGAGGAGGCCCTCCTGCTAAGGAGAACCAGTGTTCCAGCTCTTCCATTGGTGTAAAGGAAACTTCAGGGTGAATTAGAACCCACGCTGATTAAGGAAGGATTGAGCCTTTATCTCACAGAAAAGGTGCTCTTTAGCTGGCCTCAGCTAATACGAGTTAGGTGCCCTGGCACAGGCCACACCCCTGGAACTGATTAAGCCACTGGTCATTGATGTGCTGTTTGAGTTAATGGGGTGCAGGTAGGGCGCCATTTGGATGGTTCTTCTAACTCATAGAGGGTGATTGGGAAGTTGGGGGAAGGCTCACCCATGCATTACTTATGTTTTGGGTGGGCCTGACTCTCCCAGGCCCAGGGGACACAGGGGTCCTAGGTAAGAAGCCCTATACTGATGTCCACTGAAGTGCCCCTCTGGCCTGCCTGCCTTGATTCCTTGGAAAAACACTGGCCCAAGTGTTGGGTGACGAATTATGGGTCAGATGGAGCAGGCCTTGCTGAATGAAGTCACCCTTGACTAGCCGGGTCCTGGAGTGACCCATACTGGACTTTGGGCCCAAGAGGGCAGACCAGACCTTGAGTCCTGTCTTCCATAGGAAGTAAAAGCACTTTCCCTTCAGGATTTCCTTTTGGCTCCTATGGTGTTAGTATTCTTATTTCTGTGTCTTCTATGAAAAAATCTTCATTTATTTATTTTTCAATAGGTAACACCAGCCTGGTACAAAACAGAAGACGTCAGACAGTACAAATGTAAAAGCAAGCCTTCCTCTTGCAGGGACCCCTATTCCAGTCCTCTCCCCAGAGTATTCCTTAACTCTGTTTTTAAACAGTCTTTGAAAACCATTCATTTCCTTTTATTTGTTAGTGTTTGCTGATGAAAGCTTAGAAAAATCCAGAAAAGGATGATGTTTTACCGCCTAGATTATCACTCTTTGTTTTTTAATGTTTGTTTATTTTGAGAGAGAGAGAGAGAGAGAGAGAGAGAGTCCCAAGCAGGCTCTGAGGTGTCAGCACAGAGCCTGATACGGGGCTCAATCGCAGGAACCCATGAGATCATGACCTGAGCTAAAATTAAGAGTCAGATGCTCATGGGGCGCCTAGGTGGCCAGTTAAGCGTTCGACTTCAGCTCAGGTCATGATCTCACAGCCTGTGAGTTTGAGCCTCGTGTTGGGCTCTGTGCTGATGGTTTAGAGCCTGGAGCTGCTTCAGATTCTGTGTCTCCCTCTCTCTCTGACCCTCCCCTGCTCACGCTCTGTCTCTCTCTCCTGCAAAAATAAATAAACATTAAAAAAAAAATTCAGACACTCAACTGACTGAGCCACCCAGGCACCCCTCAGAATATCACCCTTAACAAATTTGGTGTGTTTCATGCAAACCTTTTAATGCTATCTGTGCATATTTCCACCATATTTGCGTTCTTACTGTTAAGGCCTCTTTGAACACTTTTACCAATTAACATTAAGTAACATTTGTGATATAATTTAAAATTCCTTGTAAATATGTAATGGCTATATAACATTCCATCACACTTAACCATATCCCTGGTATGGTTTCCATTGCTGCAGTGAACATTTTTGTGTTAACATTCGTTTCATATTTTACATTACGATAGTCTTTCAGATATATTCCTCAAAGTGAAATTAGTGTATTAAAAAGTATGCAATAGGGGCGCCTAAGTGGCTCTGGCAGTTGAGTGTCCAACTCTTGATTTTGGCTCAGGTTGTGATCCTAGGGTTGTGGGACTGAGCTCTGCATCTGGCTCTGCGCGGAGCGTGGAGCCTGCTTGGGATTCTCTCTCTCTCTCTCTCTCTCTCTCTCTCTCTCTCTCTTTCTTTCTCTCTCTCTCTCTCTGCCCCTCCCCTGCTTGTTCATCCACACTCTCTCTCTGTCTCTCCAAAAAAACAATTTTAAGTATGCAATATATTTTTTTACGTTTTAAATTTTATTTATTTTTGAGACAGAGAGACGGAGACAGAGTACTAGCAGGGGAGGGGCAGAGAGAGAGGGAGACACAGAATCTGAAGCAGGCTCCAGGCTCCGAGCTTTCAGCACACAGCCCGACGCGGGGCTCGAACTCATGGACCGTGATATCATGACCTGAGCCAAAGTCAGACACTCAACAGACTGAACCACCCAGGCACCCCAGTATGCAATATTTTTTAAAGCTGTTATATTCTGTCAAAATTCTTTCTAGATAGTCAGTGTTAATAATCTGCTTTCCCCACAACAGGGTTTGGGGGTGCACATCTCACTGTATCCTCACCCAGAAATAGGATGATAAGTGTCTTAAACTTTATTTGTTGAGTGATTACTGACATCTTGGCTTGATTAGTTTTTCTTTGATAGTGGGGTTGACAAGGCTGGGGTGACCTCCTGATGGCCGTCTTCCCAGGTGGTGTTGAAAGCCCCCGGGTCCTACAGCCTGAGCAGAGGGCTGGCAATGGGCTGGCCCCCTGTGGCTGGCAGGGCAGTAGCTGGCTGGGCGGTGGCAGCGGGGTGGCCAGGAAACACTAGGGGGCTGCCAGCAGGGTAAGGAGGCAGCTGAGGAAGAAGCCTTGCTGGTGGTGGGGGGGACCCAGTAATTATAAAAAGAAACCATCTGTTCTGGGCCGGTTATTAACCTGCTTTGGGTGTTGACATGACAGCGCCGGGCAAGATTTTTCACAGGCAGATGGTGTATTTTTAGCTAGAATGAACTTTTTTATTTTTCTGGTTTTTTTATTTTATTTATTTTTTTTGAGATGTCTGGCTTGGAAGTAAACACGACTGGGGTGTGTTGCAATGCATGGTGGGGAGGCTGTCAGGAATGGGGCTGGAGGTTTGGAAGGAAGCAATTCTCTCCCCATTAGTTATTGAGAGGTGCCATCTAGTGGTCAAATATGCACATCCTCTGTCAGTTTCCCTCCCAGCCTTCTTGGGTTACCTGACCGGCCAGGACGTGGCTCCACCAGGATGCCTGTTATTGAGTTCCCCTTGGGAGGGCGGTTAGGGTCTTCCTGAGGTTTTAATAAGCCATGAACAGAACATCAGCCATGTCTCCTGCAATCTTTTTGCATAGAAACCAGAATGTGTCTCAATCCTGAACAATCAACATATGGCAATTAAGAAATGCCAGGATTCATCTAAACCACACAGGGAAAGGGGGCTGACTGATGCGTTTTCAGTTTGTTGGGAGGAGGTAAATGGCTTTATTAACCGGAGGAGGCTTCTTGGACTATTTGATAACGGTGGGTCAGGAGGTGAAGCTCGAGCCAGCCAGCTGGGTTGTAGCCTCAGGGGAGCTGTGGGTATCCAAAGTGCTGGCACACAGAAGGAGCTGAAAAGTGTTTCTTTAAACTACAGAGGTGATGGCTACTTACTTAATTTGTATGAGTTTTAAGGGAAGGACTTCACTCATTCTCATTTGCAAAGCAAATGCCAGGATAATAGCTTCTGTTACATAACAATTAATTGGTAAAAATAAATACAAATGATCAAACCCAGAACTGGCAGGGCTGCAGGAAGACACACACACACACACACACACACACACACACACACACAGAGTGCTGGAGGAAATACTTGGTGATACAGTCTTTTGGGAGAGTGATTTGAAGAAAAAAAGTCACAGGAACCATAAAATTGTATACACTTTCCAGCCAACAAATTTCACTTCAGGGAAAACATTACAATAAAATAATTCAAATGGAAAAAGGATAAAGATATTCATAGCACTGCTGTTTATGGCAACAGGAGAAAAGGGAACCAGCCCCAGTGCTGAGCAACAGGGACATAGTCAAACTGCATATGTGGGCAATATAATGGAATACTAATAGCCAATTTTAATAAGTAGTAAATGGGGATGGGTATATGAAATTCGCTAGAACTTCTCCATACACATTGTTTACCTTACAGCCGTTTCACCCTTCCATGCTTGGGGGGAATAAAGAAAAAGACAAATTCTAATGGGTGCTGGTGACCCTCCAGGCTTCCAAAGCGGTGAGGGCATGGTTCAGAAGAAGCAGTGTGCAGCAGACAAGAGGCCCTGCGCTGTGGGCATCTTGTGCCCACGGGCATTCTAGTGTTACAAAGTGTGAGTGCTTTACCTGTCCCTAAACCACACAAAGACCAGCCTGGTCCCCAGCTCCCTGGGGCTGCCTCCTGGGCTGGACTCGAGGCTGAGTCTTCACGAGCGTGCTCCGGGGGCCCTACCTCCTCAGAGGCATGGCCCCACTGTAACATGAACTCCTTGAGCTCCACCCCAGGCACGTGGGACTTGTACCCACGGACTCTGGCAGGAAGGTCAGCCATGCCGGGAACCATTTTGGATGTGGGGTCTTCTCTCTAGTGTCTCGCCAACAGAATCTAACACAAGCCACAAATGTGAGCCACATTTCTAAAAAGCAAGAAGAAACAGATGAAATTCACTTAATAATGTAACTTAACCAAATAGACCAAATATTATCAACTTGTAATTGATATAAATGATTATTGAGATATTTTCCTTCCTTTAAAATATTAAGTCTTTGAAACCTGGTGTATAGTTTTTATACTTATAGCACATTTCCTTTCTGACTAGCCACATGTCAAGCCACATGTGGCCAGTGGCTACTGTATCAGGCATCACAACTCTCTAAAATACATAATAGAAAATGTAACGACGAAAGATTTTTCTTTGCCACTTGGGTCGCCAGTGACATGGACATCTCCCTGCAAAGGGCCGGGAACCTCTTTCTGTCCCTTCTCTGTTCTGAAGTTCAGGATCTGGGCTTGTTTGAGGTCCTTGTTAGAGGTCAAGAGCAGGTTGGATGGTGTTGTGGGCTGAATTGTGTGCTCCCCAAATTCATAGGCTGGAGCCCTAACCCCCAATGTGATAGCATTTAGAGGTGGGGCCTTTGGGAGGTAATCAGGGTTAGATGAGACCATGGCCGGGACACCCATGATGGGATTAGTGCCCTTATGAGAAGAGACATCAGAGACCTCACTCACTATCTCTCTGTGAAGAAACAGTGGAAAGACAGCTGTCTGCAAGCCAAGAGTTCTCACCAGAATGCAGCCACACTGGCACTGTCATCTTGGGCTTCCAGCTTCTGGACAGTGAGCAATAAATGTCCATTGTTTACATTAAGTACAAGCCCATTGTTGATGAGTACCCAGTCTTTGCTACTTTGTTGTGGCAGCCCAAGGCCACTGAGACAGATGGGGCACTGGAAGGTTGAGGATTTGCTGGTAACTCCCTCCTCACCCTCTCTAATTAGATTTAGGGGCAAGGGCATTTTCTCTCTGTATCTTGGGATAACAAGCTGGTCTGGTGTGTGGCTAAAGACCTTCTCCCTGGATGAACCTGACCATCCTCAGCAAGAGGGCTGCTTGCTGCAGCCACTAACAACCAGCCTTGTCCAGGGGCACCTGGGTGGCTCAGTCACTTAAGCGTGCAATTCTCAATGTTGGCTCAGATCATGATCTCATGGGTGTGGGATCAAGCCCCACATCAGGCTCTGCACTGCTTTGGATTCTCTTTGGATTCTCTCTCTTGCCCTCTGCCGTCTGCTCACTTTCTCTCAAAATAAATAAATAAAACTTAAAAAAAAAAAAAAAAGAACCAGACTTGTCCTTCCACCCTGGTACAGGCAGCCCTCAGAGGCCTTGGATCCCTCCACTCTTCCCACACCCCTCCCAACCCTTGCCCCCACACCTGCCTAAAGAACACCTGAACACAGACTGGTCTTACTTTTGGTTCATCATCGCTAAGCTCAGGGAGGTGGCCCACTTCCGCTCCTGCTAACCTCTTCTCCCAGCTCCCACCCCTCCCCCTCTGCCTTCTCTGCAGTGTGACATGGTGCCTGTTTCACTACACAAAGGGAAGTGTTGGGGAGAGAACGTTCATTGCCCACACATCTCCTTGCCCTTGACTTGCGCCAGCCCCTCCTCTGGGCACCCCTCTCCCTCTGGAGGCTGCTGCTCCAGTCTTTCTTCTCCTTCCCCTTCATCACCATTTCCCACTCTGTGCAGGGTTTTGCCCATAAGCATGTACACATGCATTTCTTCCATACTAAAAAACAACAAAAATTTCAACAAGGGTACCAGGACAATTCCATGGGGAATAACTGTCTTTTCAACAGATGGTTCTGGGACAACTGTATAAAAAATGAAGGTGGGCAATCCCCCATCTGATACCATATAAAAAATTAACTCAAAATAGATCATTTCTTAAATAAAAACATGGGAATAACTCTTTATGATCTTGTATGAGTCAATGGTTTCTTAGACATGACACAAAAACAACAAATGACAAAAAGAAATTGATAAATGGGAATTCATCAAGATTAAAAACTTTTGTATTTCAAAGGACACCATCAAGAAAGTGAAAAAAAATAACACAGGATGGGAGAAAATAATTACAAATCATGTATCTGATAAGGGACTAGTATCTAGAATATATAAAGAGCTCTTGGAACTCGAAAACAAAGAGACAAACAACCCAATTAAAAAATGTGCAAAAGATTTGAATAGACATTTCTCCAAAAAAGATATCCAGATAGCCAATAAGCACATGAGAAGGTGCTCAACATCATTAGTCATCAAAACAACAATGAGATGCCACTTCTCCCCTACTCTGATGACTAAAATAAAAAAGGCAATAACAAGTGTTGATGAGATCGGGAAGAAATTGGAACATTTATATATTGCTGGTGGGAACATAAAATGGTGCAGCCACTTTGGACAACAGTTTGGCAGTTCCCCAAAATATTAAACATAGAGTTACCATATGACCCAGCAATTCTACTCGTAGGTATATACCCCAGAGAACTGAAAACATGTCCACACAAAAACCTGTATGTGAATGTCCATTAGCAGCATTTTTCATAAGAATCAAAAAGGGTTAACAACCTAGATGTCTGTCAGCTGATGAATGGATACACAAAATGCGGTATGTACATTGTCTGAAACATGGGATGGGATGTTATTCAGCAATAAAAAGGAATTTTATACCGATACATGCTACAACAGGGATGAACGTGGGAAGATGCGAAGTGGGAGAAGCCAGTTGCAAAAGACCACATATTGTACGATTCCACTTGTGTGGAATGTCCAGAATAGAGACTGAAGGCAAATGGGTGGTTGTTAGGGGCCGGGGGAGGGGAGAACGGGCAGTGAGCACTCGTGGGTGTGGGGTTCCACTCTGGTGTGGTGAAAATCTCCTGGAATTAGATAGTGGGAACGGGTGCACAATCTTGTGAATATACTAGCAATCACTGAACGGCAAACTTTAAAGGGCAGAGAGATTTTATGGGATGTGAATTATATCCCGATAAAGCTGTTTAAAAAGCACCTCTGGGAGCGGCTGGGTGGCTCAGTCGGTTAAGCGACCAAATTCGGCTCAGGTCATGATCTCACAGTTTGTGGGTTCGAGCCCCGCGTCAGGCCCTGTGCCAACAGCTCGGAGCCTGGAGCCTGCTTCGGATTCTGTGTCTCCCCCTCTCTCTCTCTGCCCCTCCTCCACTTGCGCTCTATCTCTCAAAAATGAATAAACATGAACATATATATATATATATATACACATACATAAAGCACCTCTTCCATCTCTAGCCACTGCGGCGTTTCTCTTCCCCTTTGCAACGGAATTCTTCAGATGACTTCACCAGTTTGGCTCTGTTCTCCGGGTGCTTTCCAGCGGGCCTCTGCTCCTACCACCCCACTAAATGTTCTCCTGTCACAGCAGCCACATTGTAGGCGACCACTTCACGTGACATCCACGTTACTGAACACAGGCTGGCTCTTGGTCCTCATGCCACCCGATGACCCCCGTGGGCAGCGTCTGGCACGGCTGGGCCCCCTGCCGGCTGCCGCGCTCTCCAGGCCCTCCTCCAGCCTGGCCGACTGCTCCCCAATCTCCACCTCCACCTCCGCGGCTCTAGCCTCCGGTCTGTCCTGTGGGGTTGTCCATGTGTGCAACAGCGTTTGTCAGCCCGGACTCTTGCCTGCGCTCTAGTCCTTCCCGTAAAACTTTGCATTCAGTCTCCAACTTTACATGCCGAAACTGAGCTCCTGATACCCACACTCTCCGCTCAGAAACCACGACAGACAACCACCACTGGTTGGTGGCTGGCCCGCAGCCTTCTCTGTCTCACAAACCAGGAGCTTCACGCTTGCAGCTGCACTGACCTCTTTCTCTCACACCCTGTATCCAATGCACTGGCAGATTCTGTTGGTCCCACCTGCAAATATATCAGTATTTAATGTCTTAGCATCTCTGCACGGAGCCTGGTGCCAGCCATCATCACCTCCCACCTCCTTAGCGGCTCCCAGGTTGCCCTCCTGGCCCCCGTGAGTCCAGTCCGTGGCAGCCAGTGGTCCTGCTAAAAGGTGAGTCAGGTGTGCTTCTCTGCTGAAACACCTCCCATGACTCCTGTTATGTCGCTCCATGCAAAGCCAAAGTCCTTACGATGCCTCCAGGGCCCTGCTCCGTCTCCCCAGCTTTGGACATCTCCAGCAGCTCTCCCCTTCTCTCGCTCTGCCAGCCACACAGGCCTCCTCCGTGCTCCTCCACCAGCCTGGGGACATCTCCACCCCAGGGCGTTTGCACTTGTTGCTTCCTCTGCCCGGGATGTTCTTCTCCCAAATATCTGCCTCACTTCCTTCAGGTCTTGACCCAAGTACACCTTTTCAGTGACGCCTTGTCTGGCCACTCGATCTGAAATTGTAGCCACCCAGCTCTCACCGTCCCCCTCTCTGTGTTGTTATCTGTACACTCAACCCTTCTCAGATATTCCATTATTACAGGATCTACCTCAAGGAGAAGGGTGTTGAGATTATCTCTTCAGAAACCAAATGAAAAAAGGCTCGTCAACAGAGCTGAACTAACAAGGGGCAGGCCGAGTACCTCCATAGTGCACCCCTCTTGGTTGGGAATATTCCTAGTGCTGGAAAAGACCCCAGAGGTATGAAAGAGTATAATATATTTTCCAGTTGTGCTTGTGGTCTGTCTCTCTACACGAGTGTGAGCTCTGCAAGTGGAAGGATACAGCTCCACAGCTGTATCCCCAGTGCTATAGGTACTCAAGGGGCTCTTGTTGAATGAATGAATAAAAATAACACTGATGGGCTTTCTTGGGGTTTCATTTTCCATCTCACGTGCAGGCCCAACACCAGCACCACCTCAGTCGCCCACACCGGCTTCTCTTGAGCACAAGGAAAGGCCACATCCCACGAGCCCGCTGAGGTGAGCTCCGGAGTCAGGCTGCATTCCAGGTGACTCCCCAGAGTCGCTGCAGTGAGAGAGCCCTACAGAATGCAGTGCTGGTGAGGCTGGTGAGGTGTGGAGCATCTGCAGCCCACATCTGGGGGGTGCAAACCAGCTCAACCACTGCAGGGGACAGCCGGGCAGCATGTGCTAAAGCTGCACGTACGTATGTCCCGTGGCCCAGCACTGCCACCCCAATCATACCCTTGACAGAAATGAGAGCTTCGTCCACCAAAGACATCTACGGAATGGGCATGGCCCCTTTTTTCGTGACGACCTGGAACTGTAAACAACCCAAACGCCCATCCACAGTAGAGAGGACATACGGTTGTGGAGGGCCCACCAGATAGAATATTCCACCACAATGCAAAACACCAAGTACAGACAGATGCTTACCACAACATGGAGAGTCCTACAGACAGAATTTGAGCAAAGAAGTCTGAACAACAACAACAAAAACTTAGACTATGATTCTATCTATATGAAGTTTAAAAAAAAAACAGGGGAAAACTTACGTGAACACCAATCCCTCGGAGGCAGGGACTCTTGGAAGAATCTGAGGGAGGCTTCTGGGTGCTGGAGATGCTCTGTATCTTGACCTTGGTGCTGCTCGTGTGGGCCACCCGTGTGTGTGTGTGTGTGTGTGTGTGTGTGTGTAGTCTGAGCTGAACACTTAAAATCTGCGCACTTTACTGGATATCGCTTAGACTTCGATAAAAAACCCAAATGTCCCAGCGGGTACCCCAGGTGGCCAACTGCCCCCACTTCTGAACTTCATGTCCCGCCCCATGCTAATTTCCTCCTTGTACTGCTCTGAAGACATATCGATTTTCCTAACTGCTTACTCCTTGACCTTTGGAGAGGAGATCGATGTTCAACATACCCTGGACCGAACAGTGGAGGAGATGGTACTCTCAGAAAGTACATCCTTGCTGAGCTCAGTGTCTCTGCGTCATTGTTGTCCTAACTTGACGGGGACTGGACGGGCTTTGTTTCCCCAAATCAGGTTTGCATCTGAATTATGTTTGTTCCTCAGAGTTTTGACTCATGTGATAATCAGCTTGTGAGACATTGAGGCTGCCTGAGTGAGATGTCGCTTTGTCTGTGACTTGAATAAAGGAAACAATCACTGTGTCCATTGTGCTTTTGAATGCTCTGTTTTCATATCTCGGAGCTGTTCATCATTGGGTGGGTTTCTCCCTAATTGAATTGAAATCTGCACACTGTCTTTGCCACAGCCTCATTGTGGGATGAATATGGGCCCCATTCCCTTTCCCTGGGCCCTCCTGAGAGCTGGGCTGCCACTCCCTGCCACGTGACTCAGGGTCACTCTTCTCTGTGCAGGTGGGAGACATGGATATGGACCCTCACAGCCCTCAGTATGTCCCCTTAGGCTTCCCAATTGTGCTGGTTGTCCAGACCTGGGTCCTGTGCCCACTCCTAGAGCCAGGATGTGGATGGCTCAGCTGTACTAAAGCCCGTGGCCAAAAGTAAGGAAGAAGGCTTCCCCAGGGGTGTGTGAGAAACACGCCTGTGACTGCCTTTATTCTCATGGCCCTATCACACTCACAACACTTCTGACAGCACATGTGGGGATTCTCCCCCACACTGAGCGATTCCCCACAACCAGCTGGGTGTCCTACAATTCAATTCAGTTCTGACCTTGTCCCCCTGGAGTTAGTGCAAATGCCACAGACAAGACTGCCCCCACTTCCGACGCCGATCACAAGTCCCAGGGTGTCAACTGGGTCAGGGTTCCCATGACCCCCCTCCTTGGGTTTGATAATTTGCCAAAACAGCTCACAGGACTCGGTGAAAAACATTTACTGGTTTACTATAAAGGATATGATAAAGGACACAGATGACCAGCCAGGTGAAGAGATGTGTAGGGCAAGTACGTGGTAAGGGGTGTGGACCTTCCCCCTTCCCCAGCGCACCTCCTTTCCAGCAGTTCTACGTGTTCACCAGCCCAGAGTCTCTCTGAACCCATACTTCCGGGTGTTTTATGGAACCATCATCGTGACTGATCATTAACTCAGTTTCTGGTCCTTCTCCCCTTCCTGGAGAATGAGGAGTGGGACCGAAAGTTCCAAGCTTCTAATCATGGCTTGGTCTTGTCCACTAAGTACTGCATTAGGACATAAGGCACTCCTGTCACCTGGGAAATTCCAAGGTATTCAGGAGCTCTGTGCCAGGAATTGGGAGTAGAGACCAATATATACAATTGTATTACTTCACTCCAGGGAACACCAGAGTGTGAGCACCTGAAGGAGAAACGTGTGCACAGGTGAGCCATGGGTGCCCACCACCCCATGAACCCACTGCAGCAGCAGGGGGCAAGGAGCTGTGAGCAGGCCAGTGTTTCAAGGTGAGGACACAAGTGCAGAACAGAAGATGTGGGGAGCCTGGGCCTGTCTTGGGGGTGATGACTGCATCCCAGCCCCCACCCACACTCCCTCTCACTGAGCTCCTTTGCCTTGACTCCACTCTTTTAGACCAGCTCCAGCCCAAGCCTGGGGAAAGAGATTAGCAAGTGGCTGGCTTGGGCCAAGGCTGAGAGGGTTCATCTACTTCCTGGGTGGGGGTGGGGACCCCAGGAGGCTTGGTTGGAATACAAAGGAAGGCATTTTGGCATTTTAAGAATGTTGGCAATTTGCAAACTGCATAAAGTTTCCTTTTGTACACACAAAGGAAAACTTGTGGGGTGTGTGTGTGTGTGTGTGGTTCCAGAATCCTGGAACCCTGGGTTTCTACAGCCCTGGGTGTTGCTGTGGGCACCCAGGGGTCCTGTTAAGCCCAGCTGTGCAAAGAAAGAATGGGCAGCACCAGCATGGCTTTGGGCACCCGACTCCTCTCCCTCCCAACTTGGAGCCACAGTGGGCAGAAACCATTCTCCGGAAAGTCTGTTCTTTGGGGTCAAAACATTTGGCCGGACCCCCTGAAGTGACACTCCAGGGATTGAAATTTCCCCTTGTTTTTGCCCAGAAATATCTGGCTTGGTCTTCCCCCACCCCTCTTCTCTCCCTCCCTGCCTGCCCGCCTGCCTTTCTGTTTTCTGCATTGGAACATTTCAGTCAGAGCTGGGCTCTGTGGTGGTGAAGAGAGCTGGCAGGAGACAGGACTCTGGGAGGGACATGGGACAATGCTCTGGCCACAGCCTCTCATCTGGCACTGACTCTGACTCATGTCAGGGGTGCACCTGCCCCTGGGGCCTCAGATTCCCTGCCCAAACAGTGAAGGAAACATGAGCTGCTCCTGAGAGCCTCCCTGGGTTTTCACTCTCCTTGTGGGACACCCTCCCCACAACCGTCCTTACTCCCTATTCCTCCCTTGCACACTGCTCCAAAAGCTAGTCTGAGGCTTTGACATGGGGAGTCTGGGAAACTAGGAGGGAGACTGAGAGGGGTGGAAGGTGTGTGTGTGTGCACGTGTGTGCACAGGGCTCCCTCTCTGCTGGTTTAAAGACTATCTTGTGGGGTCTGGCCCATGCCCCTCTGTGGTCTTGCCTGAACTACTCCCCCCAGGGCCCTAAAGGAGCTCCTTCGGTGCCCCCCGTGCACCACAGCCTCCCTCAGTTTGGGCCCGGCTTGCCTGGAAAGGTACAAGAGTGGGGGGACAGGAAAGGGAAGGGTCAGGAGACCCCCCAGTGTCTGTCTCAAAGGCCTGGGTGCGGGCACCAGTGGAGACAGGATTAGCTGGTTAGGGGAAGCCGGTGGAATCAGTTTGGGACACAGGGGCTCTGAGGCCCCAGTGACCCCAGCATCTTGCCATCATCCTCCATGAGCTAGGGAAAGTCTCAAGGCCACCTTCAAAGAAAGGCATCTGCAGAACTCTGCCGAGAATGTGAGGGCTGTAGGTGAATGGTGAATGAGTGGTCCCCCTGCCCTCAAGCAGCCTGGACTCCAAGGCCAGCTTTGGTGGGCACAGGCCTACTCAGACACCTCGTGACAGGTGGAGGGTGGGAGCCACAGCAGAGGCTGTAGGTGCTCTGGGAGTGCGGATGGGACAGTCAATGCTGCCCTGGGACAACCAGGAAGGCTGCAGAGCAGAGGTGGCAGCAGCACTGGGGTCCACAGGGAGGCCCAAATTCACGGACAAAGGCAGATGCTGGGTTCAGAGTCGGCAAAGTCAGAGAAGAGAAGCCTGGGGCCTGGCTTTGTTGGGTTTGGTGACACAGAATTCCTCCTGTGGCTTGTGGACCCAGCCCCAACATCTGAAATCCCGGCACAGGTCTCTGAACTTGCTCAGGGCTAAGGCAGAGCATACGCGTCGAGGGGGTGGGCTCCTTCGTGGGCTCCCTCCCCTCAGACATGGGAGCCTGGGTGCAGAAACAGGCAGGAAGACAGCCCAGAGCCTGCTGGTGCCAGGTGTGAAAAGCCCGACTCAGAGGCAGCCTCTCCCCTGCCCACAGCCCTCAGGAGGGTTACTTCCTGCAAGGCCAGGTCAGAGGCAGGCCAGCAGAAGTGGCTGCCTCAGTTTGCAAGAATGGCCTACGAGCTCCAGGATCCTGGCTGAGAACTGGGTCAGCCTTGCAGTCACTCCTAGTCTGCCCAGTAGCCGAGTCCAGCAGTGGCCCTGATGTCCCCTGCATCCTCTTTCTAGCTGAGTCCTCAAGAACAGGCTGAGGCAGGGGAGAGGCCCGGCCAGCTGAAATCCTCTGATGCCAGACTGAATGATGTCCCCCTGCAAACTGGTCTTAACATCACGTCTGCAGAAAGCTCTGCCTGGAAAGGTGTGGAAAGGAACTTCCTGCCCCCACTGACAGGGCAAAGGTCAGTGTTTGGGGGGAAGTGCTGGTCCCCAACCCTCCAGAAAGAAGCCATGGCCAACAATTCTCATCCAGAACCTTGAGTGGAGGCTCCAGAGGTGAGGCTCAATGAGCATTTCATTATCATCCCTTCTGCCCCACCTTCAACCCCATTTCTTACTTGATTCATTTATTTAACCAACAAATGTTCAGTGCCAGGGACAGGAGGGCAGTTAATAAAACGACCCAGAGTTCCAGTCCTAATGGAGATTACCATCCTTTCTGATAAAGTCATGACTTCCTTGAGGCTCAACCAAACACCTCCTTCTCCAGGAAGCCCTCCCTGATCACACAGCTGTTCTGGGAGCTCTGGCTCCTGGCTTTGTCTATCCTTCTCTCAGGACTCAGGCCACATCCCCTTCAGACTCAGGATGGCCTTATGTAACCTGGCTCTGCCTTCCTGAGACTGATTCTGATAGATGGCTTACTGAGAGATGGCTCTCAGAAAGTGGCACGTGCTGTCACCACCAGCACCAGTACCACTGCCCCCACCATCATCAAGGAGGGATAAGATTCCTCCGGTCTTGTCAAACCCCTGCCTGACTCCCTGCTTCTGGCAATTGTGCCCAGTACCCATGCAGGTGGGCCCTATTTAAGAAGACTCAGCACCTAAAAATCCCAATAGTCAAAACTTCCAGGGAGGGGTCACTGACTTACTGCCCGCAGAGGCCTCCCTCAGTATCCTCAGAGTCCTTCGGGAGCGCCGCATCCCTGCCCAGGGGCAGGTCAAACTCCTTTAGAGTCAGTCCCCAAATGCCATGAGGTCACTGCTGAGACTCCACTTTCCACCTGAAGCGACTTCTGTCAGGGCTGATGCCACAAGGGCGCTTCAGGCAATGCTGAGGTGGTGGGGGGCTCCAGTGCCCCTCATAGGCATGGGCCTGGTCCTCAGAACCTCCCCTGGCCCATCTCCATCTCCCAGGAGGAGGGGCAAGAGAGGCCCCTCCCCGGGCTGAACGATCAGCCTCTGGCAGGCACTCCGAGTCCACGCGCAGCTGGGAGGAAGGATTCCCAGGCGGTAGACGGGAGCACTTGGCTGGCAGGACAGCCGGTTCCCGTGCCCTTGCCAGGCCTTGTAAGTGAAGCCCCAGGAGAGAGGGAAGGCTGGGACGTAGGCCCAGCAGACCCAGTCCTGCAGCCAGACCTCAAGCTTCATTCTGGGGAAAGGGAACATTGTGAAGAGCAGAGGCATCGATTCAGCCTGAGGACTCCTGACCTCCTGCATGTGTGGGGGTGGAGTGGTAGCCAAGGGCGAGGGTCAGTTGTGTGGCCTTGGCTTGGGGCAACTCCAGAGCTTTTCAGGACCGCACCTGTTGGGGAGGCAGGTGAGAGAACGCAGAACCCAGCAGCCTGGTGGACAGCAAGCCCCTTTTCAGAACAGCCTGGGGCGGGGGTGGCTGGAGGCAGGGCCTGGCCTGACCCTTGACCCAAGCCAGGCTGACAAGGTTGTCTCTGGAGGGGAGCAGACGTAAAAGAGTGAGAGATGGGGTCTCTTGAGGCATCCCCTTCTCTTCTTGGGCCCAGATCTTCTTTTCTGAGAGGCCCTGCTTCCTCCCAACACATTCCCCTTTGTGCTTTAGTGGCCAGGGGCACTGGTCATCACTGGACCTCACTGGCCCAGGGCAAAGTTCAGCCCATGGCATTTATTTAGCTTCCTGATGCACCATCTGCAGTCATCCAGAACATCTTGTAGAACAGGGGAGGGGCCGGCTCTTTAGGAAGAGATGGAGACAGCCAAGGCCAGCTGTCTGCCACCCAACACCACAGGCAGATGAAGCCTCAGTGGAACCTAGTTCCTTGTCTCAGGGATCCTAGGGGTCTGGGGGGCTGTACAGCCCCTCTCTCTGCCTCAGCCATCTGCACACAGCTGTCAGGGCAAGCTCTTGAAAGCCGAGAGCAGACGTGCTGCCCTGCTGAAGGTTCCAGTGGCTCTCGGCACATCCGAGCTGGTCCTGCCACCTCTCTGGCCTCAATCCAGCCATGCTGATCCAGAACACATGGACTCCTCTCCTCCTCAGGGCCTTTGCACTTGTCATTCCCTCTGACTGGAACACCATCTTCCCAGATGGCATTGCTGACTCTCTCACCAATCACAGGGAGCTTGCCTCTGTGGCGTGCTGCCCTCCACCTGCCCACTATGTCATACCTCAGTCCCTGTCCCATCACAGCACATACTAGGACCTACAGCACCAGCTTCTGTGCCTGTCTCCTCCGCCAGAGGAGAAACCTTAAGAGTGGGGACCTTGTGTTACTCACAGCTGTGTCCTCAGCACCTGGCATGGCACAGAGCAATGAATCTGCATGAATGAAAGCCCTCCAAAGGTTGCTGGCCACTCGAGCCCTTGGGTCCTTACAGGCTGTACCTAACACCTTGGGGCTCAAGGAAGCAGCCACCCTCTCCCAGTCCTGGGTGGGGGGAGGTACAAGGAGAGCAGGTCTAAGGGTCCCAGGTTGAGGGACAAGGCACCACTTGCCCAGCCCTGGTGAGGAAGGCATGGACCTTGGTTACCTGCCCTGCATGCCTGGGTCTTGTGCTCTGTGCCCCCGTGTCAGGCACCTGTAGAGAAGGCTGGCAGTGCCCAGGATCCATTGCAGGCATCCTTCCTGTCCAAGTGAATGCTGCCCCTGCTGCTTCTACTCCCCTCTACCAGGCAAGGGAGGCTCCAGGAGAGTGCGGCTATGATGGAGAGGCCAGTGGCTGGAGCTGGGCACTCCCCGCCCCAGCACCAGCTCTGGGGTGAAGGGATGGGGCTGCCTGGCCTGGCTGTGAGAGGGTATCTGATCTGTCTTCAGGAAGTTGTCTCTCATCCTGTGATGTGTCCTGCCCTGAGCCCTCCGCCCAGGCAGAACCAACCTGGACCAGTTTGGGTGGCTCAGGAAGACCAAGGGCTTGAAAACCAACACGTTCTCAGAAGTACCTCTCACCCTCTCCCACCTGCTCCCTCTGCCTGCACAGAAAGGCCATAGGCAGGCCCCGGTGCCTCACACTTTACCTCTTCTATCCTCCTTCACTGGACTGGAGGCTTGCCGTCCCTGGGATCCAGCGACCTGACAAATCAGAGGTGGCATTCTAACCAGACCCTCAGGATTCTATTTGCACGTGAGGATTTGAGAACTGGCAGAGGGCAATTCTTCACCTAGGGCCTGGAGCCCAGATAATGGGGTTGAGACCTCCGATCCTGGCCAGAGCCCACTGTGCCATGAGGGCTAGGGGATGCTTTCCTTCCCCCAGAGTCACTACTTCTAGCTGACAGTGATCTTCCCCTCTTCTGCCACAGGGCAGAAACAAATGCAGGAGACCATCAAAGGACCCATGACCCTATGGCCAGCTGCAGGCCAGGCATCAGGAGGCTGGCCTTCAAGCTCCAGTCCCAACACACTCGCTCTGAGCAAGGCCAGTCGCTGCACTTGGGGTTCTCCCACTCAGTGACACGACCCCCAGGAGTAGGCCAGGCAGGAGGCTGCATGGGAGAGCTTTGAGCCTGGAAGGCCCAGGCAGAGCTGGACAAGTGGCTCCATGTTTACTCGCTGTCCATCCACTTAGATGACTCACACCAAGTGAGCAGGGCTACAGGTGCTGGGCCATGGTTAGAGTACCCAGATGGATGGCAAGGTTTCCTTGGGAACCAGCCAAGAACAAACACATCCACGTGGTGTGAATGTCTGACCCCACTATGCTGCCAGTGTTCCCAGGAACACCCAGCGTGGTACACAATTGTTGACATTTGCCACCAGCATGGTTTCAGCCCCTCACGAGCCATGTCTGAAGCAAAATCCTCCTGAACTTTTTGACCACACAAGTCCACAAACATTCTTTTTATTGTTAAATCAGTCTGGGTAGGGTTTCTGTCACTTGCAGTGAAGAGTCCTAACAGAAAATGCTGCCTTCCCCAGCCACAGGGAGAGAGGAGGGCTGGACTGAGGGCATCAGACTCTTGGACAGCTGGACAGAGGTGAGATGGGGCCAGAGGCCTGGGCAGACTGCCCTGGACCCCAGGAGTCAGGCTGCACCAAGCCTGGTGGGTACTCGGAGCATGGCTCTCTTGCCTGGCTCAAGGTGAGCCCACATGCCTGGCCTGACAAGGGCCAGCCACCCAGGCCAGTGGGCCTCAGCAAGGTGCACGGGCAGACCGTGGTTTCTAGGGCTCCCAGTCTTCCCTGGGGGTGTGCTTGTCCCAGGGCCAGGTGCTGTGGTGCACGTCCTCAGAGAACAGGGGACCTCGCTCCAGTCCTACCTTCCCTCTGGTCCTGACAGGTACCCGGGGTTGTCTAGTTCAAGGGGTCATCTGGGGCTACAGCTCATAGGGCTGAGAAATAAATTTGTTCCCAAGAGGCCGAAGTGTTTGGGTTTGCTAACTGGAAAGAGAATTACCTGAAGTGGAGCAGAAGGCTGCCAACGTCCAGCCCAAAGGCACTGGGGGCCGAGAGAGAAAGCCATTCCCACTGCGCCTGCCACCCACGGGGCAGGGTCCTGGGGGCTGCTGGGCAGTCTGGGAACTCTGTTCTCTCAGGAGCACGGGCAATGGAGTTTGACTGGATGCAGAAGGGACCCGGGAGGCCCTCCCGCACAGCTGCAGATTCGGGTCAGCTGTGGAAGGACGACCAGGAGACACCGGAGGCGTAGAACTCCACGTGGCTGGGCCAGTCGCCGTCCCCACTGCCCTCCTTGTCCTCGTCAGAGTCATCATCGTCCCCGCTGGATGCTCCGCAGATGGCCCCGGCCAGGTAGGCCGGCTGCTGGGGGGACCCCACGCTCTGCTCCTCCTCCTCCTCCTCCTTCCGCTTCTGGGCGGCCAGCTCGCGGTAGCAGAGGCTGCAGACGCGCAGGGGCTTGGGCGACAGGCGCGGCAGGAGGAAGCGCTCTCGGGAGCACTCGGCACAGACCACGAAGCCGCACTTGCGGCAGTGGTGGCGCCGCGTGAGGGCCGAGAAGCGCGTCTGCGTGCAGCGCATGCAGATGTCCGTGGCCTTGTCGGGGATCCAGGGCGCCGCGTGCTCCGTGCTGGGCTGGCGGCCCGTGGCCAGCAGCTGCCGCCGCACGCACTCCTCGATGTGGCTGATCCACTCCTGGCGCTCCGTGGTGGAGGCGGCCGACACCACGAAGGACTTCTTGGCCGTCTTGATCATCCAGCGGTTCTTGGCCTGCAGGGTCTCGGGCAGCGGCTCCAGCGTCACCTCCTCCAGCGGAATGATGTGCTGGCTGCGGTACTTGCGCTTGTTGAGCACGATGCTGCCGTACACCAGGATGTCATTGAAGAGGAAGAAGATGCGCGGTTTGGCCTTCTTGCGGCACTCCTTGGTCAGCACGCCCTCGCCCAGCAGCACCCGGCCTGGCAGGGCCAGGGGCTGCCCGGATGCCCCGAAGCAGCTCTCGACCGCGGCGATGCGCTGGCTGTTGATCTCCGTGTTGGCCAGGTAATCCACCATCTTCTCTGGCAGCCTGGCTGTGGGAGGAGCAGCAGGTGAGGGAGGCATCAGTTTGCCCGGCACAGCCGGGGGGTAAGCAGGGAGCGGGAGATGGGGGGGGGGGGGGGGGGAGTGGTGGTGGGACCACACTGCCCACCCCGCCAACTCACTGAACCCACCCAGCCAGACAAGCCACTCATTACCCTACTGCGACCCAGAGGGCCTAGACAGCCACCCAACCAACCAAACTCGGTGTCCCAGAAGCCAACTCTTAGCTATGGAGAGATGAAGGGGGATTCCCCCGTGAGGGGCATGAGGAAGTCGGCTGGGGCTGGGACGTGTGGCTGCACCAGGCTACCACTGTGGGCAGTAGGGGCTCGATTCCCTGGGGAGCCTTGGGATACAGGGTAGAATGCGTCTCAGCGCTGACCGCCCCAGTTGAGCCCCAACTCCCATCAGGGGCTTCCAGGGGCACCGAGGACCTGGCACGTTGGGCCTGCCCCAGGTGGAAGGGCACAGGTGCATGTGCCAGGACACCAAGTGCCAGGCCATGGGGGTCTGCATACCTAACCCACCACTGACTCCCCCATCCATCAAGCCAAACCATCACAGACCTGCAACCCACTCACACAGCCTGTGAGCTCAGTGGTCACCACTGCCATCATCACAGGTACCATGTGCTGAGTGCTTTCTGCACGTCAAGCATGAACATCTTATTTAATCCTCACACCAATCCTAGGAGGTAGAATCCCACATTGACAGGAGGGAAAGTGAGGCTCTGTGAGTAAGTAGGGGGCCCAGAGCTTGTACCCCGGGAGACAGTGCCTTCCTCCGTGGAGTGTGAGGCCCACTCTGTCCTCCCCTGCCAAGCACAAAATGTCAGTGGCCCAGGTCTCATGCAGGCCCCCTGTGCTCTGTCTACCCATACTCCCCTGATCCTCCAGACTCATGGCTTTGAAGACCACCCAAACACTACTGACTCCCCAGGTCAAGCCTCCGGTCCTGGTTTCTCTCTGAGCTGTGGGTGTCCACTGCTCACGTGATTTCTCACCCGCTCATCTAAGAAAAGGTCCTCGAATTCAACATGCCCAACACAAACCCAGCTTTTTCCTCCAGCTTTTCTTCTTTTCCATAAACAGAACCATTCACCCAAATCTAGGACTCATCCTTGAATTTCCTCTTTTCTGTACCTCCAACATTCAGCCCATAAGCAAGCTCCACCATTTTTCTCTCTCACACTGAGCCAGAGGCTGCCTGCTTCTCACCACACAGCTACCCCGTTGAATCTGCAGCAAGGCGCTATCATGCCTGCCTGAGATAGGCTCTTCCATGCTGGCTCCCTCCTGTGGCTCCCTCCTGAGACCTCTCAGCTCTTATCTCCCTTCAGAAAGGGTCTCTGACAACCCCAGCTCAGGTAGCTTCTCCCCAGACCCAGGACAAGGTTGGCAAACTATGGCCTGAGGGCCAAGTCTGGCCCATGGCCTGTTTTTGTACATAAAGTTTTATTGGAACATGGTCACTCTCATTCATTTACAATTGTCTGTGGCTGCTTTCATGCTGCAAAGGCAGGGATGACTAGTGGTGACAGAGACTATAGGCCGTAAGGCCTAAAATATTTACTCTCTGGCCCTTTACAGAAAAAGTTTGCTGACCCTTTCTCGAAGATGTTACCCTGTTTTGTTTTGTTTTGTTTTTACAGGACTTATTAGGACTTTATATTTTCTTGTCTATCTATCACTTGCTTATGTGTTTTCTATTTTCCTCACTCAGTTGTAAGCTGCATGAGAGTAGGAGCCTTTTCTTGTTTGCTACAGTATCCCCAGTGCTTGGAACAGTGCTAAGTGTTTTGTAAGTCGCTAGTGAACGAAGGGACCTTTCCGAAGCTCCCAGACACCCACCGTGCATGAGTTAGCTCTTACTTCTGAAGAGGAAGCAGGTAACAGCTGATGTCACTGCCAGCACCATGTGTACAGGCACACACAGCATGACCCTGGCCAAGCTGATCACACATGTGGTATTTCTGGGTCACCACAGTGCAGTTCTGTATGTCAGACCGCTCGTGGGAAGCTAGAGCAGGGCCCCGTATGGGGGTCGGACACACTGCACAAGAGGGGTGCTCGGCCCCCTGAGTCACATACCACGTGCCCCCTTCAGACCACAAGGCATCCTGAGAAGCACTGCCCACACCACCTTACGAAAGAACAACTATTTTTAGGTTGCTAATCTTGGCTGTGTGTTGCAAACCTAGCTGATTATTGGTGACAGCCTGGGGCTCTCCTGCCAGGACTGATTACTGGGTCCCTGCTGTGGATAGCCTGGCAAAATTCCAGAGGCCACCCTCCAGCCCTTGGGCTGCATGCTGGGACCCTGGGATGGGCTGGATGATGGCTGCACAGGAAGAGCTCAGAGCTCAGTAGAAAGAGACCACCAAATGCAGTGAATGTAGTGCCTGCAGTGGAGACAAGAGAGATGTCTAGCAGCAGGGGAACAGCAGCAGGGGAACGGGTCCAATAGCCAGGTCCGCTCATACAAGGGAATACTGTTGGCTGTAACTATGACTCAGCCAATCTATGTGGGTCAACATCAAACGGTGAGTGGAAAAAGCAACCTGCTGACTGGTGTGTGACACTATATATGCAGACATCACACAGCATTTCAAAAGTGTTCAAGATCTAGATCTCTGAATAAAGAGGGACAGGATGGAACTTCACACTCATGAGGGTGGCTTCTATTAAAAAAAAAAAAGCCCCGAAACCCCAGGCAATAACAAGTGTTGGCAAGGATGCAGAGAAGTTGAAACCCTGGCACACTGTTGCTGGAAATATAAGTTGGTGGAGCACTAAGGAAAAGAGGATTGAGGTTCTTCGAGAAATTAAAAATAGAAATACCATATGATCCAGGAATCCCATTCCTGGGTGTATAGCAGAACAACTGAAAGCAGGGTCTCCGAGTGGTATTCACAATAGTCAAGAGGTAGAAATGTCCATCAATGGGTGGACAAAATGTGCAACAGAAGACTGTTCTGCCACAGAAAGGAAGGAAATCCTGCTATAACATGGATGAACCTTGGAGACATTTATGCTCAGTGAAATAAGCCAGTCACAAATATACAGCATGGCTCCACTTACACGAGGCACTTCCAAGTAGTAAAATTCATAGAGACAGAAAGTAGAAAAGTGGTTGCCCAGAGTTGTTATTTAATGGGTGTAGAGTTTGTTTTGCAAGATGAAAAGAATCCTGGAGATGTTTCACAACAATGGAAATACACTTAATTCCACTGAACTGTACACTTAAAAATGTCGAGGTTTAAAAAAAAAAAAGATAAACCCAAACCAAAGTCAGCAGAAAGTGGCCTGGGGAAGGGTGACCTGGATGTGACCAGGAATGGGGGGGATCAAGTCGGACTGTACCTTTATCTATGATATTTTCTTTCTTTTATTTAGAAAAAGCAGCAGCAATGTGATAAAATCACAATACCAGCCAGTTCTGAGAAGTGGGAAGACGAGCTTCTTTTCCTTTCTCTAAATGTAAGGTCCTCAAAAAGAAAAGAGGTCAGGACAGTGTCTGCTTCAGGAGCTCTGAGCTTACTGGCTGGGAGCTCTGGCCTGCAGCGCATGCAGTGGGTCACCAGGCGGGGCCTCCCCTGACCACACAGCGTCAGGGTCCAGGGACACAGGAGATGCCAGGAGCCCTGAGCAAAGAGTGCTACCTGTTTCCTCCAAGCACACCTGTGTGTCAGGCTGCCTGGCAGAACTGGATGAAAACCCAATCTTACCACCACAGACTGAGGCTTAACACGTTTGGCAGCTGAAGCAGACAGACTTTGTGCCAGGACAGAAGACAGCAGATGGCCCCCACCTGGCTCTGTGGGGTTTGGTGAGCTCTAAGGGGCCAGCCTGCCCAGGTCCCCACTCTGACCTGGCACTACCCAGGTGGGAGGCATGGAGGAAGTGAAGGGCAGCACCCAGGGAGGGGAGAGGTTCAGGCAGGGGAGGGCCTACAACTCTGTCTCCTTGTCCCTTGTAGGGGCACCAGGATGCCCCATGCAAGACTCCCATACTGCTCGTCCCCAGCCATTGATCTATAGACCCTCTCCAGGCCCTCGTGGCCCCTGTTCAGCTGCTGGCAGGAAATGTGGCCCAGGAAGTGTGGGGGTGTGTGTGAAAGGGATTTGGGCCCTGAGCTGATCCCACACACTGACTGGAGCATCCAGAAGGCTCACATGCCCTTCTCCTCCATGAGCCTATAGTGGGTCCCAGGTTGGGTGAGGGGCTGGGCAGACAACATTCTCCTGGGGTTCTCTCCATATCTGCCCTCCCTTCCCACAACTGTAATGTCACACCCTGGTTTGACATGGCCTGGACATTTTTCTTGGTAAATATGGCAGCCCTTCACCCAAGCAGATGGGGAATCCTTCTTTTTACCGTTCTCACCAAAGAAGTGAATCTCTCTCCTTTAGGACAGGGGAGGGGAGAGCTGACCCCATTCCTCTTGGGACTAGCCTGCCTCCAGACAGCCTCTGGCACTGGGATAGTGCCTGTGCAGCCTCTGCTGTGGTACCCAGCACCCAGGGTGCTGACAGAGGGGGGACATTCCTGGAGGGCTGGTCAGTATCTGACAGCAGGGAAATTAATAGACCTGGTTTTGTTGTTGTTGTTTGCTTGTTTGTTTGTTTGTTTTTGGAAGGTTTGGGAGGGTGCCAGGCTCCTGGGATGGCCCTCTTGAACACAAGTGATCCCACCACCTGAGCTGGGCTGAAGGTGCTCAGTGAGCACCGGGGTCTGGGGAACCATGCTCCAAGTGTTGCTGGATGGCCAGGGTTCTGTGCATGATGGACGAGGTGTCTGTCAAACCTACCTCAAGTCTGACCCATTGCCGGCTTTTCTAAATAAAAGTCATTGGAACATGACAACAGAGGCTGGTTGCAAAGCCTAAAATATTTACATTTGGCCCTTTATAGAAAAAGTTTGCAGACCCCTGATCTATACTACCCCATACTGTCAAATGCATAATACAACTCCTCCAGGGATGCACCTGACACGGGGCTGTATCCTGAGGGAACTTGTTCTCTCCTCTCTTCCACTCAGAAACAGCCTTTGTGATTTGAGAGAGATGTCTGGGGCCCCACCCTGGGAACCCTGGAAAACAGGACCTAGGAGGGACACCAGCTCCACCCTTCTGTTAGAGTTACAGTTGGGGACACTGCTTATAAGAGAGGGAGGAACCTGGCCAAGATCACAGAGAGGGGGAATAAGGATACTGGCCCTTGGACTATCCTTTGGCTTCTGACTAGGGCCAGGCTGATTCATCACCAGCCCCTCTTCCCGCCAGCCCCAACCAGGCCCATTGGGCTTCCACACCTACTTGATTTCACCTTCCAAATATTTACTGTAAGTCTGACCATGTGCCAGACACAGTCCTACTGTGTTTTGCACCAGGTTACAGCAAGGAACTAGGGACAGGCCCTTCAGTAACAGACTTCCTGGTGGGGCAGCCAGACTAGTAAGTAAATCAACAGGTAATTTCTGACTGTGAGTGCTAAGTGCCATGAAGAAAAAGACAGAGGATCTGCCTGGCACAGCAGGGGTGGGGGTGGGGGTGAGGCAAGGTCTGGTGAGGAAGTAACCTGGCACCAACCTTAATACTGTGAAAGAGTCAGTCATGCAAAGGCTAAGGAAAGAATGTTCTGGGCCTTGGGAACAGCTCAAGAATCTGACCCATGGAGGCTGTAGAGGAAGGAGAGAGAGGTAAGACGTAAGGTCAAAGGGACCAGCAGAGGCCAGTCCTGAAGGTCCAGAGGCCAAAATGAGGGTCTGAGTTTTTCTCCAAGTACACTGAGGAGAGTGCCATGATCCAAATGTCCTCTCCTTCCAGAGGGGGCCACCCCTCAGCCTTGTCCAGTCCTGTGCTTCCTCGAGGCCCTTCTCCATGAAAAAAATAGTAATAAGGAAAATAAACCAGAGGCACCATTAACTAAGAGCTTACAGCTCACCAAGTACAACAGTAAGCACATTATAAGTATTATCTCACTTAATCCTCATAAAAGCCCCACTGGGGAAAGTATCACCTCCATCATCAAAATTACTGCCCAACGGCTCAGCTCCAAAAATAACCCTGAGCTGCCGAAGGCTGTTGTTGTTGACTGAAGACAGAACCAGAAATCCTGAAGTCCAGAGCGCAGGGCTCCTCTCCAAATGCCTGATCCCCTGTGTACACTCCAGCTCCAACCCAGGGATCCCTTGGGGTGGTGTAGGCAGGTCCCTTAAGCTCAGCTGGGCTGCCTCACCTCCTGTCTTGGGGCTGACGGGTGCAGGCACACAGGCTGAATTTAGAGTCATCGCTTGGCCAGCACAGACCCCAGTAGAAATTATGTGCCCAGGAACGCCCCAGTACTAAGTGGAACCTGTGTGCCAAGAATGACCCCAGCAAGGATCGTCCCCTCCTTGCTGGCTTTTGACCCTCTGGGGTGAGATAACAGCTTTGCTCAAATTGCAAATGATATTTTCTTTGGACTGTGGAGATTAAGTTTCAGAGTGACTCTGAACCTTGGAACCTTTAGAACCTTCATTTTCACACCTGCAAAGAGGGCTGATGACACCACTCCCCTGCCTAACTCTTCCGTGTTCGGGGAGAGAGAGAGGGAAAGAGATTCCAGTTCATTCCAGGTTGGCACTGTCTCTATGGGCCTGCCTCGGTGACTTCCTCTGTGAAATGGGAGATTAAGCCCAGCCATTTCCTTTGACAACTCCTGCCAAAAGTCACAAATTCCAACGCTTCGGGGTTCAGATTGTTCCTCAGTGAGAGGCCAGAGAGGACCTAGGCCACTTGGAAAACACTGCCACCGCCCCCATCCCCACCTCCCCAGTCCACTGGGGCAGTTGTCTTGGTCCACTTGTGCAGACCCCGAAAACCGGGACCAAGGAGTGAGACCACGACGATGGCGTCAGGCCAGGTCTCTCAGAACCATCACGGGAAAACTGGCGTGCAGAGATCCCTGTCGCCCAGGGGGCAGATCGGGGGCGCCTCCGGATCTCCTCCGCTCACCCGTCGTGCATTCCCGGGGATCTTGCTTTGACTGCCCAACTCTCTTACCTGCGCTCACCCCTCTCTCCCTGGAGCCCCTGGAGTCTCCACCCCGCGTCCAGCACCCCCAACCAGCAGTAAGCGCCCTTCTCCGCGCCTCTGCTCGGGTCAGAGTCCGAGATGGCCCTGGCTGCGCTCCCGCCCAGAGCCCCGCAGCCACCTGGACAGGGCGGCCCGGGGAGACTGGAGGCGGCGGGCACACTGCTCGTCTGCTCCGCGCGCCCCGGCCAGCCCGGGGGCACTTACCTCCTCCGTCTGGTCCCCGCGCGCCTGCACCCTGCCCAGCGCCTGTCTTCGAGCCCGCTCTCCCGCGCTGCTTTCCGCTCCGGGTCTGGGTGCCCCTGCCCCTCCCGCGGCCTGCGCTGCGGCCAGCCCACTCCAGTCAGACACGCCCCCCACCGCGATTCCGCCAATCGGAGCCCGGGCGCGCGGGCGGGGGCGGAGCCTGGACGCCCCAAGCTCAGAGCCCAAGTGCGGAGGAAGTGTGCGCGGGCGGGGTGTCCCAAGTTAGAATCGGCCCGACCTGCAGGAAATTACTTTTCGGAATCTCTCAGGGCTGGTTCTCCAGTCTAAATCCCCCAGTCGCCTGCCACCAGTTTCCCCTGCCGAACGCAACACCGCAGCTCCGCACCCTAGCAGCTCGCATCCCGCTGTGGACGCGTCTTCGCTGCGGGCCCCCGAACAGTGGGAGGAGGAAGGGAGGCGGTGGAATTATTGTGCCGTGTGCTGCCTCTGGCTGGTTTCCCTGCTGCTAGCTGACACAGTCATCTGCTCTCAGCCACCGGAAATTAATAATCATAATATTAAAAATCAGCAGCATTTAATCTATTTTAAATTTTAAACTTTTTTTATAGTGGAAACTTGCAAACATACATTGATTGAGTCCAGTTTAATGGGATCCAGGTACTCACCACCCGCTCCAACATTTCCAGCAGGGACCTCCCCACCCAGGCCATCGCGTGCCTTCTAGGACCCTGGACTGAAATTCCCAGCTTCACCACTCCAGGAGGTCCATCTCAGACTTCCTCTGGTACCCTCCCTGCACTTCCATCTCACACTGGCTTCTTCCTGTTCCTCAAAACCCCAAGACTGTTCCCACCGCCAAGGCTGTTAGACCACTTCTGGGCCTTTGCGCTTCCCTTGCCTCCAGATCTTCCCATGGCTGCATTTTTGGCATTCAAGTCTCAGCTCAAACTGCCATGTCCTCAGAGGCTTCCCTGGCCACCCAGAGCAGCTTCCTGCCTCCACTCCATCACCCTCAACTACCTCACCCAGGTTTATTACTTTGTAAAGTATTTCTCCAGCCTGAAGGCATCTTATTAGATCACTTGTTTACGTGTTCATGGCTGGTCTCCCTCACCTAGGCTGAGCCTCATGGGCTGGACTATACTCCTCTCATTCATTCCTTTGTCTCCAGGGCTGAGATCAGAATTCAGCACTTAGTAGAAACACAGTAAATGTCTGTGGGTCAGATGCAGTTTGTCTTGCCAAATAGGGCAGGCCCTGGGCACTTGGGAGAGGAGCTGGCTCAGGCCCATGCAGGATCTGCGGGCCAGGACCGAGGCAAGAGACAGCAGCAGGAGCCAGAGTGGACCTCTGCCTGGAGGCTGGAGCTCGGAGGCAGGAGCTGAGTGGCGGTGACCTGGTGACCTGCTCTCCTGGGTGGTGTGGGCGGAGCCTGTGAGGTGAGAATGTGCCTCTCCAAGCCCAAGAGGAGTGAGGCCAGGACTTGGACTAAGAAAGGAAGGGGATGAGGCAGGGGAGGAGAAGGGACAGAGAGGCCTGGAGAAAGAAGAGGGTGGAGGTTGTAGGCAAGTGAGGGGGCCACCGATTGTGGCCTTGGAGAGCCCACATCCCCACCTCTATCACCTTCTCTGCTATTACCTCCTCAGCAAGGACAGTGTTTACTGAGCATCTGACAGAAGCTATGGCCTCATAAACGTACTTAAACATTATAAAATGCATTGCCAACATTTCCTATTGAGAGATTTCATATAAAAATCAGGATTTTGACCTTCTAAATCAGAGGAGTTGAAAACACTGGTCCCCCATCTCACTGTGGAACTGTCCCCTTTAGATTGCGTACATGACCCCATTCACTACAGTCCCCACCTCTCTCTGTGGTTCCCCTCTTGCCCTGCTTTACCCATTTATGTGCCTCCGGTTGAATAAGCACTTGAATTGATGAGTCCTGGTGGTATAGCCAGGCCTCCATACAGTACAGAGGAGGAGACAAGGCCCACCCACCAGAGGCTGACTTATAACCAGAGAGGTCAGTTGGGACTTTGAGACACTGGAAAATGCCATCCCAAATGTATGCACTGCTGGTTGCCAGGGGGTAGTCGTGCTGGAGGGGGACTTCGAGCAGAACCTTCAAGGCCAGGTTCCATGGGTGCTTCAGCACCAGGTCCCCCACATCCTAGCAAGAGGGGCCTCTTGGGGAAGATAGGCCCTGCCTGGCGTGAGATAGCCATGGGAAGGGAGCTGGATAGCCTTTGAAGGCAGGGCTTTCTGGTTTGAGACAGCGCCCTGGCACCCAGCACTGCGCCTGGCATGGAGCACATGTCCAGGAAGGGACGCCTTTCCCTGGTTCTACAAAACCAGAGGGAGGAGGCACACCCCGTAGGTCTTGCGGCTGGGAGACCCCAGCTAGCCTTGTCACAGTGCTGGTCCAGGGCCCACTGTGGCCTCAGTCTCCTGGTCTGTCCTTCCTTCCAGCATTGACATTGTGTGGATTTGGGTGGAGCTCTGGGAAATCCCCTGGAGGTGGCACAGACTCTGACCAGCTAGTCGTCCACCCCTTCCCAACTGGGACCAGCTGTGGGTGGAGAGGACCTGGGTGGAGGGCTGTGCTCCTCCAAATACGAGGAAAAACTCGTGACTCAGGGAAAGGCAGAAGTTGACTCAGCCAAGCCACAAGCTGTGGAAAAAATGAGGTCTCCCTGAGGCTTTTTTTGCTCCTCGGGTAAGAAGCCCTTTCTGAGGGAAAGCTGGCTTCTAGACTTCAGGAACCAGGCTTTCAGGAAACTGCCAAGGCTTATGATTTTCAAGTTAGCAGTTCCGGCAATCACCTCAGTGGAAAACACCAGGCATTTATCTTGGATCTTCTTCTCAAGTTTGTCTAAGTGCCAAGCACTGTGTGCTAAATACTTCATACTTCATATTATCTTATCTGTCCTTAGGCTGGACCTGTCATTCCCCACTTTGAGCCTAAGAAAGTGAGGCAGACACAAAGCATTTAGGGCAAAGTATCAAGACCAACAGAAATGTTGCAGCAAGAGAGGGAAGCAAATGGGGCTAAGTATTAACAGGTAAGGCCTCTAAGTCAGAGGTCGGCAGGCTTTTTCTGTACAGTCAAATAGTAAATATTTTAGTCTCTGTGAGCCAGGATCCCTGGCTGCCGTTCAGCTCTGCTGTTGCACAGTGAGAGCAGCCCTGGACGGTGCTCAGGCCCGTGGGCAAACTTGACCTAGGGACCCTAACGTTTGCTGTCCTATCAGGTTATGAAACATTATTCTCCTTTTGATTTTCTTTAAAAAAAACTTTTTTAATGTTTATTTTTGAGAGAGAGAGTGCTAGCAAGCACAAGCTGGAGAGGGGCAGAGAGAGAGAGGGAGACAGAGGATCTGAAGCGGGCGCTGTGCTGAGAGTAGAGAGCCCATGTGGGGCTTGAACTCAAGAACTGGAGATCATGACCCGAGCTGAGGTGGATGCTCAAGCTACTGAGCCATGCAGGTACCCTTCTCTTTTTGATTTTCTTTTTAGCTACTTAAAAATATAAAAGCTCACAGGTCATGCAAAAACAGGCCACAGATTGGAGTTTGCTGACCCCTGACTTACAGATGTTCATCATACCTTTCTTCTTATGGTTTGAAAATATTCAAACCAGTGGGGCACCTGGGTGGCTCAGTCTGTTCAGCTCAGGTCATAATCTCACAGTTCGTGGGTTTGAGCCTCACATCGGGCTCTGGGCTGACAGCTGGGAACCTGGAGTCTGCTTTGGGTTCTTTGTCTCCCTCTCACTCTCCCTCTCTCTCTCTCTCTCTCTCTCTCAATCTCTGCCCCTCCCAACTTGTGCTCTCCCCCTGTCTCAAAAATAAAGAAAGAAACATTAAAAAAAAAAAAAAGAAAATATTCAAAACCAAAAGTTGAGAAAACAAGAAGAAAAAGGAAACAGTGGTTGTCCTACTTACAATGGGCAGGTCATGAACTCGACTTCAAATTGGTTTGATTCCCATGATTCTGCATGCTGCTTCCTTTATCAGTAATACACATAATGCACCCAAGGCAGAGTCTCAAAGCCGTGGAAATGTGGGACATTTGGGAAAGATTTCTATTTGAATGGTTATGGAGATTGATTTTAACGGAGGTGATCTTGAGAGGTTTGGAAACTGATTTCACAAGAAAATCTCTCCAGATTGCTGGATTTAGGATTGCTGAAGTGTTGGATTTGAAACCACAAAAGAGCGGTGGCTTCCTCTCCCCCACACCCCTGCCTCTGCAGCGTCAATATTTATCCCTTTCTGTGTGTGTGTTTGCCCAGGTTTGACAAGTCTGCACATCCTTATGTTTGGGGGCATTATTGTGCCTGCTTCCCATCCTGCGTGTCCCCATGAGGCTCTGACCAGGCCAAAGGCGAAAACGAGAAAAATGAGAAGAGAAACATAATCCCTTGAAAAATGCTTCAGGTGGATAAAATAAACGCTGCATCTAAAGACAACATTCAGAATGATCTAGACACACCTAGTTTCTAGAATAGGGTAAAGCAAGAGGCCTCTGACAGCACTAGTTTGACAAAGTTACCTCTGGGTCATTTATTCACTCATCAAACAGTCATTGGACACTGTGCCAAGCAGTGGAGCCAGAGATGGACACAGCACTGCCTTTGCCCTTGGGAGACTCAGAGCTGAGCAGGGGGCAGACCTGTGAAAACATCTATCCGTGAGGAGCAAGAACCGTTCACCCAGTGCAGAGGACAGAGGTCATCGCAGGTGAGAACTGTCGTAGTTGGATAACACAGCTTGGAGCACAGTTTTGGCACCAAAAAGTCAGCCTTTGGGGCCTGACTGGCAAAGAACTCTTCATCTGCTGCATTTAAAGCAAGAATGGGAATTTTAGGGAAGGAACTTGCAAGCTAGAGAGAGACAAAGGCCCAGCATGTGGTGTGGGGGAGGGCCAGGGGAGGCTTTCCAGCTGAGAAGTGGGGCTGGGGCAGCCAGGAAAGGCTTCAAAGGATGGGGATGGCTGATATTGCACTTGAATTACTTGCTGAGCTGCCTGAGATGCCCCACATTTTTGGCCATTTCCCTTTAAAGCTTCATGAAATCCATAACTTTGCTGCCGGGAATGCAAATCGTTATATCCAACTTGCATGGTGGGCAACGTGGCAACATCTATCACACTGAGAAAGGCACAGATCCTTTTGTCCAGCTGATCCACTCCCAGAAATTTATTCTTACACATTATTGTATGTTTGCAGAAGGATATATGCTCATATTTATTCATAGCAGCTTTGCTTATGGTGGGGAAATAATGGGCCGGCCCAAATATCCATCAACAGGGGGCTAGTTAAATAAATTATGGCACATCCATACAATGGCAGGGCTTACCACAGGCAAAGGGAAGAAGGCAGATCCGTATGTCCTGATGTGGAAGAATTTCCAAGATCTGTTGAGCAAAAAAAGTAAGGTGCAAAAAAGTGTGTGTGTGTGTGTGTGTGTGTGAGAGAGAGAGAGAGAGAGAGAGAGAGAGACCTCCTGCGTGTGTGTGAAAATTATTGCTGGCAGAATTCACGAGAAACTGGTCAGAGTGGTTGCCTCTGGAAGGGCAAATGGGTGGCATGGACCCATGGGAGGGGGACTCACATTTTATACCCTCGTTTGGTTCCCTCCCACATTGGAAAGATGCACCTGTGTAACCAGCAGATATTGTGGAAATGACAGTGTGTGACTTGCTCTCTTGGATCACTCGCTCTCCCTAGTCATGAGGATGGCCAAGCAGCCATGTGGAGAAGCCGTGACGTGAGAGACTGAGGCCCTCCTGCCAACACCAGCACCAGTTTGCCAGCCACGTGAGAGATTGTCCAGTCCTTGGGAAGCCCTGAGGTGGCTGCAGCCTAGAATGACACTTTAACTGCAACCTTCTGAATGACCTTGAGGCATAACCATCCAGGGAAGCCCCTCCCCAACTCCTGACCCGAAGAAACTACATGAGATACTAAACGTTTATTATTTCAAGCCACCCAATTTTGAGATAACTTGTTATGCAGTAACAGATCACTTATACATCTTTTTATTTCTTCCAGACTTTGTACCTTTTGCATTTGTGCATATCCAAATAGTGGTGATTGATGATGATAATCATAATCATAACCTAGTACACACCATGGACTGTGCGTGCAATAATTCAGGAATATTACCACTGGTGGATATGGGGTGAAACGGTGGAAAGCAGTGCAGGGCAATGATCCCTGGAGTAAGTAGGGCTCCCCATGAGTGGTCAAAGAAGAAGACGAGGAGCCTGACTTCCACGTGTGTTGGGGGGGGGGGTGGGAGGGTGGTACCTGTGCAGGGCACAAACAGCCCTTAGGTGCAAAGGATTCATACTAGCTGCCTGCAGGTTCACAGGCCCTTTCCGTTCGGTCAGCACACTGAATGTTAAAATCTGAACTTGATACCCACCAGAATTGCTAAAATTATATATGGTGATGATGTCAAGTGTCGGCAAAGATATAGAGCAAGTGTGTTCTGGAGGGAGTATAAATTGATATAACCACTTTGGAAAACCATCGGCAGAGTCTACTGAGCTCAACATAGGCTGTCCCATGGCCTAGAAATGCTGCTCCTAAGTGTATATCCAAGAGAAATGAGGGCATGTGTCCACCAAAGTAAATGTGTAAGAATGTTAGAAAAAATGTTATTTATAATAGCAAATCAAACGAAGCCAAGGAGGGGTTCATTGAAACCTCTGATCTCTAACCAATCAGTCAGGAGCACAGGGGACAGCCTGTACTTGTGCCTGATGTCTGCAGTGGGAGGGGTGGTCTTGCGGGACTGAGCTCTCACACTGTGGGATCTGATGCTGAGGGGTCAAGGTGGACTGCTTTTCTCAATTCACTCTTCCATGCCAAGGCCCTACTTCCTGTGGGCTGTTCCCAGCCAATGTCTGTGTGTGCGGGGTGCTCGTACTGGTCCGTGCCTGTGAGATGTGGGACCCTGGGCAATGTCTTAGTTGGGGCTGACATAACGGGTTATAGACAGGGGAGCTTAAACAGTAAAAATTGATTTCTGACCCTCCTGGAGGCTGGAAGTCTGAGATTGGGCACCAGCACAGTTAGCCTCTGGTGAGGCTTCTAAGTTGTAGATGGTCTTTTCCTTGTGTCCTCACACGAGAGAGAGAGAAAGCTCACTCGCTTTCTGGCCTCTTCTCATAAGGACCGGAAGCCCATTCCTGAGGGCCCCGCCCTTGTGGCCTGTGTACCTCCCGGAGGGCCAAATCCCATCCCACTGGGATTAGGTGGCCACATAGGAATTTTAGAGGGGATACACTCAGTTCCCCACAGGCGGCCTTGGCTCAGAGATTCCCCACTGGCCTGGCCCACGCTCTCCTGGAACTGCTCTGCGGTTTGACACTCTCTACCCAGCTCTTCCCACTCCCTCTCTTTCCAGGTGTCCCAGGGCAGAGTAGCCCACAGGCTCTCCCCACCTTTCCTGGAAACCTCTTCTTTATCCTTCACCGGTCTTCTCTCCAGTTCATGTGCTTGCATGTCTGCTCTTGCCCCCCTGTCTGCTTCCTGGAAGGATGTATGGGTGGTACTCCCAGCACCTGAGACCCCAGCCTCCAGAGGTCCTGCCTCTGCTCTGCCCTCCCTTTACCCCCTGTTTCCCAAACCCTCAGCTCTCTCCTCCTTTCCTGCTGAGGTGACTGAAGAGCTTTGATTCATCCACTCTTCACATCTTAGGGAAGTTTTCTATTTCTTGTTTTATTATTATTATTATTTTTAATTTATTTTTAACGTTTATTTATTTTTGAGACAGAGAGAGACAGCGCATGAATGGGGGAGGGTCAGAGAGAGGGAGACACAGAATCTGAAACAGGCTCCAGGCTCTGAGCTGTCAGCACAGAGCCCGACATGGGGCTCGAACTCACGGACTGCGAGATCATGACCTGAGCCGAAGTAGGCCACTCAACCGACTGAGCCACCCAGGTGCCCCTCTATTTCTTGTTTTAATTAAAAACTAAGAAAAAAAATTTTTTTAGTTTTTAATTAATTTCTTTTTTTTAATATGAAATTTATTGTCAAATTGGTTTCCATACAACACACAACGCTCATCCCAAAAGGTGCCCTCCTCAATACCCATCACCCACCCTCTCCTCCCTCCCACCCCCCATCAACCCTCAGTTTGTTCTCAGTTTTTAACAGTTTCTTATGCTTTGGCTGTCTCCCACTCTAACCTCTTTTTTTTTTTTTTTTCCTTCCCCTCCCCCATGGGTTCCTGTTAAGTTTCTCAGGATCCACATAAGAGTGAAACCATATGGTATCTGTCTTTCTCTGTATGGCTTATTTCACTTAGCATCACACTCTCCAGTTCCATCCACGTTGCTACAAAAGGCCATATTTCATTTTTTCTCATTGCCACGTAGTACTCCATTGTGTATATAAACCACAATTTCTTTATCCATTCATCAGCTGATGGACATTTAGGCTCTTTCCATAATTTGGCTATTGTTGAGAGTGCTGCTATGAACATTGGGGTACAAGTGCCCCTATGCATCAGTACTCCTGTATCCCTTGGATAAATTCCTAGCAGTGCTATTGCTGGGTCATAGGGTAGGTCTATTTTTAATTTTCTGAGGAACCTCCACACTGCTTTCCAGAGCAGCTGCACCAATTTGCATTCCCACCAACAGTGCAAGAGGGTTCCCGTTTCTCCACATCCTCTCCAGCATCTATAGTCTCCTGATTTGTTCATTTTGGCCACTCTGACTGGCGTGAGGTGATACCTGAGTGTGGTTTTGATTTGTATTTCCCTGATAAGGAGCGACGCTGAACATCTTTTCATGTGCCTGTTGGCCATCCGGATGTCTTCTTTAGAGAAGTGTTTATTCATGTTTTCTGCCCATTTCTTCACTGGGTTATTTGTTTTTCGGGTGTGGAGTTTGGTGAGCTCTTTATAGATTTTGGATACTAGCCCTTTGTCCGATATGTCATTTGCAAATATCTTTTCCCATTCCGTTGGTTGCCTTTTAGTTTTGTTGGTTGTTTCCTTTGCTGTGCAGAAGCTTTTTATCTTCATAAGGTCCCAATAATTCACTTTTGCTTTTAATTCCCTTGCCTTTGGGGATGTGTCGAGTAAGAGATTGCTACGGCTGAGGTCAGAGAGGTCTTTTCCTGCTTTCTCCTCTAAGGTTTTGATGGTTTCCTGTCTCACATTCAGGTCCTTTATCCATTTTGAGTTTATTTTTGTGAATGGTGTGAGAAAGTGGTCTAGTTTCAACCTTCTGCATGTTGCTGTCCAGTTCTCCCAGCACCATTTGTTAAAGAGACTGTCTTTTTTTCCATTGGATGTTCTTTCCTGCTTTGTCAAAGATGAGTTGGCCATACGTTTGTGGGTCTAGTTCTGGGGTTTCTATTCTATTCCATTGGTCTATGTGTCTGTTTTTTTGCCAATACCATGCTGTCTTGATGATGACAGCTTTGTAGTAGAGGCTAAAGTCTGGGATTGTGATGCCTCCTGCTTTGGTCTTCTTCTTCAAAATTACTTTGGCTATTCGGGGCCTTTTGTGGTTCCATATGAATTTTAGGATTGCTTGTTCTAGTTTTGAGAAGAATGCTGGTGCAATTTTGATTGGGATTGCATTGAATGTGTAGATAGCTTTGGGTAGTATTGACATTTTGACAATATTTATTCTTCCAATCCATGAGCAGGGAATGTCTTTCCATTTCTTTAAATCTTCTTCAATTACCTTCATAAACTTTCTATAGTTTTCAGCATACAGATCCTTTACATCTTTGGTTAGATTTATTCCTAGGTATTTTATGCTTCTTGGTGCAATTGTGAATGGGATCAGTTTCTTTATTTGTCTTTCTGTTGCTTCATTGTTAGTGTATAAGAATGCAACTGATTTCTGTACATTGATTTTGTATCCTGCAACTTTGCTGAATTCATGTATCAGTTCTAGCAGACTTTTGGTGGAGTCCATCGGATTTTCCATGTACAATATCATGTCATCTGCAAAAAGCGAAAGCTTGACTTCATCTTTGCCAATTTTGATGCCTTTGACCTTTTGTTGTCTGATTGCTGATGCTAGAACTTCCAGCACTATGTTAAACAATTAATTTATTTCTTAATGTTTATTTTTGAGAGAGAGAGAGAGAGAGAGAGGCAGAAAGAGAGGGAGACACAGAATCCGAATCAGGCTCCAGGCTCTGAGCTGTCAGCCCAGAGCCCAATGCAGGACTTGAGCCCACGAGCCGTGAGATCATGACCTGAGCTCAAGTTGGACACTCAACCAACTGAGCCACCCAGGTGCCTCTTTATTTATTTACTTTTTAATTTTAATATTATTTTTAATTGAGATATTGTTGACATTGAACATTAGTTTAATTTCAGGTATACAATAGAGTGATTCCATATTTGTATATATTGTGATCACCACAATAAGTCCTGCTTGTTTATTTTTGCTTTTGTTGCCTTTGCTTTTCGTGTCAGAAACAAAAAATCATCAGTAAGACCGATGTCAAGGAACTTAGCACCTGTGTCCTTCTAGGACTTTGGTGGTTTTAGGTCTCATGTTCAAGTCCTTAAGGCATTTTGAGTTAATTTTTATACATAGTGTAAGGTAGTGGTCCAGCTTCATTCTTTTGCATGTGGCTGTCTGGTTTGCCTACGTCATTTATTAAAGAGACTGTCTTTTCCTCGTTGCATGTTCGCAGCTCCTTTGTTGTAAATTAATTGGTCATATATGTGTGGGTTTATTGCTGCACTCTTGATTCTGTTCCACCTACCTATGTGTCTGTTTTTATGCCAATACCATACTCCTTTGATGACTATAGTTTTGTATAGTTTGAGATGCGGGAGTGTGATGCCCAGGCTTTGTTCTTCTTTCTCGAGATTGCGTTGGCCAATGGAAGTTTTCTTGAAACAGAAAACTCATCATCTCTTCCATGATGCTCCTGTTCTACTCCTGTTTCTTGAGACAAACTCCAGCAGCATCTTCAAAAATGCTTCATCAAACCTCCCTGCTTAGACTCCATAAAGAGGATGAGGAAGGACAGTGTTGTTAACAAATGGTGCTGGAATAACTAGATGTCCATATGTAAAAAAATGAACCTCCAGGTAGATCTCATGTTTTATACAAAAATGTACTAACGATGGATTGGTGACCTAAATGTAAGACTCCAAGTATAATAGTTTTAGAAGAAAACATTGGGAAAAACCTTTGGGCGTGGGTCAAGCAAAGAGTCCTTAGATAGACACCAAAAGCATGATCCAGAAAGGAAAAAAAAGGAAAAATTGGACTTTATCAAAATTAAGCTTTTGTTCTGTGAGATACACTTTTAAAAGAAAAAGAAAAGCCACAGGCTAGGGGCATATATTTGCAAATCACATACCTGACAAACAGATATTTATTCAGAATATGTAAAGAATTCCCAAAACTGAACAAAAAGGAAATAAACTGTTCAATTTAAAAATGGTCAAAATATTCCAGTAGGTGATTTACCAAAGAAGATATATGGATGGCAAGTAAGCACGTAGGAAACGATCAGTATCATTAGACATTAGGGAAATGCAAATTAAAATTATAATGAGATACCACTGCACACCTATTTGAATGGCTATAGAAACCAAACCAAAACAAAAAGTGATAATACCAGGTGCTGGTGAGGATGTAGATCAACTGAGACTCTCACACACTGCAAAATGGTACAACCATTTGAGAAATGGTTGGACAATGTCTGAAGAAGCTGAACATACTCTCACCATATGGCTCAGAAACCTCACTTGTACTTACTCAGGGGAAATAAAGACTTTTGTTCACACCAAACCTGTTCACAAATGCATATAACAGCTTTATTCATAAAAACCAAAAATTGGAAACGGTCCAAATGTCCTTCAAGCGCTGAATGGATGAACAAAGTGCGGTATATTCATACAGCGAAATGAAAGGAACTCAGTCCTAATAAGGAACAAACCACTACAGACCCAGTAACAAGGATGGAGCTCAAATGCGTTAAGTTAGAAGAATCCCAAACTCAGAAGTTCCATACTGCATGTTCCAGTTTAAATGGCATTCTGAAAAGGCGAAACTGTAAGATGGAAAACATACCAGCATCGTTTCAGGTCAAGTGTGGGGTTACTACACAGGAGCAAAATGAGGGTAATTTTGGGGTGATGGAAATGCTGGTGTATTCTGCTCGTGCTAATGGTTCCACAGCACACATTCGCCAAAACACGTGGAACTGTACACTAAAAGAATGTGGATTTTACAAGTGAAAACAAATACATAGTTATATAGTCTGTAATTTAGAATCTCCTAGCATGTAGAGTATTTCCTACATTTGTTCTTCACATGGTTTCCAATTACACTGGAATTTGTGTGTGTTTCAAAAGCTTAATGTATTAGATTTAAGAAAAATGGCAGTCTGGGAGTTGGGGTTTGGTGGCCATCTAGGTAGGAAAGAAAATCATGCTGGAATAGACACTTGTCCAAAGAAGACATCCAGATGGCTAACAGACATGTGAAAAACTGCTCCACATCATGCATCATCAGGGACATAAATATCAAAACCACAATGAGATACCACCTCACGCCTGTCAGAATGGCTAACATTAACAACTCAGGCAACAACAGATATTGGTAAGGATGTGGAGAAAGAGGAACCCTTTTGCGCTGCTGGTGGGAATGCAAACTGGTGCAGCCACTCTGGAAAACAGTACGGAGGTTCCTCAAAAAATTAAAAATACAACTACCCTATGACCCAGCAACTGTACTACTAGGTATTTATCCAAGGGATACAGGTATGCTGTTTCAAAGGGGCACATGCACCCCAATGTTTATAGCAGCACTATCAACACTAACCAAAGTATGGAAAGAACCCCAATGTCCACCGATGGATGAATGGATAAAGAAGATGTGGCGTATATATATACAATGGGGTATTACTCAGCAATAAAAAAGAATGAGATCTTGCCATTTGCAACTACGTGGATGGAACTAGAGAGTATTAGGCTAAGTGAAATTAGAGAAAGACAAATATATGACTTCACTCATATGTAGAATTTAAGATACAAAACAGATGAACATAAGGGAAGGGAAGCAAAAATAATATAAAAACAGGGAGGGGGGGCGCCTGGGTGGCGCAGTCGGTTAAGCGTCCGACTTCAGCCAGGTCACGATCTCGCGGTCCGTGAGTTCGAGCCCCGCGTCAGGCTCTGGGCTGATGGCTCGGAGCCTGGAGCCTGTTTCCGATGCTGTGTCTCCCTCTCTCTCTGCTCCTCCCCCGTTCATGCTCTGTTTCTCTCTGTCCCAAAAATAAATAAAAAACGTTGAAAAACAGGGAGGGGGACAAAACAGAAGAAGCTCTTAAATATAGAGAACAAACTGAGGGGTGCTGGAGGGGTTGTGGGTGGACAGATGAGCTAAATGGGCAAGAGGCATTAAGGAAGACACTTGTTCGGATGAGCCCTGGGTGTTATATGTAGAGATGAATCACTGCTTTCTATTCTGAAATCATTATTGCACTATATGCTGACTAACTTGGAAGTAGATTTAAAAAATAAAATAAAAAATAATTAAACTAAAAAAAAAAAGAAGAAAATCATGCTGGAAAACTTGCAAGTTACCTATTGTTAGAGAGCAGTAAAAAAAAAATAAGAAAGCACGCTCAATTTTCCATTGTCAGGAACTCTTTCCCTAAATGCATTAGGTAAAGGTCTTTCTTGCATTCTGCTAGGAATTCTTTAGCTATTTCCTGACTGGGAGGCCAAGGTCAGAACTTCCCCTCCCCTTTCCAAAGCCAACAAGAGGGAATTTCCCAAGAGTCCCAGTTTCCCTCACCCACACCTTAATAAGCAGAGCTCTGAATAAATAAAATAAATCAGCAAAATCAAAGACATAACAACAATAACAACAACAAAACGCAAGACCTCTCACACCAAATGAAATAAAATACAGCTAGAAAGAAACAAACAAAACAAAACCAATCTAGGCATCAAAACAGCCTTACAAAGGCCCTGGGGAAAATATCACGCCAAAAATCTTTCTAAAGGGGCAACTGGAGTTAAGAGAAACAATATTTCTGAAATGAGCCTAGTTCTTACTGTTGCCCTGACCCCTAACTCCACCCCTGACGCTGCAGGGGGCAGAAAGGGGAGAAGACAGAATCCTACGGGGACAGCTCAGTAACACCTTCCAATCAGAGACAAATAGACAGAGGTCAGGAGTGGCCTTGGGAAGAGACGTGGAAATTATTAGTGGTTTCCATGTCCCCATGGTCTTCAGGGTCTTATGGAGGCAGGTCAAACCATCTGGCCTTTGTTTTGATTTTTGCTGGCTGGGGAGCACAGCTAGACACAGGAGACAGAACAATCATGTCACCATTTCTCTAATTTGTCGAACCACAAATTCCAAAGGGATTCAGGAAATGGATGGCTTCTTCTGGGTTTGACAAAATGTAGGAATGTCTTCTCACCTAGAGTCGAACTGTTCTTTGAATTCCTTTGATTGCGATGAAAAAAACAACTCTAGACCCCAGAGGCAAAAACCGTTCCTATTTCCCATCAAAGTCACTACTAAGCTGTACCTGGGACCCACGTGCCCTTCTCCTGCCCGTGTATTGATGGGGGGTATCTCATCATCCCAACTGCTTTGTGATCCAGAGTAGGCATTGTCTATTTGGTATCCAGGGGGTTTGTCTGGAGCCTATGGCCAGGTGCCTGCAGGAACTATGGGGCAACCAAATGTCTACTGACCCCTCCCCTAAGCCCCCTCTCGCCAGGCTGTCAGCTCACAGGGCTGTCCTGGAAGTCTGGTATTACTAGAAGAAAGTACAGAGAACTTGAAACAGCCAGCACGTAAGGGCCCTTTAAAGAGTATATGTGAGTGTACGTGTGTGTTAACAAAACTTTAAAATACTTACTGTAAAACAAACAACAGCTCCTCCCCGCCCCCCCCCCCCCAAATTGCAACAAAAACTCCCAAATGCTTCTTCAAATTAAGTCTCAAGGTTTAAAAAAGCAAACAAAACAGCACTCAAAGGCTTACCTTGAATCCCTCCCTCCTCCTATCCTCCTCCAGCCAGCCACTTTGATCTCTTTTGGCTGATTTGTCTCCACCACGCAGGCTTTTCAAAGCGTTATAGTTAGTCTCAGCTGGGGGGCTGGGGGTTCCTCAGCACCTTGAGCCCAGGGCACTGTGTGTGTGAGGTCAAAGACTGAATCTGCAGCTTCTCCGTGGGAGAGAACAGCCAGCTCAGAGCATGTGGATTAGTGCATCAGAGGCGTTCCAAGGCAAGCACATAGCAGCTCTCTGCGCTGTGACCAGGGAGTGGTTTTGGAGTATCTATTTCCTGTTTAAGAAAGTGGGTCCCTTCTGGTTTTCATTCTCTGGTATTAAGGCTGCCCTGAACCCCCTGTATCCTTCCCCCACCCCTCCCTGAAAGGAGCACTGATCACATGGGCCTCTGGCTACCGTCAGTGTCAATTAGGGACAGGGTTTCACCTGGCCAGAGTGTTTGTCTGGAGTCCAAACTTTCTTGCTCAATTTACATTTTTTCCTGAATTCATCATGTAAAGCATAGAGCAGACTTTCCCAATGGGCAGTACTGCATCTAACTAAAACCCGGAATGTATTTATTTGCCTTTGGTTTGGAATATTTCCCAGTTCTGAGCCCAGAAGGCAGTTTTCCTTACAAGGTCATTGCATACAGTTGAGCAGGTTGTTCACTGCACACAGTGCTCAGCAGAGATGAAAGAGAGCCAAAATCTAACCTTCACTCCACTTGCCAAGCTGTGCCCAGTCCAGAGGGGGCACCTTCTTTAAGTTGTCAGTCTAGAAAGGGAACTTGGAGATGATGGAGATTCTTTTTCAATCCACTAACGACAATACAACCCCTGTTGAATTATTATAGGATCTCTCATCACATAAACCAACCCTTGATGCTTCTGTGGGAAGGTCAGTTTCCTGGGTCTCTTGGAGAACTGGGAGATGTTCTCCATGAGATTCATGCTTAAAATCCATAGTTCTCAATTGTGGGCAATTTTGCTCCCCAGGGAGATTGCACAATGTCTGGAGACATTTTTGGTTCCACAACTTGGGGTACTCCTGGCTTCTAGTGGATGGTGACCAGGGATGCTGCTAAATGGCCTACAATGCACAGGACAGCCCCCATAACAAAAAATCCTACAGCCCAAACGTCAACAGTGCCACTGTTGAGAAACTCTATCCGAAATGAACATAGCAAAACCACCAACTCAAACAGATTGTCCCGTTGCAGTTCTGTCGAGTGCCTGGCTCATTACCATTGACACGATGGCAACCTGGCAACCACCATGATGACTGCATCTATGTTTCTTGTTTGTTCCTGCCCAGCTCTTGGGAAGGCCTCACCTCACTGTCGGGGCCTTGGGCTGCGTCCTTTCTCAGGTTAGAGTACAGCGAATGAGTCTGGCCCTTCCTTACTTCCATCCCTGCAGGGGTCAGTGAGGCCCTCCAGGGAAGGGGAGCCCCGGGGCAGGGGCTGCAGGGTTCAGGGGCCTCCGCTCTGCTGGGCTCCTCCCCCTGTATCCAGGTTTGGGCAGTCAGGGAAAGCTGTGGTTTCTACACATACCTGTGGCCCCCAAAGCTGCTCCTCCCTGAGCCCTCAGAGGCTTTGAAGCTCAAAGGTCGGATTCTGGATTGGGGAGTGGTTCTTTGCCATTAGCGTCAGCATCCGTTCTTTCTCAATGCGCAGGCTTCCGGCTTCCTGCCTACAGGTGGTCTGTCTTTCGTGTCTGCATTTTTGCTGTTTCCTGGAACACTCTTCCCTGTGACTTTCACCTGGGAAATCCAGTCTTCAGGCCTCAGGCTGAGTGTCCCCCCAACTGCAAGGCGCCCCTGGCCCCCAGATTGAGGTGGTGGAACGGCTACTCTTCGTTTATACCCCACAGCGCCCCCTGCTGGGCCCTGTTCCTGCTCTGTCGCTCAGCATCCTGAGTCCTTCTGTGACTCTGCCTCCCTAGAGACTAAGGTCCTGAGGACAAGGGCCTTGGGCTCAGTGCCCATGTGCACACGCACAGTGGTTGCTCAATACTTGTTTTGTTGATTTGAGTTTCCCCTTAGAAGCACAGCTAGAGTTAGGTTCTGAGGCCAACTGCCTCCGGTTTCAGCCACACTTGCTACATGCAGAAGCTGTTCTCTGTAAGAGGGGTCTCTTTGGACTCTGGCATCACAGTTGCATTTGTAAAAGCTTGTGTGTGTCTGCTGTTTATGGGACCGGTTTCCCTTTAGGTTTTCTGATGGAGAAAGAAACCTAACATCCATACCTCAGTTCATTACATGTGCAGGGGGTCCTTGTTAACCGAGGACAACGACTCTCAAAAATCCCTGAAAGCGAATCAACTCACAATCAGAAAATAAAAAAGGAAAAAAAAGTGACTTGACCTTCAAAAATGAAATAAAGTTGTGAGAGTGTTTATCTTCCGTTTAACAAAACATAGGATACCCTTGCAACTGCCTGAACATTCTCAGAGTGAACAAAGCTTGAATCATGTTGGTTTGGAGAAGCATATGCTTTCAGACACAATGTCTGATCGCTCAGTAAGATATCCTTCACTTAATGTTTGACTCTTCCTTCTTGGTCATAAGAGTCAGTTCTGTGAAAACATTTAATTTTTTTATCAATTTTCTTAACCCATCGAAATTCAAATCATTCTCTTTTGAAGCACCTGTCATTAGCCTAACTGATGTTCTCCAAATGTTATCTATTATGTTTTTTCTTGACGAATTGTTCATTTTATCAAAATGAGAAGTTAAAAAAAATTTTTTTAAATGCTTGTTTACTTATTTTGAGAAAGAGAGATCACCAGCATTGGAGGGCAGAGAGAGGGAGAGAGAATCCCAAGCAGGTTCTGAGCTGTCAGCACAGAGCCTGATGTGAGGCTCTAACTCATGAACTGTGAGATCATAA